>NC_063210.1:9503210-9573210 GCF_017589495.1 Alosa alosa
ATCTATACACACTTGGATGCGGTGCACTCCCGTTATGATGTTTTTGCATTATGGTCATTTCATAGGTCAGTAGGACCACTTGAATGCATTTGTAATTCTTGTTTTTCCGAGACTGATCCTATTCTGCAGGACATTGTTCATCCATAGGAATGGAGTGGAAAGGACATGTTAGTGAGATGCCCTGCTGAGTGATGGTCTCTTCCTGTTTGTTGTGACTCGTAGGCACGGTGATGACACCCAACTACCTGCGCACGGCTGCCATCAGCGTGTCGCCATGGTGCAACTGCAGTGGCAGCGGCAACGCCAAGGCCGAGTGTGACACGTTCACCGAATTCTTCACTGACAACCGCTGCCTCCGTAAGTCTCCTCCACTCTCTCTCTCTCTCTTTCCGGCTCTTTCTTAGAACCCCCCCGCCCCCTTCTTCTGTTTTCTTCTTCTCCTCTCCTCTCTATTCCTCTCTTCTCCTCTCCTCTCCTCTCTATTCCTCTCTTCTCCTCTCCTCTCCTGTTTATTCCTCTCTTCTCCTCTCACTCTGTTTGTTCCTGTGGTGGGCTCGAGTGCCGCTGCGTTCCCGTGGCTGCCTGGATGACTGACAGGTCTCCTCTGCGTTTTGTCACTCTCTCGCTGAGGCTCGTTGATTGACAAGTCCAGTCCCGCTGTGTGTGTGTGTGTGTGTGTGTGTGTGTGTGTGTGTGTGTGTGTGTGTGTGTTGTGTGTGTGTGGGGCACCACGCGCCGGAATCACGTGTAGTAGTAACAAAATCTCCCCCCCACCATCAGAGAGCCACCTATAGAGGTCGGCCATCTTCCAACAAGAGAGTGAGGCTTCAGGCTGAAGTTCCCCACTCAGCGGATGCAGGGGGTGGCTGGATTTGACAGAACAAAAAGCAATAAAGAGGCACTACGCAGTTGTCCCTGAGTCAGATAGACAAGTGAAAACAGGTATTATTGTGTCAGCGAGTTAGTCAAAAACATCCATTTGGAGAGACGGGAGGGGAGTCGGAGGGATGGGGTGCCCAGGAGATGGATGCCATGGAGATTTAGTAGTTTAGCTATTTATTTATATGTTCATTTTTATTATCAGAAAACGGAAGCACTTATAAGGGACGATTGGGCGATGACAGGTAATTGTGGAGCTTTTGTTCAGAGGACTTAAAAGAAAGAAAAGTCCAACTGTGTGTGACATATTCATTATGTGCAGAGAGAAAGAGAGAAAGAGAGATAGAGAGAAAGAGAGAGAGAGAGAGAGAGAGTAAATATTGACAAAAAGGCGGACTTGGCAAGCTGAAAGCTGAGACTCCTGAGAGCTCCATGGCGATGTCATCAGTGTCTCCTAAGTTCTTGGAAAACAGTTCTTCTGGAACTTTCTTTTTTCTCTCTTCCTCTGCCGGGAGCAGCAGACGGGGGAACTCTCCAAAGCCATTACGCGCTGGTTGTTATGGTATCCATCAGTACCTGCTGCTTGCCATTACAATGTCACTGATTATTCATTCGAACATATGTCTCCCTTCACAGGCAACAGCAATTAACCCCGTCAGACTACTCGGGTGCGGGAGAACAAGATGAGAATCGGGATGAGCATTTTTTTGACGTCAAAACTTGTTATGGGTAAAAGAAGCGAGTGATTGTCGAGAGCAGGATCCTATAGAGTTCTCCTCAGCGCTGATGGATGTAGTAGCTTTGTGTACTCTACAAGTAGACACAGACGTTCAAGCCAGCCAGTACAGCACCAAAAGAGGATAAAGATAAAAAGAAAAAAAAAGGGGGTCTGTTTGAAGGCTGAACTTGACAAAAGCTCCCCCATGCGAGCAAAAAGTCTCTGCACAGCATCTTCTGTGCGTGAATGGAAGGTAAGGAAGAAAGAAAACAACAGTCTTTACCTTGCGCCAGGTGGCGGTAAGGAATGTTTACCTACCGCCTCCTCCTCGCTCGCTGCGGCTGGACGGCCACCGGGAGGCCAGAGAAAGCAGAGAGCTGACCGGACCGGGCGCTTCCTGTGGCGAGCTATTACGATGCCTCCGCCAGTCACCCTCGTACGTCACGTCAGAGTGTTGGGGGGAGCAGGTGGCTTTTCCTCCCCCCTCTGCCTCCCATCTCTCCCTCTCTCCCTCCTGGACGCCTCTCTAATGGCAGACACAACATCCACTCAGGTGGCTCTTTGTCACCACCGAGGATGTATTCACTAAGTCACCACAAGTCCTCTTACACAGAAAGAGAAAAGTGAGTGAGCAAGAGAGAGAAAGAGAGAGAAGAGAGAGAAAGAGAAAGAGACAGAGGGATGGACTCTTAGGAGACAAAAAAGAGTGACCGAGTAGGAGGAGAAGGAGAGAGCTTTTTTTGTCGTCGTTCAGAAAATGGGGAGTACATGTCTACCTTTCCCCCTCCCTCCCTCTGCACAATCAGTCCGCCATTGTGGCACATAGATGACGCGCTGTGCTGAAAAGGGGCCTGCGGTCCGTGCTTCAATAGGAACCCCGAGACTAAGTGGCCAATATAATGCTCATTGAAAGGCTTCTAAATGGAGCGAATCAAGTTTTAATGAAATGCGACCCACTGAGACCATTTGAAATAAGGTTTCTTATTCCTATAAAAAGCTAGCTAGTGCCAGTGCTCCTCGCAAGGAGAACTGTCTGGTATTATGGAAGGTTTTATTGTACTGTGCGTTTGTGTGAATGTGTGTATGAGTTAGACTTCGTTGTGGTTTTTCATGTATGGTGGACTTTTCATAGCGGTCTTGAAGGGTGCAATTTATACCCAGACATGACAGACGTGTAATCTATATCTGTCACTGTACCATGTCTATTATAAATTTAATCTATGAAATTACAACTGCTGCCAGTTTAAGTATATCACTAAGATGTGTGTGTGTGTGTGTGTGTGTGTGTGTGTGTGTGTGTGTGTGGATCCCTGTAGGTAATGCCATCCAAGCCTTTGGGAACGGCACAGATGTTGGGGTGTGGCAGCCTCAGCCCCCAGTCCATCCCACGCCCCTGCACCCCAACACCCCACCCCGGGGCAGGGACAAGACCACCAACGCCGTGGATGACCCCTCTCTGTCCAACCACCTGGACTTGGGGGAAGATGCCATGTTCCGCTTCTGTGGGAACCTGCAGGTGAGCCATGGACAAACGTCCAGGACACACACAGACACAGACACGCACACACACACGCACACACACACACACACACACACACAAAAGTCATTGCTTTTGTTTTTCTATTTCTCAGAAAGCAAAACCCTGATGAAATATGCGGTCTCGCTATGTATGCAAGCTTCTTTGCACAAAAATATCTCTCACATAAAACAAGCCTCTAAGCCTCAGCGAAATTGTTATCTCCCTTTATGGGCGACAGGAAGATGATGGCAATTATCATGGCCAAATACATTTGCTCGGGGTGTTTCATAAAAATGCATCCGAGTGTGGACCAGTCACGTTCCGGCCCGATAAGGATCAGATCTGATAGTAGAGTTGGCAGTTGTGTTGGCACACAAAAAATAACACGAAAACACACACACACACACACACACACACACACACGGCTGTTGGTTTAGCCCCAGAGAAGTAGGACTATGTGAGCCAGTGGGTTGAGTGAGAGGGTTCAATCCTCCTGGGGAACCAGAAGGTTGAAAAAATGATCCTCTACCCATTCATCCCAACCCCACTCCACCAAACAACCCCAAAACTCCCCCCAGGGTGTTTAGTTTTAGTTTTTATCTCTACTCACAACTCATTTCTGGCCTGAGGGCATCAGCTCAAAGAATGTGCTATGTGGTAAATAAAGATAAAGGGCAGATACAAGTAAAAATATGTATATATTCAATATATATATATATAAAACATATATACATATACATATATACACATATATATGACTTTAATCTCCTCGCGATATATGAATTTTACCTGCATTTTATTGCACACATACAGTACACAGCATTGGCAAATGAAATTTCTCCACTTGCTCTGTTCTCTGCTTCCATTTGAAATGTCTCTGTATGTGATCTGAGCCTTTAAACTGTGGTGGAAATGTTGTATCATACCTATGGACAGAACCATAATGTCTCTGTATGTGATCTGAGCCCTTAAGCTGTGGTGGAAATGTTGTATCATACCTATGGACAGAATCATAATGTCTCTGTATGTGATCTGAGCCCTTAAGCTGTGGTGGAAATGTTGTGTCATACCTATGGACAGAATCATAATGTTGATTGTCACAGCCCAATGTGCTCGCTCTGGATAGTTAATGAAATCCAGTGTGCAGCCGAGCTTCGGTTAGTCACACGCAGCTCTGATAAGCATCAGATCTGATACAACATGAAAGATGCCAGTCTGCGGGGTGCATTGGTACATAAACCCGCACACACACACACACACACGCACACTCGCACACACACACACACACACACACACACACACACACACACACACACACACACGCACACACACAGATACACACACACACACACACACACACACACACACACACACACACACACACACACACACACACACACACAGTGTGGCCCTCTGAGGGATGGTTTTAGAATGCAGAGCTTGTGTACTGATGCAGAGGAAAAAACGTCACAAGCTTGTTTTCTCTATTTCTTTCTTTTTTTTGCGAGGTTCGCTGCAATATGAGGCCTTTCACTTCACTGCTTCCAGTCACAAGATGAGATGAGAGTTCCGTTTTGATTGATGTGTACTATGATTACTGCACACAAGCACAAACACACACGGAAAACAGACAGACAGACTTGACTCAGACACACACGCACACACACACACATGCATGCTGAGTCTGTTTGGGGAGAACTGGAAGGCACCAGGCTGCCAGGGCTGTCTTGTCCTGGCTAATTGGTTGGCACATTAACATCAGGAAGTGCCGTGAGCCGGTAACGAGTCGCCCAACCCCAAGCACACCAAGTCCACCAGGGCCCCACCCTCTCAGACGATCTGTGGCTCTGTTTACCTCCAGCCAAGCTTACACACGCACACAAACACACACACACACACACACACACACACACACACACACACACCACTGACTCCTACACTCGTAAGCATACGTACTTTCACACTTTCTAGCATACAAACAAACACACACCATTTTTCACACCCTCATGCATACTTAAACAGACACACACACACACACACACACACAACACACACAGATGGAGACAATCAGTCACCCACTCGCTGACGGTGAAGTCCGCATCTCCGCGGTCTCTTAGGTGACAGACACCAGTCACTGTTGCCATGGTGTGTCTGGCGAGCCGGCAAAGTTTTATTTCCCTTCACCCGGACAAAGGATGCTTTTTTTCTTTTCTTTTTATCATCTTCTCCAACTTTGCTCTTTACCGTTTTAAAGCGAAGGAAAAAACAAAACAAAACTTTGCAAACCTTTATTGTTGCAATCAGATTACATCAAATACCCCCACCACTGTTGCTACCCACCACCCCATACATTTAGCACTGCTATTCATCATGCTGCCTTAATAGTGATAATATGATTTATTGCAGGGACATATTTTCTTTAGTGGGATAGACCTCCAGGAGAGAGATTAATCATTCTTTCCCTGCAATCCCCATTCCCCTAGAATTAGTTACACTCTCCACCCATTGTGTGCGGCAAGTTTGTTATGAAGTGCGTCCTACACAGGCTCACTTAATCATGGCGGCCATCCTATCTCCCTATCATGCGTGTGTGAGCATGAGTGCGCAGTTGTGTGTGTTTGTGTGTGTGTGTGTGTGTCGAGGGAGATTCACTGTGGGGGTATTTTAGGAAAACAGTAGCCTTTTAATTGATCTGTCAGAAGCATGCACATCCATACTCAAGCACACACGCTTCCACACACATGCGTGCAGTGCACATCACAAACACACTCACAAACAAACACACACACACACACACACATCACAAACACACTCACAAACAAACACACACACACACACACACACACACACACACAGAAATGCACACAAATTGACCATTTGCAGGAAAGCAGGCCAATAGGAAGCCTGCGGGGGGCTTTCAGAGCAGCGACATGCATCGACCCCTATTGGTCGCCGATCAGTAGAGTTTAAGTGGCATCATCATTATATGAAGCTCTTCCCTCCATGGGGAGATGTCAACTTCTGCGATAACTCTGCAGGAAGTTTCCACTTGACCACCAGTTCAGTTTATGCAAGGACAAAAACAAAATGAAACCATAAGATAAAAAAAACTAAATACATGGAACATGGAAAGTTGCACTAGTGATACGCACTGCTGAACTCGTGTTCAAATGGTCTTCTAAGAGATTTGTTTATTTCTGGCTTTTTTCCTTTTTTTCCACCCTCCAGGCTCAGAAGCTGAAGTCAAACGCAACGCTGGACACGTCTCTGTGTGTGGTAAGTTTTGGTTCTTTAATTGCCACTATTAACGGAACGCTACAGATGAAGCATAAATATTTTCCCTCCACTCCAGACGCCGAGCAGTTGTTTCAAGTTTGGTTCAGGGCCTTCGAGCTAAATGGGGCTGGGAGGCCGGACCTCCAGGCGCATAATTTTAGAAATATTACTGTGATAATGCTGCTCGTGTTACACACGCATACACACATTCCGCGATTTCTGGCATAGTGTTATGGCGCTCGTTTTACACTTTATTGGGAGGGCCAGTTGTTGTTTTTTTCCCCTGTCAGGAGCATAACCGATCGGAGGCGTACGTGACTGGTCAGAGAAAGCTAGCATATGCCTCGATGAACTCTGACCGCTCCGGTCACTGCAGCTCTCGCTCTGTTTTTCCAGGCTCTGATTTCATGCCAGCCCGAATTCATCTGCAGAAATCCGATGCAAATGAGCAGTGCTTTATTTCAGTGACTGAAATGTTACTCATCTGTGTTAACTTATTTTGAAAGAATATACGTTGCGTAGACATTATATCCACATGTGAAGTCATATATTTATCTATTCTGAGATTTGTTTACAAGAAATTACCATTACCACAATATGTACAAAGTAACCAAACCAACAGAATATATAATGTGATTATTATTAACTGTGTGTTCTTGATTATGATCTATGTACGTATGTATATATATATCATGTATTCATATTTATACATAGATTTATTATTTATGATTTGTTAATGCAGTCCCACCTGTTCCCCTGTCAACATGCATACATGTCAGCGTGCCCTAAGACGCACTTGAGCAGGTTTTCCAGTGCAACACGATACTACTGACTAGCTTGAACGCTTTACTGTGCGAACTTTGACCTCTGCTCTCACTGACCTCACCCGCAGCTCGACGACCACAGCACCTCCAACTCCATCGTCCAGAATGCGGCGGTGGCGACGGCTCCTCTCCCCGGCCCGGGCCTCCTCCTCCTCCTCATCCTGCTGCTCCCAGTCACCTCCTCCCTCCTCCAGCTCCAGCCTCCTCCAGCCTCCTCCCTGCTCACGGCTCTGCTGGGCTTGTAGCCGCCTCTGTGGGGACCAGTCGGTCAGGCAGAGCTGGGCCTCTGTACCATACTCCGTATATAGCATCATCCATTTTATTATTATTATTATTATTATTATTATCAGTTTTGATTTTTTATTTTTATTTTTTTTCCTGTCTTCTGCGAGTGATACTGTCCAAGGTGTGATGTTGTAGGTGTGCCGGCGTCGTACTGGATCCAGCTGCTTTTATTTTTTAGCTTTTTAGAAAAACGTGTCAAGACACATGCCAGATGGACTGAACGAAAGGAGGTTTACGGAGACTGAGTTCAGAGGGCTGGAGATTGACCGGAACGTCTTTTTCTTTTACGGTTTCGACGCTAGAGAGTCACGCGCTTCTTTTCTGTTTTGAACTCTCAGCAAGACGAAGGACTATGGCTATGGCTATGCTTGATTGAGTCGTAGAGTCTATCGGAGGTTACGAGGAAGACTATATTTTCTGCCATGGGTTGCCAGCTCATGACTTACCTATAGAAGTTATGGACAGCACAGTGACAACAGTGATTTGTGCTTCTGTGGAATTTGATGCTGTGCCCCCCTCAACCACTGAACCTCATGAAAGCAGTGTCACCTCTCTGCATCAACTTATCTGCTCATCCTTGGCACACTTTAAAAAAAAAAATATTTCCCATTATGGCTCCTGTTTGGATATCACCCACTGGCTGAAAATCATACCTTGCACGCGATGGCTTCTTCCCAATCATAAGCGGGGTCAACTGTGCTGCCACCTCACACACATGCGACACGCGACCTCATGTGACCGCAACGCATATCTGCCTGGACTGTCCATGAAAGCACAGAAAGACAAAGACTGCACACGTGTTACACGGGGGTGTAAAGGGTGAGGCCTGTAAAGCCAGAATAATGGGAAACAGTAAAGACTGGTCTGGTGTCCTCCTGATATGGATACGAACTGTCCTTTAAAAAGACTTGCTCTGTTCACGACGCCAAGAGTCTTTCTCCTCAGGCTAAATATGACAAACCCACAGTGGAAGGAACACAAGTGATAAAAGTCCGATGGCACAGCCATTCAGTATTCAACATTTTGCGGCACCTTCTTTGCAGATGTGTGTATGATCATGGCAGCCATTCACTTGTACAGCGAAATAGCGAGTTCACTAAATATCTCTTGTGTTCGTAGTTCCCAGATTTCTTTCTTTGACTGAGCATATACGTTTTATGACCTCTTTATGATATTCGATTGTCTATATGTCATGTAAAATATCATCTGTTGTGTTATGATAGTCAACAGCATTGAACCACTGAAATGAGTTGCAAGCTACGCTTGTTTAGCTCAGTTCACTGTAGCCATGATATGTAGTGTAATGTTCAATAAGTGATCAATGGTTATTTCATTATTTCAGGTGCTGATGAAATATCATTTCTGTATAGTTGTGGTAATGTTAATCTGTTAAAAAAAGTATAAGGGTCAGTAAGAAACATACGGTTATGGACTAACTTACTCATACAATTAGATAAGTTAACAGAAATGCCCTCTTGTATGGCTTTTGTGCTCAAAGAAAATAAAAGAGACTGTATTCGATTTTAGAATTCATTCCTTAATGGACCAATAGATCATATTGTCTGAGGGCAAAGGCACAGGCACAATGTGAACCGAAATCTGTTTGCTCAAGGGTGGTCAATTTATTTATTTTGTGCATTGTCATTATTTCTAAAGGGTTTGAAAAAAAAAGTTAGGCGAGGCTTTGAATCATTCCTTTTCTGAACAGATATTCCAGTGGAGGAGTGGAGTACCCCCCCAACCCCCCATCAGTGTTATCCATCGACAGAGAACATCAGTGGAATATGAACTGGCCATTAAGTCATTAATAATATGATCAACTATTCACTTCCCCCCACGGTGGGATGCTGTTACGGGTCGCTCTCATTATGATTGATGCGGGGTAATATATTTCACCCCTTTACTGCCATTAGCAGCCAGAGGGCATGATGTTTGATTTTGCAGTTTTTAGATATCGTAAAAACTGCTCCATTAAAAAATACGGATCAGTCGACCTCATAAATAAAAGTCCTTGTTTGTGGAGAGCAATGTGCAGAAAAAAAACCCACTTAAAAGTCCATTTAACATGCAGTAATTCCTACAACAAAAGTATATTTCTCATTTTTACTCAGGAGTCAGACATGTTGTGTATGTTGGCAGAGAGTGAGCCTGAGAAGGCTATCTCTCTGCACTGGGAGTGAGGAGGGATGATGATTTGCCCTTCTGGCCTTGGGGCTAAACACCACCTGAGCTGCTAGCGTGGAGACCTGAGCGCGCGGGTAGGCGGGCGGGCGCAAGCCGCATCGCTGCCCGCTGCCAGTTCTAATGCCACCGTCTCTGCTTATCACGGCGCATTATGCTTGACCCCCCCTGGCAGCCGGGATTAAGTGATAATGTGGACGCCACGCAGGCCCGACTGTCAGTCAGATCACTCCTGTCGCCGAGGCGATGCCGATGTGAATGACAACGGCAGAGGCGAGGCGATCGACCACAAGTCAGAAGGAATCTGGACAGCGGCAGTTCCTCATCCAGGTAGAGGTAGATGGAAATGAAGGGAGAGATAGGTAGATATATATATATATATATATAGAGAGAGAGAGAGAGAGAGAGAGAGAGAGAGAGAGAGAGAAAGGAGGTAAGAGAGGAGAGTGAGGCAGTTTCTTTTAAGGTGTTATGATTGAAAATGTGTCTCAAGAGCTGTGGAGATTTATGGTCCACATTATTCCACGGGGCAGTGTGATGGGGGTGATGGTGGTGGTGGAGGGGGTTGGAGGGATGGAATTTATGTAAAAATCCATAACCTTACCACCGAAACACCTCTCCCTATGAATGACGGAAGAGACAGGATACAAGAGTGCGTGCGTGACAAAAGAACAAGAGCACACTAAAACACGGATCCCATCCCATGCAAACTGAATTGAGAGAGAAAGAGAGAGAAAGAGAGAGAGAGAGAGAGTGTGTATGTGTGGAGGAGGGGGGGGTGAGTAAGGGAGCAAAAGAGATGAGGCCCTTTCTGCATATCCGGCCCCATTCTCCTCCCAGACGATTGCAATCTCCTCCCCTCCCCAAAATTGCATGGCATCGATAGATCTTCATCAGTATCACAGTGCTGCCTAGGCCGATCGTGTGGTAGGAGGGGAGGAGCGGGGGTGGGGGGGGGGGGTATGATACCTGTCACTGGCGCCGCTCGCTGGGCAACAGCGGAGGGAGTCTCATCCGGCCCCACGGCTGCTACAGAAAGAGTCTAATTAAAGCCAACCATAACCTCTCTCCCCCCTTTCATGCATATGCAATAATGCAAAACTAGATTATATGAGAAGGGGGAGGGGGGGAGTGTTGGGCGGGCAAACAGCTTTAAGAGACGGAACCTGGGGAGGAGTCGTCGACCCTCTCTTCCGTAATTACCACCATCAGATGAAGGGAAAGGGGGTGGGAGAGGGGAAAGAGGCTTGGGTACGGGGGGGGAAAAGGAGACAATATAATCACATGTAAGCAACCCCCATCCCCACAAGCACTCTCCACCTACCCCCCACTCTCCAGTGCCACCTGTCCTAAAAGGGAAGAAATCATATCTAATTACTCCACCTCTGACCTCCCCTGCGCTCCCCCTGCCTGGAGCGACTGCGACTGCGGCAAGAAGACGGCAGTGAGCTTCCGCCGCTTTGCAGGAGCGATGAGGAAGAAAAAAGAACATGGCACTTGGAGATGATGACTTCTGCACTCATTCTCTCGTTGTTTGCAATGTCTGGTAAATGCCATAGTGTGGTAAAGTGCTTGTTTTTGAAATGCTGTTCCTCCAAGAAGGGCAGGATAATAAGCATGGGGAGAATAAATTATTTGGTTCTCTGGTAGTGTCGTTTATCGTACACGCGCCAGTGTCTTTCTTCCTAACTTTTACCGAAAAGGTGAGAAGTGCTTTAAGTTTCTAGCAAGAAGATATTTTTCACCAGGCACAAGCATCATTCAAACTCAGAAGAAGTACTTGACAGGACTTGAGATATAGAATGAGAGAATGATAGAGAGAGAGAGAGAGAGAGAGAGAGAGAGAGAAAACAGAGAAAGGGAAAAGAAAGAAAGGGGGGACTTTGAGAGGGGGTAAGAATGCTGAGAAGTGGTTGCTGCCTGAGTTGTCTGTGTGACAGCCAGTCACTGTGGGAAAGAAAGCAGTATGGCTTGACGAGATTCTAAAAGAGCTCGCTGTGAGCACACTGCAACTGAAGCTGATCAGTTGGCCTGGGGACTTGAACCAGCCAAATCCTATGGCTGTGACATTTATTATGGAGCCCTGCATGCTCGTCCAAGGGCTAATTCTGTCATGACCCCGCAGACTTTCTCTTTTGCATGAGGTGGCCGGCCAAAGGTGGGTGATGCCGCTGCCTTTAAAATTGCTGCCCACCGCTGCCCCGCACTCCCTCAAGCTGCACTGCATCTGCTGATCAACGGCTCACCCATTAGTCATGGAATTAATCCCTACCTTTGGTGCAGTCAGTGGGGCCAGTGCAACGGGGTGCTGTGTAATGGAAGCCCCCCCCCGCCCTCCGTCCTCCCACTTGGCCTTGCCCTGCGAATGACTCATCTGGCTCCTTCTGAGCAGCAGTGCATAGTGGAGGTCTTTGTTGCAAACAAATGACAATTAGAGATAATGGCCGGCCACAAAGCATGTGGAACAGAGACCACAATGGTGCAGTCCTCCACTCATTTGGGGCTAACAGAGGCAACATACAGAGAACAGACACCTCCTTTGTGACCAGATCGTCCGTCTTTGCCTATATAATTTGCAATCAGTCGACGTAAAATGACCCCCCTACCACACACACACATTAATGCGGAAATGATGGCCTGGGAAGGAAAGTTCAAGCCGAACATTAATCATTTTTTGGGGTAGGGGTCAGCTAGATCCACGCATCGCGCCCAATTTCACACTGAATTAGCAGCCGACGTCAAAAAAGCTCGCAGTGTAAATAGCAAGTTCAATCGAAATGCCAGGAGGTTAACAGCCGGCACACTGAAAACAGACAAGTGAATGACTTCAAAGAACACACAGTCGTACACAAAGCCTCCCCGTTTTTTTCCCCCTTTTGTAGCCACTGCCCATTGGGTGACACACAGCTCTAAAATGTCTCTCAACGAAACCATCATCTTGCCTGTCAGCATTACTCATTCCTGCTCTATCCATTTTCTCTGATCGAATGTGGCCCGAAACTCCTATTCCCCTCCATTTCTGTTTCAGGGGAGGTGGGGGACATGCCACAGGGTGCATCAGAAAAATGGAGTCGCTCTCCTCAGCAGAAATGGCGTCTTTATTGCCACATGAGCCTCCTATACATTAAGCCCCAAAAAAAATCAGGCGAAATGCCATTCGATTCCAAGATGGACTGCCAGGGTAACTTCAGCTAGAGTAAATAAATGGCAGCAGGGATTGGGAATGGGGTAGGGTGGGGGGGTTCGGCAGGCAATGTGTATTAGCAGGAGTGGCACTGCCGTGGCTCGCTGGCGCTCCCCATGGTGCAGGTGTCACAGAAGATGAATGATGTATTGGGCCACCATCGCTCACCCACCCCACTCCCTCCCCTGTATTACCAGCAAAGCACACTCTCATTAATATCTCTTAATGCTAGCGCCAGACACCTTGATTTACAGTGAGCTCCGCCTGCCAAGCATAACCGATAAAGAGCGGCAGACATCCCTCACTCAGACTCTTCCCCCTTCTGTCACATCTGCATGAGTTATGCCCACAGCCCCGCCATCCCTCCCTCTACCACCGCCAATCCCCCCAACACACACACACACACACAAACTCATTCCCTGAGTTACTCTATGGCTCCGATTGACAGACTCATCTTTTCGTGGAATCGTCATTTCCACCTAAGGGAGCTGAGAGAGTTGAGGGGGGAGTGGTAGCTAGGGGGAGGCAGGGGGAACAGATAGAGAAAGGCAACAAAGATGGAGAGACATGCTGTGTATGTCTTTGCTATTTGCTATTCGCTTGTGCTGAGCCTTGTGGCATTTTGTAAGGTCTTGTAACAACGTTGCCCACGCAAGCTTGATTTATGGGTCCATGTCACAAAGTGGCACGAGGAGTTGAAAACTGTGCTGACTGATGCGTATCAGTCAAATGCTGGCATATCTTTCGCAGTTAATTATCATGACTAAATATGTCAGAATATGCCACATCAGAGTGCAAGGACACATAACTCACAACACAAGAAACACTAGAAAGAAATACCAGGATCCTCAAACCACCAGTGCACTTGGAAAGGAAATGAAAAGAGTAAATACAGCATTTACTAGAACATATTTGGTTTGAGATAAAAATTGGATTTTGGTACAAAGGCTGGTTTGAGAAATAAATAATGATGAAAAAAATAGCCACAAGCAGCCATCATAAGGGTCCATAGCAACTGCAACAAATAGTAGAAGTGGTTCAACAGCTTCAAAAGGAGAAAGAGTTGGAATTGCTGGAACAATCAAAGTACTTTGAGATTTCCCCTCTCCCCAATCTTTCCAAATACCACACGGTTCCCAAGATGTCAGCCAAAACACAAATTTATTTATTATAGTGCCCCCTACAGTCCGTTGAGGTCGCTCCCAGGATTTGAGCCTACATTCCAAGTTTGGTGTCTGTATGATTAATAGTTTTGGCTGCCCAAATACGATCTCTACAAACACAATAAGCTTCCTGCAGCTTTGTTGCATGGACCCTTTTAAAAATCTTTCCAAACCAGCACCGAGTGCCTGGACTTGGATTTTCTATGGCAAAATCTTTTTTTAGTCATAAATGTTCCTTTTTTGTCGAAAAGCATGTTCACTCCAGTGGAAACCCGCATAGTCTGTGACACTCTCACTCTCCTAGCCTACACCCATGCAGAAGCGGGAGGAGATATTGCTTGTCGGGAGGAATGCACATAGAATACACAAACCAATCAAATGCATTCATCACTGCCTGAGCTGCACGGCATGGCACAGAACGTTCTGGATGTTTCCCCGTCATCCTCCGTGTTGACAGCCAGACTCGAGTGTGACTGTGAACTCGGTGGGCAGATCCCCACTGAGTTATTCGCGCCGCTCCTTGGAGAATGTTTATGGGCATTAGTCAGCTGTGACAGCCCCCTCTGTCTCTGTCCATTCCCTCTTCTTTCCTTTCCACTCACTTTCCCTCTCCCTTGTCCTCACCTGAGCACACTGTCTGTCTGGACTCAGGAGAGTTTCTGATGGGAAGGTAGGGAGGGAACGAGGGAGGGAGGGAGGGAGGTATAGTGCCCTCGCTGTCAACAACTGTCTGTTTCCTAAAAGGCAGCATTCAGATTGTACAAAAGCTCATCTTCTGCTTCATACTTAAGAGTTGATTTTGTAAGGCTTCACAAATGCAATACAACAGGCAAAATGTGTGAACATGGTTTTGTGATCATAATGACCCAGAAAGAGAAGGGGCTCAGTCAAAAAACAGAATATCAGACAAATTTTGACTCCCTACTACTACTTTGACTCTCTAACCCACCAATTTGCTTCAGAAAACCTTCTTGGCAGAGTCTATGTAACTGACTGTTTACTGTATAGTCGACAGTATCTAGCATAAAAGCACAGAACTTTCATTTTTTCTATTAGAGCCTGGAAAAAAACTAAGCCTCTAATCATGCAACACAAAATTTACATCCAATTTTATCATTATCATTCACTTTGGGTAATGCCTTGCATAGTTACTGAATTAGATTTCCCTTCACCATAAACAAAGAAAATACGTCAAAGTGTAAATTAACAAGTAGGACATGTTAATGTTTTCTTCAAGTACAGAATGTTCAGCTGTTTTATTTGTTCATCTGTCCATGGTTAAAGTACAACAGATCAATCTTGTGCACCGAAGGAACTTTCTGTTTCTTTTTCCATCAACACAAAACAGTGAGTGATCGTGCTTCCTGTGCATCGCCATAGTGATCCACAGCCATGTAATAAGTGTTTATAACTGTGTAATTACAAAATCATACCATTTCACATCCGCAAATAGGCTTTAATAAGGTCAAAATGACATGTACACTATTACTACAATATTACAATCTGGAAAAAAGAAAATAACTTTACAATGCCCAAGTGCTCCATACTGGAACAGTTGCACAGCAGCAACTACTGAGTGACATTGCAAATACAAAAAAATGTTAATAAACTAAAAGTGTAATAACAGTGATAGTACACAGGAGTTGATCCATTATGAAAACAAACATTATTTTTTCTTTTGTCACAAACATTGTAAAAGACATTGTTTTTTTTTCATCACCGTCATTATCCTTGGAGATATAATACAGAGGTTGGGCTCTAAAATAAATGTTGTCCTCATAATATTCTTTATTAAAAACATCAGGGAAAGAAACAAAACAAAACAAAAATGAAATAAAGTAGCTACGTAAATAGCAACAGATTCACATTTGATTCACATGTTTTAAGTCCATGTCATACAAACATGTAGGGCGTGCTGTACATATTCTCAGTGTTCCCATGGAGACAAAGAACCAATCAAATCCCCATCCCCTCCATTAATAAGGTTTCTTTAGGGCTGACAGAAGCAGCAACCCAGAAGTCCTGAAGGTCCACTAACGCTGAGGTGGCCTGTCCAGCTTATCAGACTTGGATGGCCCGAAGCTGCAACTCCATTCAGAACATTCCAGTCGGGCCAGCGAGAGGTCACTGAGAGCGTCATAAAATTGTGGAGGGTTGGGGGCTCATGGTGGACGCATGGGGGAGGGCAGTGGGGTCTGTCTAACAACAGCTTTTTAATTAAGACACTCCTGTGCCACAAAATGTGACGTGTTCAATCAGAGGACTCCAGAGTTTTTTGGAGACGTGACCTGCCCACAATGCAAATGTCCTTCTGGCAGACCTGTATTGAACCTTGCCAAGAAAATAATAACATCTAACCGAAAACAAAACAAACAAAAAAAAGAAACATCATAAATCGTCCACAGTAACAGCTTCTCTGGAGATCCACAGCATATTATATAAACAGAATATTACACAACAGGCAGAATATTCATCTGCTTTATAAACAACATCATAAACATACCAGCTAAAAACAAAACAAAACAAACCAGACAAAACAAAACAAAACAAAAGCCCTCCAAGTTCATTTGTAAAAAGGGGCTGCCATTTCTTTCTCTTCTTATTTAGACATAAATCTCCCTTCATTTTTTTGCCATGCTTATGACACAGAGGATGCGCTGTCTAGCAGCCCATTGCCCATTCAAAATGGAGTTAGCTCACTGGGTCACTGAGTCTTTTGGAGAACATTGTCTCCCCCCACAGCCCCCTTTTTGATCAGTGATCCGACGAATGATGATCGAATGGAACACTAGCCCTAAGAGCACCTGCGCTAGTTTGCATCTTGTGAAGACGTCAGGCAACGCGACGGACATCAAGAGCACGTACAGACACACTGTGTGCAGCGTATAGTACTTTACATTCTGTTTAATCATAATGGAGTGTGTGTGTGTGTTTGTGTGTGTCAATCCAGACGCTTTTATCCACATAAATGAGGACAAAAAGCTGTTGACAAACTTGTTTAGCACTCACAATCTTTTTGAGTGTTTATTTGGATGTGTGTGGGTGTGTAGGTATGTATATGTGAGCCATCAAACAATGTTAGAACTGTGCGTTCTCTCTCTTCCTACTGTAGAACAAAGCAGCCAGCAGCCTTTACTTTGCTTTAGCTTAAAAAGATTGTGATAGCTTTTAGACGCTACACATGGCAATTGTTTTTAATTAAATAAAATGAGCCGTAATAGCTAGAAATACAAGAGTGATTAAGTGGCTCAGTCGGGAAAAAAATATGTCAAATTGGCAAGCAAACATAGGAGTGTAAAATCTAAAACCACTGAACAATATTTTTTCAACGTCCATGGTATTGACCTAGGAACCACAGAAAAACTGCTAGTAGTAAGCATTTACAGTTTCCCCCGTTCTGTGCATTTTCCCAAACGCAAAACTTTAACCTTCCTGTCCCCAGAGCTAATTGTGCACCACGGCAATTCTGGGATCATCTATTGATGAAGCATCAACAACAACAACAACAACAAAACTGGAGGCCGTCCTGGGATGATCGGTCCCAAGTGTAATAACCTGGCGCCCACTGTTGAACTTGCACATTTTGGGGTGATCGATCCCAGCCAGGGTTGGTAGGTGCTTTTTCCTCCGATGTCAGTTGACATGGCACTAAACCGGGAGGGGAACTGGGGGAGTTGAAGGTGACGGTCGATCCCTCCGAGGCCGTGAAGGTGCACAGGTGGAAACTAGCCACCACTGGAGAAGGTTGGGAGTTGCCAGGATGCTAAATGTGGTTCAATGCTGGAGGAGGGTTAAGGATGCTGGAGATAGCAAAAGCATATGGCAACGAAGGACAAGATGCACTTTGGACATGCAGGTATGTAGCTGCAGATGACTTGTGAGGAGGAGGAGCAGGAGGAGAAGGGAACAGGGAAAAGAGGGGAGCCTTTGATTGACAGCTCAGGGAGAGGAGGTGAAGCAGCAGATGTGGCGAAGCGGTGGGAATGGAGGGGGGAAGTCGGGGGCAGATGGGAGCTTAAAACACGCTGCTACTGAATGGGTTCCCCAATCACTTGAAAGAGGAGCCTCTCTCTTCCTCCCTCATCAACACAACGGCGGCAGCTGGACAGGCTGCAGTGGTGGGGAAGTTCGGCCAAAACAGGGTGAGCCCCCTCCATCCTCTACCCCGACGGAGGTTCGGGACGGCCAAGAGGGGGGCAGAGGGGTAAAAGAGAGAGCGAGTAGAACGGAGACTCAGACACAGGTGCCCTGGTGTGCTGGGGGGAGGGCTTTGCGGTTCTTCAGACCCTGGCTCTTCTCCTTGAAGTCCATGGGTTTCTGTTGGGAGGTGTCAATCAAAGCGCTGGCTATGGCAATGCCTGAGGGACACACAGAACCAGAGGAAGGGGAGGTGTTAGAGAGGCAAAGAAAAGTACAGTACAAAGACAATTACATAAGGGGGAAAAATCTCCTAAGAGCTTTCATAACCAGCTGTTCCTTTGGATGATGTAGAGTATTTTTTCCAGGTCATTTATACTCTAACAGAAGACAAAGACATGAACTTAAAATAGGTGAAAGTCAGGGCCAGATGTACTAACGCTTTTGTGCCCATTTCAGGCGTTTTGTTTCGCAATATGCGTGTAAAATCATTGCAAGGTATGTACAAACAGGCCGCAATGATGTAAAAGCGCAAACTGCCTGTCGCGGGAGCTGAAAGTGGCAGATTGCGATCGTCATGTCATGCATATGCATTCATGGGAGGATCCAGGGGAAAGTGGGAGTTTAGTGTAAAAAGATGGGAGGGGAAGAGTAAAGAGCGCCTAATTATGTATTCCGCGGTATGTACAAAGACTGCTCCTGAACACAAACAAAACCCAAACAAACAAATAGTTTGCAACACACGCTGAACTTTAATCAAACATTCTTTAGAACACAGCTGATCACCCATCTGCTTTTCACTTTTGAATGAAGTTCCAGTAGTTGCGGAGTGATATGAAAGACCTGAATTAGAAGCACAAACTCCGTTGCCAATGACAGCGAAAATAATGATTGCTAGAACTTTGGGAAATCCCATTCAAGTCAATGGAGCGTTCTACTTGCATTGTGAAGAGCCGTGTAATAACAAAGAAATAAAAGTTCACTTTTTTATGCATCTGCTCAAGCTCATTCTAGTGGTCACCTATAAGAGAGTTGCTTGTTAGTGTAGATAGAACAAAAGAAGCTTTCCAACAAAATGTCAGACCATTTCTTCCAAACTATCCCTCGTCTTGAGCACTGTAGGAAAAGCCCATATAACAAGTTCCTACTGTCATGCGAATCTGCGGCTAATGAAGGACTTTCACATTTTGGTGAATGGTAATTTACTCCTGAAACAAGACCTCAACGTTGTGTGTGGATATAGCCTATTAACGACCTCAAAAAAGCCATCATCATTGTGGAGGTAACATTCTTCATCCTTATCCAGGAAATTAACCGTATCAGTGCGTTAGGGTGACAATCGGTTCGTCTTCTGATAACGAGACCCACTGTGGTGAATACTGTGTGTTGGCAACGAAGGGGCATATAAATTGTGGCTGTACAAGAATTGCAAGTTCGTTGTGCAATTACCCCTGACAGTGGTGTCTAGCTTATGACACCCTGGACGTACCCCCACTCCAACAGAAAAATACATACATCATTCGGGCATATCAAAACCACTCACAAGTGTAGTTAATAGTGAGGTTAATAGCATTGAATATTTTGTTACTATGGCATCTGCAAAGAGGCTGGTATGCTGGCTGTGCATCGCATCTTGCTGTGTATAGGGCCACGTGGCTGCAGGCTGGTCAGAAATCTCATGCTGATTCCTGTCCACTGCTTGAAGTGCTTACAATGGGCCCTTTTGCATCCTGTAGACGGCCAGGTGTCGGCAAACTAGGGAAGAAATGGCAGCAGGATGCACTATGGGGACAAGGCAAGCTGTCTGAAGCAGCACGGGTCCTTTGGACATTCATGTGGATGTTACTTTAACACGTACCACAGACCTAAACATTGTTGCAGACCACGTATGGCCCTTCATGGCAATTGAAATGACCCCTCAAACCCCTGCCACACTATTTCATTGGTTCAGGAAACATGACAAACAAGACCTCAAGGTATTACCTTCGGCCTCCAAATTCCCCAGATTTCAATCCAATCAAGCACCTGTGGAATGCACTGGAAAAAGTTCCTTTGGTCCATTTCTCCAGAGAAGACAAAAGTACACAATTTCCATACACAAGTGGAAGTACAGATACTTGTGTAAAAAAGACAAAGTACAGGCACTAATATGTACTGAAAGTATAAAAGTATCCTTGACTATTTTACTGTCTGTTTCTGTTAATTGGAGCAGACTGTAGCCTAAATTGATATTCAAACTGAACAACTGTAACTATAACAACTATTTCACTGTTCCTAAAAACACCAGGCAAGCTTGTTGCCTTGTACCAAGCCAAACATTCGGTTTGAGGTAAGCTTGCTGGCAGAATAAGCCTTGTAAACAGCAAACAACAAACCATACCCCCTCCTTGTCTCATTCTTTGGAGTGGAGTGGGAGACCTTTCCCGTCAGCAGCCTGTCAAGTACCCAAACTAAGATTAGGCTGACCACTCCAACATACCTAACTGACCCTCACACTAACATGAGATCATTGATGTGATGTGCAAATGAACAACAATCATAAAAAGAAAACAACTGCACAAAGATCAGCAGTCCAAATGTTTTTCTATGACTGCCTGTTACGTCCCTGTGTGTTATGTTCCGTTTCTGGTTGCTCTGTTGTGTTTTTGCTTTCTGGTTTCAGACAATCCCGTGTGCAAGTGATGCTTAATTGCCTGGGATGTGATGGGGGCTCCGCCCTTCAAAAGGGGGTTACTGTGTCACCCTGAGACGGGCACTTTGGACTTTTGGGGGGTGCTGCTGCTGTGCCATGCTTCTGTGCTCCGCTGCTCAGAGCAAGCCACGCGCTCCAGTTCCTGCCCACTCTCAGAGTGTGAGAAAAGGCCAGGGATTGCCTGGGCCTGCGATTGAGGCCTTTTGCTGGGGCTGTTTTGCAGCCTTAGATTTGATTAATTCTTATTTTTGCTATTATTTTATTTTTTTGTAAATAAATACTTTAAATTTATCCTTTATGGTTATTTTCTGTTTTTGCCATCTCCGACACGTTTGTTCATGTTCCCTCACCACTAGACCAGGACATGACAAATTGGGGGATTTTTTTCCTGTTCTATTCGTTTTCGACTATTTGATGGCTTGTTGTTTTTTTCGCTTTTGAATCTCGTTCTTCGCTTTGTGTACTTTGTCTAAAGACATTTAAACAAAAACAGAACAGAGCAACCAGAAACAGAACATAACACACAGGATGCCCCATGCTGCACCTGCCTAAATCTGCTGCTCTATAAATCTATACATACAACATCTATGTGGCACCAATACTTTAGTAAAGTCATTCCACACCTTTGGGTACAAATAATCCTTGCATAGTATCAGCAAACCAATATGGGTCTTTCCACAGATTTATTACAAGTGGCTGAATTTTCATGATCTGCGATAACTGAAACCACAGCAACAATCCTCCATTCCTCCCATTCTTTGATGCATTTCCTCATAACTAGAACAAAGCCCACCTCTGCAATACGAGAGGCTCAGTAAAACTGTGCTTGAAGGAGCCATCAGAAAGAAGCCACCCCACATGTGGACAATTAACCAATACCCTCTACACCAGCGAACGATGATGGATTCTAAAGAGCCCGAAGAACAGGCATAAACGAGGGAAGGGTGAAGATAAACAATGCCACACTCTAATCCCTCCAGGCCTGCGTTTCGCTGAGTCAGGAGCCGGCAAAGCCAAGGAAGGAACACAACATCTCTCCTTCCTTTCTTCCCTCTCTCCCTTTTGCTCTCCCTCCATCCTTCTTTCGTTCATTCTTTCCCTCTCGCTATTTCTCTTCCTGTCTCCATCGCTCTCGCTCTCTCTCGCTCGCCCGCACAATCCCGGGGAGATGGGGAGGGCTCGGGCACAGCAGAAGCTCGGCTCGGTGCCCGGAGGCCTCGAGGGTTCGGTCACCACGCCAGCCCCAACTGCCAGGAGGGTCCTGTGGCAAAGGCTGCCTGCCTGCCGACCGCCAGTCCCTGAGAGGGCCATTATTCCGGAGAGACGCCTCGCAAATCATCACGCAACAGACTGGAGAAAGGAAGGGTGGCGGTGTGGGGCGGGTGGGGGGAGAAGTGACATGGCCGGATAAAAAAAAAAAAAAAAAAAATATACGAATAAAACCCCACCCTTGACACTTCTGCTCGCGATGGTGCCCGACAAGCAAGCCTTCCCTCCTCCTCCCTCCCTCACACTGTTCATCCCTCATTCCCTCTCCACTCTACCACACACACACACAGAGTCCCACTCCAACCCCTACAACTCCTTTCGCTATTTCAGCAATGCAATTATCTGAGCAGAACAATTCAATACTTCAGACAGGCCCAGCCGAGAGGAATTGAATTGGGGGAAGGTCTGGGAACACGGCGCTACGCTACGCAACGCGGCGCTCCGCTTCTTTGTGAGCTCCGAGGGCCGCGGCAGGATTTACATCTAGGAACGAGCCCAGCTGTAGACAGCAGCTCTGCCACTGCAAAGGATTTATTACCCACCACTAGTCTTGGAGCTGAGCGCGACGCGGTTAGCAGCGAGCGGTGGTGGGGTTCGTAACCACCACCCCCACCACCACACCCGGACCCCCCCGCCTGCCCCGGCGAGGCACTGTAGTTTCAGCTGTGGAGACCGCAAAAAGAGGGGAGGGGGGATAGAGGCTAAGGTTGGAGGTTGGGAGTGGGAGGGGACGGGATCAGGTTTGCTTACGCTCTCAGCAGGACTTTATTATGCGGCCGATCTGCCAAGCGCCTACAACCTGTGGTAGTCCCCATTGGACGAGAGAAGGTGGCGTTATGCAAGCACTGGAAGTCGGCCAGCATTGATTGAGTTCATTTGCTACGGCTCTGTGTGTTTGGGTCAGGGACAGGTGCCAAATGGGTCTGGTTTATGGGCCGGGGAAAAGTTTGTGCTCAGAGATGCTTCGGCAAATCTTTTTCTCTGTTGAGCCTGCTGATGGAAGACAGGTGAGGAGTCAGAATAGGGGGTATCAGTGATGGTGAGAAAGTTGCTCCTAATGCGTTCACAGGCTTCTGGGGGCCTTGGGTTGAGGTTTTTGGCTAAACCACCAATGAACCAACACCCACGACCTCTCAGCTCCCACCTCCGACAAAGCAACTGCATCGACCCAGTAGCACACTCTCTCCCTCCCTCTTTCTTTCTCCCTCCCTCCCTCCCTCTCTCTCTCTCTCTCTCTCTCTCTCGGTCTCTCTCGCTCTACCTGGCTCTTTTGTCCCTGGACCGTCAAGAGTGGAGGCAGCGTGCGCCCGGCTTCAAGGGTAGTCGTGTGACTGATAAGCGTTTTAGCATGCAGCCGGCACCCCTCCATTCCCAGGGTGGAGTCAAGGTCACTTTGCCCAGAACAAAACAATGTCTCTCTCTCTCTCTCCCTCTCTCGCTCGTTTGTGTCGCGGGCTGGCGGAGGCCAGTCTGACCTCCGCTAGTGGCTTGTGACGTCCTGGCAATGACAGAGAGAGAACGATGCGTCGTCTGGATGATTGACGGTTGCACTGTCACCTGTCCGACCTTGAGTGCCATATTAATGCGGGCGGTTAACTTCTTTCCCTTTCCTCCCCAGATGCCAGAGTCCTCAGAGGTAGCACTTGGTCTTTCACTCTCTCCGTTTTTCTCTCTTGCTCACTTGTTCATTCACAAGAGAGGAATTTGCGGAGAACTCTCTCTCTCCTCTCTCTCTCTCCATCTCTCTTGCTCACTTGTTCATTCACAAGAGAGGAATTTGCGGAGAACTCTCTCTCCCCTCTCTCTCTCCATCTCTCTTGCTCACTCGTTCATTCACAGGTGAGGTATATGGTGAAATCCTGGGTCTCTCACAGACAGAATGGCCATTCGAGATGAGGAGGGGGGTGGCTGGTGCTTTGGTTTGGAGAGGCGTCTTTATTTTTGGCTTACCAGAGTCCGCCAAGGAGACTGCAAATTGCTGCATTACACCAGTGCCCAGCGTGGCCAGACAAACGAGGAGGAGAGGAATTGGACTGGAGAGGCTGAGACACTCACTGAGAGATGAGCCAAAACGTCATCACAGCTCTGAACTGAGATCTCCACAGAAGCTACCATTTTATTTTGTTCTGATTTTGTTTCTTCGTTTTTTTTCGCTTGACTGATGAGTGTTGGATATTTGTGTGCCAGATGTTTACATGAAAACCATGCATGCCCTTTTAGCATACACACACACACACACACACAGATGGAAAAGCAAAATATGGAAAATATTCACGGTAAAAAATAAAGGAGAAATGAGGAAGGAGTGGGGTTGCTCGGGTGGTGGTGGGGGGAGGGACTCTTTCTCATGTGAGTAGAAACAGTGACTATGAGAGGACTCTGGGAGCCTTTCTCTCTCACTCACTCTCTCTTTCTCAGCACCCCCCCTCCCCCACCCGTGCAGTACTGTTGCCAAATCTGCACACCGCTCTGATGTGCCACTCACCCGAAACTTTCTGTGCGGCTGCCCCCCCCCCCACCATCACGAGCGCAACAAGCAGCACCACGCAGTGAGAGCCACTCCAAAGCCTGTCGCTTGTTTGGCAATTACAAACACGAGCAGAATGGAGAGTGCTTGGCAAACGGTGCTATCTTTGGACATGAAAAAAAAACCCTGCTTCTTTTTCATCCTCCCTAAACCTTTGCGTCTTTTGTTTTGGTGTTGTTGTTGAACATTCTTGCATTGTCAAGCACAAAGGTAAATTATGCAGGGAAACATGATTTCTCCCCCCTCCCTGCTTCTTCACATCTGTCAATTTCCTGTCAGACAAGCCACCTGGAAGAGATTAGTTATTGTTGCTTCTGCCTGCCGCATTGCTTATCAACCAGTCGGTGGCTCATCTCTGCTTATGATTTGCACAAAGGAACAAACCAAAGCCATATTAAGCCTTGCCCGTCTTGCGAGTTTTGTCGCAACACTGATCAAGGCACAGGTCCCTGGGTTATATTGAACAAGAACGGCCATGAGCAACAGGGAGTATCTCCTGCTACAATCAACATATGTGAACATGAGCCCTTATTCAATACATATGTCCTCCACTGCATCCAACTTACACACACCGGGGCTGCTTGGTTATAAATAAAGAACTGACTGCCGACACTTTGCTCTCAAAAAGCCTGTCCCAGACGGGGGGTGGCAACCGGACACCCCTGGTCCTCCTCATCGATTCTTTCCGATTCCGTTCCCTTCCCCGTCATCGTGTCTGTGGCACGACCCGTTGTTCGTTGAAGGCTAACAAAACAACTCCCCACCTCTCCACTCCGCCTCCGCCAAACAATGTCAAGGACGCCGAGACAAGGGGCGTGTGGGCTAACATATCAGCTAATGTATTCTAGATTACATGCAGTAATTAGCTCCTCTGAGCGGACGCCGGTGCTCTAATCCCCCTCACAGGGGCCTGGAGGCCTGTAAGCCGATACCCGAGACAGGGGCCCGTCTATACAGCAGGGGCCCCTGGATCACTGGGACACAGATACAGTGTGCTCACTTCCTGAACGATGATATACGGTTACGCCAGCCGA
Organism: Alosa alosa; assembly: GCF_017589495.1. Classification (NCBI taxonomy): domain Eukaryota; kingdom Metazoa; phylum Chordata; class Actinopteri; order Clupeiformes; family Clupeidae; genus Alosa; species Alosa alosa. The sequence continues at coordinate 9,528,899 of NC_063210.1, forward strand.
GACCGGGCCCAGAGAGACAGAGAGAGAGAGAGAGATAGATAGATAGATAGATAGATAGAGAGAGAGAGAGAGAGAGAGAGAGAGAGAGAGAGAGAGAAAAGAAAGAAAGAAAGAGAGTGGTCTTTGCTTAAAATAAGAGTGTCGGTGGCATTAACGCTTCATTATTACTGGGTGCTTGCATAGGACTAGAAAGGGAAGGCCAATTAAGAGCAGCTTTGAACAGCCTTTCTCCCCAAAGGCATATTGATGTTGCAGGTAATGCAGGGGTGTTTGAAGTGGAGAGGGGTGTACTTAGGTATAAATAACAGGATTCTCTTGCAATAGCTGTGAGTAGCTGATTGCTGGCTGGTCTGAGCTGGCTACGCCCCACTCTCCCTTGTTCATACTCCCTGGGCGCACAAAACCTATCTGCTGAATACACACACAATCTATGTCTCACTCTTTCGAACACAGACACACACTTTCCTCTTTCTCTTACATCCTTTCATGCGCACACACACACAAACACACCGTGCGCACACAGACACACACAGGTTTTCCCAATAGGGGCGAGGACCGGGAGTGGGACCTTTAGCTAAATGGAGCTTGAAACAGCAAATGTGATCATAAAACCCATCGACTGATGCAACCTTCCTCGAAATAGAGGGAAAGGGAACTTCAAAGAGAGCTTCAAAAAAAAAAAAAAAAAAACACCATCTCTTTTTCTGCCCTTTTCCCACCCCTCTCCTCCTTTTCTCGCTCCTTTTGTCTCAACGGAGGGCTGCAAAACGCACCGACAACAGATTCTAAGCTGCCGGGGCGAGTACGGGCTTCGGCTTTTTATACCCCCGCAAGGATCGGGGGAGCAGCTCAGTGCTCGTCCCCCTGTGGAGAGGACCTGGTGTAACCCTCGCGCTTAATTTACTCGCATTTATTGCCGTCTCACTGACAGAATGCAACTGTTTCTTGCATTTTTCTTTTTTTACCCCCTCTCTCTCTCTCCAATAGGCAGGAAGCGGGCTCTCGCCGGGACTGAGACACTAAGCGCAGCACGGTCCGACAAACTCCTGTCTGAAGGCATCCGCACGCTGACTCATCACCATCTGTTGTGGTCTTATGAGAGAATGAGAAGAGAGAGAGAGAGGGAAAAGAGAGCCAGAGTGTGGGGTAGAGTAGAGGGTGTGATTGACCTCCAGACCTCCCCACCCAAAAAGAGCATGTTCCTCTGTGCTCTGAGACAACAACTTTTATTGCGAGGTCGTGCACCTTACAGTAGGATACTGTGAGCTGCTGGAATATTACTGTGTCAAAGTGAGATTTCAGACATTGTGTCTGTGAATGCCATTTCCTGACACGATCAACAGAAGTCGCCAAAATAAGAGTCAAGAGTGCCCACTCTCCTCTTTTCCTCTCGAACTGCGATAAAAAATAAAATCAATAATGACCTTGTCTGCTGTGGAATGACTAGTCCTATTGAGGGAGCTTTTAAGTGGACTCTTCGTGTCTGTTTTTAGAACGCGTTTATGACTCTATTGGCGCACGGACGATTGGCACAGTGAGGAGCAAGGGAAAATAAAATGTTGCTGCTAATGAAAAGGTCGCCGGAGGCGACGAGGTGTCGGGCATGTTTTTAATGCCTTCCACGAGTGAGTGGAGACTTGTGGGGGTGAGCTCTTGACACACACGTACATATGTGCAAAGATGTGCCACTCACATCACGGCATGGTACACTTCAGAAAAAAAGAAAAAATATATATATATTCAGGAACTCTGAACCCGTGGTATGAGCACAGACCAAACTGTTAACTTCAGGAATGAGCTTGAATTAAAAGCAAAGCAAAAACAAAGTATTTTGCTAACAATTTTGAAGGGGTGGGGCATAACACTGTCAAGTTGTCATAATAAAGACATCTCAAGCAATGTCAATATGTCAAAAAAGAGTCACTTAATGACATCACGATGGAAAAAAGACACTTAATGATAACAATCATAAACATTCATAAAGGCTCCTTGATGCTTATGACAAGTGTCATGTCAAGGTTATGACAGTATCATGTCAGTCTTATGCACACACCTTCGAATAAAGTGTTCCCAGTAGGGGTGGGCGATATATATCGTCTGCGATAATATCGTGATTGTTGTTTTAGCGATGTGCAAATTTACATTTATCGAGTATTTAAATTACTTATGGGGAAAAAACACTCGAAAACACGCATTGAAACCCCATACATTCACTAAATCCAGGAGGTGTAGCCTATGCGAGAGAAGCCCCTGGCTGCAGCAGAGCAAGTGTCACATGATCACTAGTGCGTCCACATTGTCACACACACGCCTAATGTTTATTTTGTGCAGCGAGAGGTAGGCTACTTGGGATTTTGTGTGGCTACTTCTGTTCAAGTAGCATTGATGAGTCACGTTTTTTCCTATATGGTATTATATGGAGAGAAAACATTAGCCTTTGAGTATTTTAATAGTCAGTTGTAAACAAAGAACTCTTCTCATGTAGGCCTAACCCTTTTGTAAATGGACTGAAGTTCGCTCTAATATCGATTATGCTAACCCGTTAGCATCTCTATGGATTTTCTCATATCGTTAGCCATAAGCTAACGATTAGTTTCTATTTTGTAACTTGGAATGTTAGCCTACATGATTTCTCTTAAACAAAACCTCGAAGGAAATGACTGAGATGTACTCTGTTGGTCTGCTTAGTTTTCAGTCTTCAGCTTCAGACTTTCTCTTGGGAAACTGTTAGGCCTATTCATCTTAGTCTAATGTAGCTGGCTAGACCATGTCATTTACCACACACACAAAAGTGGGGCAGAATTGGAAATGTGTCATAGAGTGACAATGCATTGGTTGATTTGCTAAAAGTCACAGGTTAGTATTACAGTGCATGAAAAAATGCACTGTACTGTTCTTCCTAGGCAACTTTATTACAAAAGCATGAAAATGCACTGTACTGTTATTCCAAGGCTTTTTCTTCTTCTTCTTATTCTTCTTTTCTTCTAACGAGTTAATGCAGCTTAAACCGCTTAACGAAAACTTCATTCAAACCATGTTACTTAGGTCTTACTTAGGACATGTGGGCTTTGTATTTTTCTAACTTTGTAACTTTTACATACTTTTTAAACTATTAATTAAAAACCAGTCAAAATTCTTTTCCCATAGACTTAACATGGGCTGATGACATCACAATAGAGCCAAGTAAGCAATTAGAATCCCATGGCAGGTGTTCGGCCACCTTGACCAACTGCCAGTCTCAGGCTTTAAGGGCCCGAGACACTACAGGTGAATAGGGTAAAGTTTTTAACAAGCAGATATCACTATGAAACTTCCCCAGTTGATTACTTACATTAATATTTAGAGAAAACATGTATTACAAGTTTGCTGTAATTTAATGTTTACATATAAAATTAGGCATTATCTAATTAAATATGCCAATTTGCATACATTTTAAGGCAACGAAACCTGAGCATTGGATACAGCCAAGTTCAAAATTATGTTTTCATTGTGTTCAGATATTATGGGAAAACATTTACAGAGGGATTTATGAATATCTACTTTTGTTATCCTGTAAATCAGAAAATGATGTCACTAGCCCTAAAAAATCGCTTTTTCCATGTTTTTAGGCATAAAATGTCATGTAAGTCAGGCTAGGAATAACTATATCAACAAACCCCTCTGTAGAAATCTTCGACATATAGTTAGGCATAAGTCTAGAAAGTTTGGTGTATGCACGTGTTTGAAGTGGGAGTTTTGAGCTCAGAGTGTGGCTTTGTTCATTTGAGAAAACATCCTTGAAAGACAGCCAATGAGATTCCGTTCTCAGCCTAGACTTGCCTTTGAACTTTTGTGATTGGTTACTGATACAAAGGAAGTGTCCATATATGGATCACATAGCGTGATACAGGAAAAACAGAGCTTGCCAACGGTAGTACACATGTTATGTTTTGGACCCGCGATTGCGAGTGCATGCAAGGTTAGAATGCTAACTTTTGCTGAATTTAGGAGAAATATACAGGCTGGTAGACACAATATAATGAAATAAACACCTAAATGTGTAAATCGGACATTTTGTTGTAGTAGTGTGATAGAATACATGCTAAGGTAACATACTAGCTCAAAATCTCGAATTGACCAGTGCATGAAAAAACGATGTTTTCACCTGCCGTGTCTCGCCTTAAGCATACAAACTGGCCCTATTAAGACTATACATCCTGTTCAACTGCTTCCTCTGCCAAAAACTGTTTCAAAAATAAAAGTCCTCACTATAATATTTCACTGTTAAACAATTTAACCCTTTAAACTACTGAACTTTTTAACTGTTCAGCCATTGTAACTGTTACTTGTCATCAACTATGACTCCTACCATGTAGCTAGTTAGCTAAGTTAGCTAAGTCACATGGTTAGCATAGTTAGCCATGCTAGCATGTTAAGATGCTAATTAAGCATTTTTTAGCAAAACTGCTTAAAATGATTAGCTAAGTTACATGGTTAGCATAGTTAGCATGCTAGCATGTTAATTATCTAGTTAGCATTTTTTTAACAAAACTGCTAAAAATGATTAGCTAAGTTAGCTAAGTACATGGTTAAGATAGTTAGCATGCTAGTTAGAATTTTTAGGAAAACTGCTAAAAGTGATTAGCTAAGTTAGCTAAGTCACATGGTTAATATAGTTAGCATTTTTAGCAAAACTGCTTAAAATGATTAGCTAAGTCACATGGTTAGCATAGTTAGCATGCCAACATGTTAGCATGCTAGTTAGCATTTTTTAAGAAAACTGCTTAAAATGATTAGCTAAGTCAGCTAAGTAATATGGTTAACATAGTTAAGATAATTAGCATGTTAACATGCTGGCTTAGCATAACTGCTAAAAATAATTAGCTAAGTTAGCCCCAAGTCACATGGTTAAAGATACTTAAAGATTTTTAACATTGTTAGATGCTAGTTAGCATAGTAACTTGGTTAACATTATTATCTTTGTTAATATAGTTAGCATAACTGCTAGCAAACATTAGAGCCATTCAAGTGTCAGTTATCAATCAACCATCTACTAAATAATTTAACCATTTAAACTATCCACTTATTTAACCCGTTCAATCATTCCAACTATATTAAACCTCATCTACCTAGCAACCAATATAGTTTGTTTTACTCTGTATGATATTTGACATCATATTTTTGCATTTTCATGCACTGTACTGTTCTTCCTAGGCAACTTTTTCTTATTATTATTATTCCGCTTACCACTTTTTTCCGTGCGCAATTTCTCTTGAACAGTTTAACTTAGAAACTTCATTCAAACTTTGTAACGTAGGTCTTCAAACAGATCGGGTTGGTATGACTTTTCAACTTTGAAACTTTTATACTTTTAAACTATTAAAGAAAACTTTTTAAAATCCCCATAGACTTAACATTGCCGATTGTGACATCATTATAACGGCCAAGTAAGCAATTAGAATCTATGGCAGGTGTTCAGGGCCACCTGCAGCCTCAGGCTTTAAGCATACAATCTGGGTCAATTAAGACTACACATCCTATTCAACTGTTTCCTCTGCCCAAAAACTGTTTCAAAAATAAAAGTCCTCACTACAATAATCCACTGTTAAACAATGTAACCCATTAAACTACTGAACTTTTTACATTCAACTTTTAACGGGTCTACTTTTAAGCGGTCTACTTTTAAACTATCATTAAACTATCTATTAAACTAGTTTTCTATCAACAACTTTTTAAACTATCTACATTCAACTTTTAAACTATTAAACTATATCATTCACTGTCTGTCTATCAACAACTTTTAACTTGTCATCAACTGTCAACACTTTTCATCAACTATGACTCCTACCCACTGTAGCTAGTTAGCATGGTTAGAAAAGTTAACATGTTAAGATTTCTAAGATTGTTAGCATTTTTAACAAAACTGCTAAAAATGATTTAGCTAGGGTTAGCTAAAGTCACATGGTTGGCATAGTTAGCATTTTTAGCAAAACTGCTAAAAATGATTAGCTAGGTTAGCTAAGTAACATGGTTAACATAGTTAACATGCTAGCATGTTAGCATGCTTGGAGCATAAAACATGGCTAAAAATGATTAGCTAGTTAGCTAAGTAACATATAGTTAACATGTTAACATGCTAGTTAACATTTTTTAACAAAACTGCTAAAAATGATTAGCTAAGTTAGTTAACATGGTTATCATAGTTAGCATGCTAACATGCTAAGTTAGCATTTTAACAAACTGCTAAAATGATTAGCTAAGTTAGCTAAAAACATGGTTATCATAGTTAGCATGCTAACATCTTAGTTAACATTTTTAACAAAACTGCTAAAAATGATTAGCTAAGTTAATAAGTAACATGGTTAAGATAGTTAGCATGCTAACATGTTAGCATACTAGTTAGCAAAACTACTAAAAATGATTAGCCAAGTAACATGGTTAACATAGTTAGCATGCTAGTTAGCATAGTCAGCATAACTACAAAAAATTATAAGCTTGGTTTACTAAGTCACATGGTTAACATAGTTCACATTTTAACATTGCTAACATAGTTAGCAAAACTGCTAGAAAATGTTTAGCAAAACTGCTAGAAAATGTTAGTTAAGTTAGCTAAGTAGCATGGTTAGCAGAATTACAAATCTTAGCATAACTGCTAGCAAACATTAGAGCCATTCCAACTTTCAGTTATCGTCAAATATCTACCTATACACAGCCATTAAACTATTTGAATATCAACATTCATTAAACTGCTAGAAAACATTAGCTAAGTAGCATGGTTAGCAGGTTAGCATTGCTAGCACTGCTATAAAACATTAGCTAAGTAGCATGGTTAGCATAGTTAAAAATCTTAGCATAACTGCTAGCAAACATTAGAGCCATTCCAACTTTCAGTTATCGTCAAATATCTACCTATACACAGCCATTAAACTATTTGAATATCAACATTCATTCAACTTCCAGTCTGTCACTTTTAAACTATTTACCTTCAACTTTTAAACGGTCTACTTTTAAACCATCATTAAACTATCTATTAAACTAGCTGTCTATCAACAACTTTTAAACTATCTACTGTCTATCAACAACTTTTAAACTATCTACATTCAGCTTTTAAACAGTCTACTTTTAAACTATCAACTTTTATTAAGTTATGCAACCACCATGTCTATCCTAGCATCACCGTAGTAACCATCTCTGTATTATCTGTTTTAACTATACATGATATTTTACATCACAACTTTAGCATTTTCATGCACTGGTAATTCCTTGGAACTGCATTTCTAGTTTGTTATTATTGTATTGATGCTATTCATAAATAATGAGCTGTAAAGTAACTCAGACTTTTACAAATTTCTTTTAAAGGATATCGACTAATTATCGTTATCGTCAAAATCACAAAAAATATCGAGATATTATTTTTTGTCCATATCGCCACCTAGTTCCCAGTATTTTCCTTTGTTCTGACCAGTTTTTCTAGTGATGTGGTAGCAGCCACCTCTGTGGATTTTGTACCTTCTTTAGCTGTGTAACTGGTGAGAAATGGTGTCCAAAACACTGAAACGAAGGCTTTAATTATCTAATATCATGACACTAGTCAGTCTTCAGGACGAAACCACATATAGGTATGAATCCATCTATATACTAACAGTATTCTTTTACCGGTTTGAAACGTAAAGGTAAACGATTAACAATATGGAGTTAAGCATCTAACTGCTTTTCACACCTTCATCTGACAAGACAGCACACTAGAAATTGTTAGCCATGTGTTAATTTACATTCCTTAGGCAGTTTAAGAGTTTAAAATAAGAGACAGTGCCAACGTCAAGTCAACGCCAGAGTAAAAAAAAGAACAAGAAAATTTTGAAAATGATAGATGGTGGAGAATCACTGGAAAAAAGGGTTCGGCATTTAGTGTTAGCAGATGGTGTTTGTGAATGTATGGGTGGATATGTATGCACTGTGCTCGTAAGCTCTTGTGTGTGAGTGTGTGTACTGTATGTGTGCGTGGCTGTCTTTCTGTGTGTGTGTGTGTGTACGTGTATGTTTGTGTGTGTGTGTGTGTACGTGTATGTGTGTATACGCGTGTGTGTGCGTGCACACCTGACTGGCCAGGCGGTGGGACTCCAGAGGGGCTGCGTGGGAGACAGATGAGCACCGTCAGCACGGCCGCCTTGCCCCCTGAACATGGCTCCATGGCAACAGGTTTGGGGGGGCCCTACGGAGAGAGAGAGAGAAGGAGAGTGCCAGGATAGAGGGATGGATAGAGAGAGAGACAGAGGGAGAGAGGGATGATATATATATAGAGAGAGAGAGAGGGAAGAAGGGAGAGAGTGTTAACATACTGTGTAAACACAACAAAAAGAAAAACACACCCACACACTGACAAAATCTCTGCTGTTTTTCGAGGAAATATTCAACAAGCTCAGCTCACAAACGGCAAACACTCCCCGACCTCTGCCCCTATCTCTGTCTGACTCATACACACACACACACACACACACACACAACTGAATGATTTCAGTGGGTGTCTTGGCTATTTCAAAGTCCTTGGTGCAGGCTGGCTCCCTCGTCCATGCGCAATGACTGCTACTCATGTCATCTCAACATCATGAGGAGGGTACACACACACACACACACACACACACACACACAAACACCGGAGATCTACATTGGGCCCACTAAAACATCACCACTCACACACACCGAAGGGCAGGATCATGGCATTTGGCGTGTCACTCCGATCCTATCTGGTCACTAATCAGAGACGGAGCGTGACTCAAGCTCTACGTCATCCCATGACACCGTGGGCAGAGTGAGCGAGCGAGGGGGAGCGAGCGAGATGTGTGCAACCACTGTGAGCAGGATCAGTGTCAGCAGGAGGTAACGTCGTCACTCACTCACTCACTCACATATACTCTTTCTCTGTCTCACACACACACACGGACGGACGGACGGACAGACACAGACAGACAGACAGACAGACGGACAGATAATTTCAGACCAATCAAAAGCCAGTATATATTCAGTCGAAAGCAAACTGAGCAGTCCTTTGGTATCTCTTACATTTCCATTTTCAGGGTTTTTGGGACACAAACATGTGCACACATACAGGCGCCTAATGAATGTGTGTGTGTGTGTGTGTGAGAGAGAGAGAAGAGAGGAGGTGTGTGTGCCCTCAGCCCAGAGGCTGATGAGCACAGCAGTGATTTAGCTCTATCTTTAAGGCTCCTCAAGCGCCTCTCATTAAGTGCCACTTCTCCGCTCTCTTCACCCATAGTCTGCCCAGGCTAGCTTCTTTTTTTCCCACCAGCCTCTCTCTCTATCTATCTCTCGCTCTCTCTCTGTCTCACTGACTCATTCTCTCTCTTTTGCTCTCACTCCTTCTCTCCTCAGTCTTCTAATTCTGTCTTCCAAGCTTCCGAACAACCCGCCTGCTTTGGTCAGTCCCAATTCAACAGTACAGAGCACATGTCCATTTTCACGACTCCTGGACAGCAGTGGATGCAGTGAGCTGTTGCCATGATGGCTAAGCTGGAACTCTGGGACAGTGGTGGTGATGGTGACGTGGGATGGTGGGCAAAGACGTCAGGAGAGTAATCTTTTCCGACTAACTTTGCATAAACCTCATCATTATGTATAGCCCGTTGGAGGGATTGGTCAGATTTGAGGGGTGATGTTAACATTTAGAGGGTGTCATAAAAGACAGCCGGAGGACTCATGACCTTTTTTAAAGGTGGCGTTTCAAAAATAAAAGCACACAGCACAAACGTCCGGATCAAACCCAAACTTGCTGTGGACCCACTTGGTAGGCCTCCCCTTTCCTTTCGTTTCACTCACTTATTTTGAGATCGTGAAATGTTATCATGAAACCATGGTGCACGTACCAATCAACGCCCCGGCGATGGCACAGTTCAAAGACACATCATTGGGGCTGAAACGCAGCTTTGTAATATGGAGGCGAGTGGGCCGACAAGCATGTGTGTGTGTGTCACCACACATGCTGCACTTTGGTGACTGGGTGGAGATGTCGCCTCTGAAAGGTCAGATCACTGCCTGGTGTGACAGCGGTCATCCGTCAGGCTAAACCGCAGAATGCAAGCTGTAAGGATGCAGAGGAGGCTACTTCAGCCATACTACAGTTCAAAGGCATTGTTTTTAAGAGGGGATGAAGAAGTGGTGGTGGAGGGCTGAGTGGGTGGCTATGTGTGTGTGTTATGGGGAGGATAATAGGTGGGGGCACAGAATTTCAGTCCAGCCAGGCTGGGTGGCTCGCTCGCTCTCTCTCTCTCTCTCTCTCACTCTTTTTCTCTCTCTCTCACTCTCACTCTTTTTCTCTCCCCCTCACTCTTCTCTGTTTCTTGCACATTTTGTTCTCTTTGAAGTTTTTTTTTCCAGCTTGAGAGGAGAAGCGATTTTCCTGTCAAGCATCCCTTTCTCTCTCTCTCTCTCTGTCCATCTCTCATTTCTCTCTCCATCTCTCTCTCGTCTTCCCCTATGCCTTGTACTGGCTGTCATCTGACCCGGCACTGCGCCACTCGTTTCCGACAAAAACACTTCTCAGGGGCCAATTGTGTGTGTGTGTGTGTGTGTGTGTGTGTGTGTGTGTGTGTGTGTGAGAGAGAGAGTGTGATTCAGGCACATCGGTGTTTAAATGTGAAAGTGTGGCTAAATGTCAAGTTTTGTCAAAGGGAGTAGGACATTTCACAAGTTAGTGTGTGGGGAAAGTCCCACAGAAGTACATTTGCCTTAAGTGCATGAACACATAATGGCACACATTTGTGTGAGAAAGAGTAACACAGAGAGCCTGCCTATATACTTAAGTGTGTGCGTGTGTGTGTGTGGCCCCTAGAGATGTGTGTGTGAATGTGTGTTCAGTGGCAGGTCGATAACCTCACTCTCTGCTAACAGGTAGGGCTACTGGTGTCGAACAGTGGGGGAGCCATCTCTGGCAGCTGCCAGTTCCACAGGCCCACCCTTCAATCAGCTGCTAAGTGCCCCCAAAAAAAAACCCCCCAACCTCACTACCCTCAGCCCTCAAGCAACCCCACCAACACACATAAACACAAGCGCGCGCACACACACACACACACACACACACACCATTCTTCTTAAATGGCAGAACTCATTATCCCTCTCTCCAAACCCACCAATCAAACAGCCAGCTTTTCTAAATATCACAGTTAATTACAGAAAGGGTCCAGGCTCTGGCTTCAGCTCTCCCTCTCTCTCTCCTTCTCTCTCCCTCTCTCTTTCACACACAGCCTGACAGCACTCAGAGAAGGCCAGCCAACGTTGTTGCCATTGTCTAAACCTAGTGGGCAAGCACATTTGAAAGCTTCGTTTGTCAAGTTTTCATATATATATATATATATATATATATATATATATATATATATATTTATTTCCAAAGCGTTATCTCGGCTGAGGAGTGACATTCATATTGTGAGGTTGGGGAAAGGAGAGCGTGGGTGTGGATGTAAGGGTTTGTGTGTGTGTGTTTATGTGAGTGTGTGTGTGCGTGTGCGTGCGTGCGTGTGTGTAGCAGGGATGGAAATTAGCACTAGCCAAATGCTGATAAAATATGAAAGTGGCTGGTAGATTTCAGACACAAAGTGATAATTTAATATTGAGTAGCTGATGAACTTGACCAAAAATCTGGAGCTGGAGGTGTGTGTGTTTGTGTGGGTTGCACACTCCATAAAGTTTGAAGTTTGAAGCTTGAAAAACAATCCAATGATGTGAGACATGTTTTCATGGCAGTAGGATTGCAAAAGCAAGTAACAAATGCCTGTTTTTTTAGGTTTGTTTCTCATCCCTTCCTCTCCGATATTGAGACCTCATTTTACACAACTCCAGTAAACATGAAATGTCGAGCAGTTCCCCAGATGCACCGAGGCTTTGAGTGGTAAGGGCCGCCGCTACAATCAGTAAAAACACACTGAGAGTGCACCACTCATGTGGTGGATCAGAGAGAGAGGAGTCAGGTGAATTCGCTTTACTTAATTTCAAGCGAGGTGTGTGTGTCTAGACCCTGATAGACGGGAGAAAGAGCTTATTCCCCACATTAAGATTCAGGCGAGGCTGCCAAGTACAGACAGAGATGGTGCGTTCCATTCATCCAGACATGGATGAGAACAAGAGAGGATGAGAGAGAGAGAAGCAGACACAGTCTCAAACACAGATACACAGACACACACACAGAGACAACAGTCTCAAACATAGATACACAGACACACACACAGAGACAACAGTCTCAAACATAGATACACAGACACACACAGAGACAACAGTCTCAAACACAGATACACAGACACACACACACACACACAGAGACAACAGTCTCAAACACAGACACAGACACACACACACACACACACACACACACACACGGTCAACTAGCACTCAAACCCTCACTGAGGTGGAACTAACGACTGACTGTGGGTGCAAGTGAGCGAGGGTAGAGGAACGGACCAACAAGAGAGTAACAGAAACTTGCATAGAGAGAGGGAGAGAGGGAGGGGGATACAAAGTAGAACAGGAAGAGGGAAAGAGCGAGGGAGATGAGAGGAGGGAGGAGGGGGGAGAGGGGAAGGAAGGCTCAGAAGGGGAAAATTGTGGTGACAAAAAGTCAGAGTAAAAAAGTACAGAAATAACGCTAGCCGTTGAAGGCCTATATAGATGAAAAAGACAGAAAAACTAGTGTGTGGTGTTGGAGAGAGCAAGAGAGAGAGGGAGAGGGAGGGAGGGAGGGAGGGAGGAGGGAGGGAGAGAGAGCAGACTTGGAGGGTTGTGACAGAGAGAGGAACTGATAAAACATGAAATAATATAGAGAAAGAAAAAGGGTTGTGCTCAAGGCTTTGCGTTTGCCTGTGTGTCGGTGAGAGAGCAAAAATGAAAAACAACGACAGAGAGAGAGAGAGAGAGAGAGAGGCACAGAGGAGAAAAAAGGGAATGAGATGGGGATGAAAGATGGCAAAAGAGAGAGAGTGCAAAAGGGAGAGAGGGAGAGAGTGAAGGAGAATGCCATCAGCACAAACTGTTTTACTGTTCTCCTCCAGAGCGGTAATCACAGTCATTAAAAAGCATCGTTTCACAGCGCTCCATTATGGCTCTCATTTTTTGGACGGCACATAAATTAACCTGAGCATGCCTGGCTGCATACATATCATATCTCTGTCTGTCTGTCTGTCTGTCTTATCTTTCTCTCCCTGTCACTCACTCACTTACTCACACACACACACATATATAGAAATACACATACACCCTTGAAATACTAATACACCCTTGAGCAGGAACACATTTTTTTTTCCAATCCAGTCCACCCAACCCCACACACACACACACTGGCTCGCTCCCTTCCTCTCCATTTCCTGAGCACCATGATTTGTGCTTTATTGTATTAAAGTCGCTCCGTTTTCTCGCCCCTTACACTCTCCTTCAGTCTCACTTCACTTCTCTCTCTCCTTCAATTGTTCTCTCTCTCCTTCACTTGTTCTCTCTCTCTCTCTCTCAATTGTTCTATCTCTCTCTCCTTCACTTGTTCTCTCCATCTCTCCTCCACTTGTTCTCACTTTCTCCAACCTTCCAGATGCTTTTTTCCCTTTCCACTGTATGTGATTTGTGTTATGTTGAGTTAAACCTTGTCTCTGTCTTTCCTCTCCTCTCTGCCTCATCCCTCTCTCCTCTGTTTGTTCCTCCTCCTTCCCTCCCTCCTTGGTGACCTCCCTGGTCACACTGCCCAGACATGCAGAGTCGTTGGTCCAGACAGATGCCTTTTTGTTGTTCCCCTCCTCTGGACATGTTAATTGGGCCCACAGACTTAAATGCTCCATCAGGCATCTCTCCGCAGTCTCTCTCTCTCTCTCTCTCTCTCTCTCTCACACACACACACACAGAGAGAGAGAGAGAAAGAAACATCATCTGAGCAGTACATCTTCCAGAACCTCGTATAATGGCTTACACACATAAATACATGCACAGAACGACAGACACAGCCATACACAAATACTAAGCAGTACATCTCCCTGCCGTATCACAAATAGGCCCATAACACAAACTCACACACACATTAAACAAACAGTCGTTCTTGCCATCTCAGACATAAACACACATATACACATCGCTGAATCTCCCTGCAGGGTCACAAACATGCACATAAACCCGTGTACACACACACAGATAAAGGAGTGTGTGTACACACACACAGACACACAGACACACACACACACACACACACACAGTTCAGTGCGATCATACATCTCTGTTCTGAGTGGTCTCCGCACAACACGGATGAAACCTCCCTTTGTAACAATGCTGACCGCTCAGTATCCCCTTCCAACCCCCGCCACCCCCCATCACTCCTCCCCTGGGGGCAGGATGGAACCCTACAAGTCCTGTCGTGCCAGACCCCACTGCCCCAGCCACAGACTACCCCCCAAACCCCTCATGGACCCCCACTGAGACCACTCGCCCCTGGCCTTTCGTCTGTCTGCCGACCAGTGGACAGCGGATGCCAGGACCCTATCTTCCCCTTGCAACGCCGGGTAAATGTAGGGCATGGAGCCCGGATCAAATGATCAATCGTGCCCCCCCCCCCCGAACAGCACACACCCACACCGAGGTCCCATCTCCCTCATCATCATCAGGTCATCAAGCCTTGTCTGGTCCATCTAACCGGTATTGTTTTACAAGCCCCGAGAGTTGTTGTGCTTTTCCGTCTTGCCTTGTGTGCTCATTTTCGCTCGGTGTGGCTATCGTCTGGCATTAAGCGTGTTTCTTTTCTGCCAGACCGATTAAGGTGTAATCCAATTGTGTACCATTGCGAGAGAGAGAGCGAGATGGAACTATACAGCTAATGAATAGCGATAACATTTAAGGACTGGTAAAACAACAAACAGGCACTAAGGCAACATTCATTTGAGAAAAAGATAATAAATCAGTCGCCATCATCACTAGAAGCTTGGGTGGGGAAATCGGAGGGGTATTTGAACGGCAAGGCTACGAAAGAGCGCATGTTAAACAGCGCTATACAACGCAAAGAATCATTTACCACGTGATTATGTTCTTCAACTTTCTGCAACCGCCCATTTGCTTTGTCTAAAACGTCCGCCACAGAAGCACCAACAATGATGATAACTGCTATTATGCACTGACAGAAGATGTAAAAATTAGACATAGACACTGTCGCTTAAGAAGCGTGTGGCATAACAATGCCAACAAAAAAAAAAAAAAAAACTACTCAATCCTCAGCCGAGAACCTGCACCCATTTTGTGCTTCGAACAATGCACGCCATGAGCCAGAGAAAACGTGGCTTGGAGAAATGCGCTTAAGAAAGAAGCCGCCGCTTTACTTCAAGTAATGCTCTCCTCTCATTTCTCTTTCTTTACCCTCCTTCTCTCCCTCCCTCTCTCCCTCCTTTCACCTCTCTCATTTCCTCCTTTCTTCTTTTTAAAACTCGACAACAAGAGGGCCCTTAAAATGAAATGAAGGGCTCCGCAGGTGTTGGGCTGTAAACACGATTCTCTGCGTCCATTCTCAGATTTACTGCAAATGGGAGTCCGGGCACCATCACTGGCTCATGCATTTATTAAAACTGAGAACGATACTCTCGGCTTTTTAATTGGATCCCTGGCCTTCCGGAGCAAGAGACCCTGCATCAAGCTGTGCATGTCGAAAACAATGAATGTCGGGCTAACCGCCCCAGCCATTTTAAGAAAAGGAACTGGACAGTCAGTGCAAAACCCTGTGGTGGGGATCCTCAGATCAGATCCTCTGTAATGTTTGAAGAGAGCAGGATTGTTAGCAGGATCTTTATTCAATTGTCTTTTTCTATAGAAACGATTCTTTTTGTGTTCTTAAATTCACCACTATAGGGTTCTCATTCCTCCTCATCCCCCCTACCCCCACTCTCGCTCTCCATAACTAACCCCTCCCTCCTCCCTTCTTCTTCACTCATAATCTATATCCATCCATCCATCCTTTCCTCCCTCCCCTTCTCTGTACATCTTGTCACTTTATGTGTGTGCTCGGTTAGGGAAGACGGATGCTGATAGCCTGCTTCTTCCATCTGAGGACTGCAGGAGGTAACTGAGAAGGGAGGTGGTGGTGGTGGAGACGGAGGTGGTGTTGGAGGCGGAGGTGGTGTTGGAGGCGGAGGGGGAGGGGGAGGGGGAGGTGGAGGGGTGGAGAGGTCTGTCTGCAAATGAGCGAGGGCCTGGCCTTACAGTAGTGGCACCCTCTCATCAGGTAGCCTCTGTTCACTCAAGTATATCACTAACAGCCTCTCATACCAACAGGAGCCAAGCAATGACTAAGGAGAGCGGGAGGATGTGTGTGTGTGTGTGTGTGTGTGTGTGTGTGTACATCAGGGAGAGAGAAAGAGAAAGAGAGAGACAGAGGGCAGGTGAAAATAAAACAATAACAGGGAGAGCAGGCAAAGAAGGAGGAGAAGGAGGGAGGGAGAGAGATGAAAGGGGAGAGAGAGAGAGATAAAGGGAGGGAGAGAAAGAGAAAGAGATGGAAGGGAGAGAGAGAGTGGGAGGGTGGGAGGGATTAGGCAACAGAGAGAGAGGATAAAAAGCAGTGATATAGAACTGATGTAGAAGGTGGTTTGTACCTTTAGTTTTGAGCAGCACTTGGGACTTCATATTCTGGCATGCCACCAAGTCCACAGCTTCCCAACTGAATTGATTCAGTCCCTTGGGATACTTAATAATGACTGGTAATATGAGCCCGAAGGATTTTAATTACTGTGAGTAAAACGGTAAGGTTTAAAGCTGAAGGAAAAACAAGCACAGGGACTATGGAAATCCACAATGGTACAATTCACATGGAGACCTATTAGAGGTCTTGTGAGAGAATCTGTTTTCATTTTCTTTTCTGTAATGTAGCCATTATGGGACATTATATGCATGTTTGTTTAGCTTGGTTTCTTTAGGAGAGAATGTTGCTAGCTTGTATACCTTTCAGTTGTGCCTGCACCAAGCTTAGCATGTCTGCCTTGAAATGTATTGGATTCTAATCTATTACAAGAGATGCAAACATATCTTTCCATATATTTTCTGTGCTAGTCTGACAAACAAAATGCAACATGCATTTGAAGCAGCAGGTGTTATGAGTGCACTATGAGTGTGTCAGTGTTTACAGCGATTAGATGAGAAGCAACAAGTTCGCTCAGATGGCGAGATATACTGAGGCAATATTTGGAGATTGAGCACCGCTTACGACTATGTATACACACTGAGCTTGAGAGTTTTGTAATAACAACTATCTCAGTCAGACAACAGAGAGAGAGAGAAGGAGAGAGAGAAAGCCAGCAGTGACAGAGATGTTAAAGGAGAATTCCGGTGTGATATTGACATAAAGTGTATTGAAACATGATACAGTGTGAGCGTATGTCTCATAGCCCATCTCGGCTTGTCCCCTGCACTCCAAAATCTGGCACTAGTTAGCCGATGCTACCAACAGCTTTTTCAATAGTGGTGCTTGACATCGGACTAACCATGCAAATAAATCACTGTTTTACACCCATTTATGAGGGCTCAATGTATCTCCACACTTCTTTGGTAGACTTCCGAGGCCCTGACATTTAAAACCAGACATTGAGAACTTTGAAAAAGCACTGGTAGTTTACTTACAAGACGATTTATACAGACAGTATCTTCACTGAAGTTTAGCATTTGCAGCCATCTTGAATTTAGTCACGCGATAAATTCGGCGACAGTAAGAATGAACAGGTATGATAAGGGATCAGATTCCAAAAATAATTCGGTGGAAATGCATGGTTCCAGTTGCGCTGCTGGAAGAGAGCTGGAATCCCGTGGGCACCAACCTATTTGACGGATCTGTCCCTATCACTATCATTCTTAAGCATTTCCTTTAGTGTCTGTAGAATTGTATAAATTCTTCCGAACCTTTCAAAGTTCTCAATCAATCCCTTTAAATCTGCACCAATCATACCTGTTAAAACACTGATTTCATTGCATATTTAACCGGCTCTTGGCTCCCTACAAAAAGCTGTTGTGCTATCATCACCCCAAAACAATTTTTGACAGTGCAGTAACTTGGATATGTTCACACTGTATCATTTATCTGCAATCTCCCTTTAACACAAAGATCTCTGTTGTGTTGAATGAGACATACTCATGTGTACTCTCACACACACACACACACACACACACAAATATTGGGATTTTTGGAGGGTCCTCTCTCCATTGTGGCCAGTGACAGTGCTCATCCATCACACTCTGTGCGTGTTAGCGGCTCCATATGCTGAGTGCCGTGCAGACCTGGCTGGGCTGGAGTGGACTGGGCCAGTCTGGGGGGGGGGGGGGGGAGGAGGAGGAGGAGGGAGGAGGACTGGGACGGACATCTGTGTCATCAGAGCCCTGGTGTAAAATGCTTCCATTCATGGTACCAGAGTGGATGGCTTTGACCTCTACTGCCAAATAGGCTTTTTGTAGCTCATCATTTCTTGGTCTTCCATTTCTCTCCATAGCACTCTGACAGCATTTTTATTTATTTTTTACCCTTTTTTTAAAAATCAGAGAAAACTTTCCTCTCTAGTGTCTGGCTCTTGCTCCTCGCCACTTTCTTTCGTTTAACTAATGCTTTTGCCCAAGTTAAGAGGGAGAGGAAAAAGCTGAGATGCTGGATATTGCAGGGAAGTGCAAAAGCAAGATGTATCTATCCATCTCTCTGTTCACTTACTTGGTCTCTGTCTGCCAGACACACACTCTCTCTTCTTCTTACACACACCCCCCCACACACACACCCACACACTTTCAGTGATTGAGCATCTAATGGCAGTTCCATCCAAAAGGCTTTTAATGCCAAGTGTGCTGCCAAACTATTACGCTTCCGAGAAAAGAACAACCGGCCCCACAACATTTAAAAAAAAAATAAAAAATAAACCTGTCGACCCCCACCCATCCTTAGTGAAACCACCTTTCATAAGATGTTTGGTCTGACAACAACATCTGATGTCTCAGCTTCATCTTTAGAGGCACAATCCTCTCATATAGACCCAAACTACTTCCAGGAAGAACAACAAAATGCACTCAATCATGAATGAACACAGACACACAGACACACACACACACACATCCAGACATCGTAAGAAGCCAAAATTGACCCATTATGTCAACAGCAGCCTCCAGGGCCCAGAATGCTTGCTGATAGAAACGTAAGCTTCCAAACACATTACGCAGAATTAGCTTTTGTTAATCCATACCTCGGGAGAAGCGGTAAAGACAGCCATCGCACCCAGCCCCCCCCCCCCCCAGTCCGCCCCCCCACTTGCCAGTAAGCGCGTTTTGTCGCGATGTTTATGTTTATGCCAGTAAACGCTGGTGAAAAAAAGAGCGCCCGAAAGCATAAATGCCGATTAGTGGAAAAAACGCCAGATGTATTAATTAACCTTTATGAAACAGAACGGAGGCATCACGCGCATTTTTCACCTTCAAGTGCTGACGACTGGGCGAGAGGGTGTGTGTGTGTGTGTGTGTGTGTGTGTGTGTGAATCCACATCTGGAGCCCGCGTTGGCCGCCAGGCACGGGGAAAGATAAACATGTCAGCTTTGATCGGCGCTCGTGACGAGAGCACGGTGGGGAGAGGCGGTGCGGACGATCGTGACAAAATGTCGGAGAGTGGAGGTAGGTGTCGACAGCAGACAGAGTATGCGGTGAGCCTGTTGATGATGCCGGAGAGAGGAGTCAGAAATAAATATCAAATCTCCCCCAAAGAGGCCAAAACTGAGATAAAAAAAAAAACCCAAAGGTTTCCCCCATTCGTATCATTAGATTTGAGATGTGCTGAATTATGAAATTTCAGATAATCTCTTGCTTGCCGTATTAATCTCCCTGTCAGGCCGGCGGAGAAGCAACGCCTCTCGAAAGTGAAGAAATGAACACGGTCTCAGGTCTTCCCCGGCACACTCAAAACAGTTGCCACTCCACCATTACTACTTAAAAACTAGCTTTCTTTTTTTCTGTTCCAGACAGTGTTTTCTCGATCCTCAAGAAGACAATGGATCAAGATACTAATGGACTTTATTGCAGTGGGAGTACACATTCATGCCTGAACGCACCAAATGCATCTCAGTATGATGATATAAGCCTTATTTCGATTATGACTGGGTTTACTATGGTGGCCTCGGAGAACTCCTCCGAACCATTCTTTAAGAAAATATCAAATTCACTTTAAATCCGAGACGGAAAACACCCAAATCCGAGGGGCTGTCCTGATAAAACCCAGCCAATGCTCAGACATTGCTTTCATATGAGGGACTTTGAAAGTTGCTTGTGTTGCACACTGCTTGAGCAATAGAGGGAGAAAAAAAACATGTTAGCCAGTTTCAGATTTGCTCTACCGTTAAAAGTGCACTCGCCCTATCTGATGGAAATGGAAAAGCTCGAAAAGGTCTCACTCGGCTCTCAAAACGTTCTAATTTAAGTATGGGAGGCGGATTGAGGTGCTTTTTACCCGACATTCATGTATGCAGCTCACGATGATTCCCTTCTAAAGCCACGGAAAAATAATAATGTGGCATTTAGATGGCTGGTGCACAATGAAATGTCAGCATCGACCACCGACAGGATAGAAAAGCAAACAGCACTTGCCATGTGCTATTTTTCCCCACAAAACTGGCCGACAAATGTGTTTGAGCAGGGACAGGTAAAAAAATCCAGATGGACAAGATCCTAACAGATAAATGAATCTCTGTAAACAGTGTGTGTGATTAGCGCTTAATGACCACCGGCTGGGTGGCTAAAGGACCTGTTGTTCTCCTTGTCTCCTCTTGCGCGTCATGCCCTTCAACTGTCCGTAATGTACTTTGAGTACCACTTGGCTCGGCTCTAATGGATTGTAGAGTGACACTCCAGCTGTGTGTTTGTGTATGTATGTGTGTGTGTGTGTGTGTGTGTGTGTGTGTGTATGTGTGTGTGTGTGTGTGTGTGTGTGTGTGTGTTTACCTGATTGTTTTGTGATGGCTAAGACTGTTTCACTTACCTGATGTTTCAGCGCATATGACTCTAATGTACACAAGCACAAGTGTTCGAGGGACAGGTGTGTGTATTTGTGCGTGCACTTAATGTTTTGTATACACACTTAGTAAGCATGGATGTGCTTGTATGACTGGGCAACAAATGCAATTCATACACATGCATCTACATGAAGGTGAGTGTGTGTTTATTTATCTACGAGAGATTATGTATGCTATTACTGTATGTATGAGTATAATGCATGTGTATGCATAGTGTATGCACTGTAATGTATAGGAGACGTACATCATCATGTCTTACCTCAGATCCCCCCTGCAGTAGCTTGACGTATTCACAGCCCACCTCTGGGGCCACAGACACCGATGCAAATGGTCGACTCGCCATTTGCTGCCGCTCCCGCATCAGTTGCTACACGGGGCGAGAGATAGAAAATGGAGAGAGGGAAGAAAAGGAGAGGGGAAAAAAACAGAGAGAAAGAACAAATGGGAAGCTGTTAATACAAGAGAAACTACATCACAAATACACACGGTGCTGCAGGGCGGGAGAGGCATCTCCGTAAAAAAGCACCAAATGTCAAGGAGATGCCTCTACAAGCATATTCAAATGCAACGCACTGGACTTCAAAAGGCACCAGCATGTGCGCAGCGTACTGGTGTGTTGTTTAATAAACAACGGCGGCGACTGACAGACCCAATAAAATGTCCGGCGGAGCGTTCACCGCGGCGGCGCTTTACGTTTGGGGACGAGCGTTCGGGCGTGCGAACGTCTGGCCGCTCGGAGCACCCGAGGGGTCGGCGAATGACAACGACAGCAGGCTGCTGATATGTTTGAATGAGAGGATGAAAAAATGAGTGAGGGGGAGAGGGGAAAAAACGAGGGATGAAATTGACAGGGGCTTGGCACAAAACCAACCGAAACAGGTGGTTGAATAATTCATCTGTTCGGTGAAAAAAAGAAGAGGGATAAAAGAAGAGGAAGGGAGGGAAAAAAGACTTTACACGTATCTGGCCCAATCGAACGCCTGGGAGAGATAGGAGGGGAGAAATTTCCCTTTTGCCGCAAACACGCATGACAAGCAATTATTCTGTCATTGATTCCCTTGCCATCAGTATTCCAGGGGTGTGGACTAATTAATCATGCATCCTCCTTAATTTCAACAGTCATCTAAGGCTGCGGTGTACCGGTGCGCCGATACCGCACTCTCACCCAACTGCAGATGCACAGCTCCATCGACCTCCTTCTCATTTTGACAATCTACAGTCGTTTCCACGGCTAATTCCACCAGTGCTTTGCACAAATGCTGAAATAATCTACTCCACAGTGTCACTGTGTGTGTGTGTGTGTGTGTATATTTGTATACTGTGTGTGTGTGTATATATGCTTGTGTCTGTGTGTTTAAAGCATAATATGACTGCAAATGGAGATGTTTTTAAAAACACATGACCCACAAATCAATTCCCACCATCAATACCATAACATCAGCTCGCATGACAGGAGACTGTGATTATGTTACGGGAGACCATATGTGTAAGTGAAACAAGCAAGAGAAAGAGAGGAGGGAAGGGCATGTGAACCGGAGAGAGAGAGAGAGAGAGAAAAAGAGAGAAAGAGAAAGAGAAAGAAGAAAGAGAGTAAGAGAAAGATCTACTGCAGATCAATAACTGAGCTCAACATATTATGTTCACTATGGACTCTGTGCGGGTCGCTGCAATATGGCATTGTGTTTCCTGCCATCTCCCCCTCTTCCCAGAACTATGGCTTCTCCGTTGTCCCTTCAAAAAAGAGAGAGAGAGGTCTCAATGTTAGTCCCCTCAGCTCCGCCGTCCCCAAACAACAAGTTTCCTCTTCCTCTCTGCTCACTTCAGGAATTGAGGGAGACCTTTGTATTGATTTGTTTGTGACCGAAAGGACTGCGAAAGCTTTCGCTTTCAATGCCCATGATTCTATTTTCAAAACAAATTCACTCGACTGGGTCTGCTGGCTTCGCACAACCGCAGTTTAACAGAAGGGTATTTCTGATTTTTAAGAGCCAACGCAGAGGGGCCGCGCTCGGAGGTAAGTTCATTACCGTGGTAAATATGAAATATTCTGAAAATGGATAAATACACAACCTACTTAAACAAACAAAACGTTTTGCCAAAGGTGCTGAAAAGGGGCTCTTGGGAGTGTCTGCTTTGCTTGACTGGACATCCCATTCTCGCCGCTTGTTCGCCAAGTTCCCACGCCTCTCCATGGCGACTGAGTGCAGGTGCCGGGAGCTGGCACCGCGGTCACGGTCGTTGAGGGGTTAATCTCTAGGCGTAGAACAGAGCAGCGCTCTAGCCGGCGCTACTGTCAGCTGGGCCCTCGGGGCTGGTCGATATCGAGAGCCAGGTTTCAGGTGCCAAGGACATGGCTTGATTGCTATTGGATTTGCGATGAGCAAGAGTGAGCCACATTAAGCTCTAATTGTTTCAGAGATTAGCAAGCAAAGCAAAGCAGTCGTGACGTCACTGGGTTTAATGCTGCATGCCCTGATACTCTCAGAATCACACCGACTTTGTCACACACTGTTGTGTTCCGACTCACTCACTTTCCCTCACACACACACACACACACACCTGACCCTTCTAACCCTAATTTACCTTCTCTCTCCCTCACACACACAAACAAGAGTCATAAGCAGCTCTGTCTCTTGGGAAGGCACAAATAACAGTGTATACATTAAATGGCAGTCACAGCATCTCATCCTAATCCTGACCGTGTTGAAGATGGCAAAGTCAATAGCACTGTTACAACCTGGCTGCCTAATAAAGGAAATAAATAATGGTGTGTGTGTGTGTGTGTGTGTGTGTGTGTGTGTGTGTGTGTGTGTGTGTGTGTGTGTGTGTGTGTGTGTGCGCGCGCGCGTGTGGTGTGTGTGTGTGTGTGTGTGTGTATGCATGTTACACACAGAATTTGATAAACCACATTTGTAAAATGACCCAAGCGTGGCCATGGAGGGAAAGAGGGAGAGAGAGAGATGGAGAGAGAGAGACAGAGAGAGTGGACATAAGAGAGGGCAAACTGATGACAACAAAATTAACCTCCTTTGTAACGAGTAAAAACCAAATCCATTGATGCATTACGATCCCACATGGGAATTTGGCGATTTCCGAACCAAAGGCAGCTTCAACTCCTTCGATTCGGAAGTCTTTTATTTACACTAAGAAGCTCAACATGCATTCAAGGCACTCCCAAACCAACACAAAGAGGGCGCTATACTTGTATTACTTGTGGAAGGGAGCAGTGTTGCTGATTTCTTTATATTTTAATGGAATGGGGCTGCTCTGTTGTATTGCTGTGAAATATGCAAATAAAATGAGATCCTGGGTGTCTCTGGCAAATCACAGAGAGACACAATTACGCTGCACACCTCGGTGCCCTCGCTTTGACGAAGTGCCAAACACGCTTAAGAAGCCTGTTGAATCATTCATGGCACTCCGTATTGAATTAGGACCGATAAAGCTCGGTGCCTCTGACAGAAGTCATACGGATACAATCGGGCAGAAAGTATTGCCGCCGAATCGAGGTCTGGCCCCAACAATGCGGGCCCATACACAAAACAGGAAATTGAGTTATGGTGCTGTGTGTGTGTGTGTGTGCGAATGCGAGAGGTGCATTGAAGGCGTGCTTGAGGATGTTTGTGTGTGTAGGTGTGAGTGTGTGTGAGTGAGAGAGGGAGAGAGAAAGAGTGAGTGAGTGAGTTTGTGTGTGTGTCTGTGACTATGTTGTCTTCATACACCATGCTACGTGCTGGGATTTTAATAAGACAATGTGCATTAGGTGGGTAATTCTATTGCAAAACGTAGGCGGTAAGGTCATTAAGTTTCTTTGGTAAAGAAATTGAACAAAGAGATGCCAAATTAATAAGAGTAATAATATAAATATAATAAGAATTAATAATAGAGAGAAAGAGAGAGAGAGAGAGAGAGAGAGAGAGAGAGAGAGACAGCAGAAAGAGAAAGACCAAAGGGGTTAAGTCAGCCAACTTATCACCGCTCCCCTGCTCTGCCGTGTGGCGTGATAATCGCCTTGGTGTTCATCAAACGCTGATGACATTTGCACCAGGCCGGCCCCCTGTTGCGAGGGTGAAATGTGTGATGATTTAAGATTTAATCAATTACATCACATCTGAAATTACCTCACCCCCCACCCGTCATACACTAGCAGAGGTTTCATTCATCTCCTTCAACTGCATGCATCTGCGGGTATGTGAAGACAGAGAGAGACAGAGAGGGAGAGAGAGAGAGAGAGAGTTAAAGAGAGAGAGGGAGAGGGAGAGAGAGGCACAACCACAATGAAAGAGAGAAAAAGAGACACGCTGAAAGCAGATGGTGAAAAAGGAACGTTTGTGGCAGAGATTGAGCTGGGGAAAGAGATGCAAAAAAGGAAAGACAGACAGGAGGAAAAAGGGGGGAGAGAGAGAGAGAGAGAGAGAAAGAGAGAGAGAGGGGGGGGGGGGCTGTGGCGTCACACATTCTGTGGGGCTAATAGATGCTTTGAGAAGCTACAGCCTGGCTGAGGAGACAGCCAGAGCGCTCCATCTGCTTGTCATTCATCTTAGCCAATCATCTGCTGCAAGTCATCCTACTCCACACCTAAGCAGCGGAGGCTCATCACTTCACACTTGCGCTGTTTATCAGCTCACACACACACACACACACACACACACAGACACAGACACAGACATCAATGAGCAACTTGTGAACATGATTCAGTAGGCTGCTGTGAAAGTTAGTCATGTGCTCTTCTCTCTAGCTTCCCCTCACCTAAAAATGAATTCAGTTGGAAGAACTCAAACCCTCCTTCAATACGCACACACACAGACAGACACACACACAATTTATACATCCATGCCCATCCCAAATTGAGACTCAATTCCATCAATGTTGGGATGACCACTGACACTGGCTACTTCGCCTCAAAGTAAACTCCACCAGGGAGTAAGCGGCAATCAAAAGCACGGCATCACGTCAAAACAATAATATTGGTCTTTTGTTGAATCACTGTTAAAACCCTGCCCTCAGGAAAGAGGCACACTGAACTTCACTAATGTTAAATTGAGATTGATCGGCCATCGATTCTCCTGTAGCCTTCATGTTTAAACCACAAATAAAGGACTCCGCGCTATTGGAGTTTTCGTCTGTAACGCGTTTAACAAGTAATACGAATCCCTCCAGCTCTATCAGACGGTATGGGAGATCTCGATTGGACATTTTTTGATTGGATATTTGGTGCCCTTTCCAAGGAAACGACACAAACAATGAGAAAAGGGCAATGCCGGTGTGGCAAAAAACAAGTGGCATCCGGAGGGGAGCCGGATCTAGAAGAAGAAATCATTCCTTAGGCTCGGAGTGATAAGCAAACCGGGCTGTAGGTCATCAGGCCTTCCATAACTCCAGAACTGGCATACCCTCGCCCGTACACAAGCGACAAAAAAAAACAAGTGCACTAAGAGAGCCTAATTACGCATCAAACAGCAAAGAGTGGGGACTCTGAGGGGTGGTGGGGTGGACGCAACAATCATGGAACAATTATAATTCTCCGGGCGCCTTCAAAGAGGGCCCTGGACAACAGCCCTTGAGGACACTCAGCCAACCAATTAAAGTTTTGGTTCCAGACTGCGGGCCTAATGTCTCTACGAAGCTCACGAGCCAAACTGGATCCACTCTGCACAGCATGATAATAGATATTTGAGTGTGTCTCCTATGTGTGTGTGTGTGTGTGTGTGTGTGTGTGTGTGTGTGTGTGTGTGTGTGTGTGAGAGAGAGAGAGAGAATTGTGTGTATAGCTTGGGGAACATGATTAATTTGGGCCTTTGTGGTCGTTTCCCCTGGAAGTGAACAGTGAGCTTTTGTTTGCTCCGAACACGGCTCTTAATGGGGCCAGTTTTCATCGCAGGAGCAGCAGTCCCATGTCAGGACTCTCCTCTTCACGTCCCCTATCTACTGTCCCCCAGACGAGTCGGATGTCGTGAGCACTCCCTCTTCAGCCACGGAGGAAAATGACAACAACAACAACAAAATCAAATGAGGTTTTACGCCAACGGCAATGATTGAGGCCTCGTAAATAATCTGCATCGTGAAGGACATGGTGTGTAGCCGAGGCCGAGTGGGTATATAAACTCACTCGCAAGCCGCTCATGTTGGTCCAACTTTGTTGGTGACTTGCCGGGACAACGCGCCTGTTAAGGACGTGTTAATTTGTATCTTTGAAATGGAACAGCTGCATTGGAAAAAAAAATAAAAATCTATCCATGCTTTACCAGCTGCCCCATTTCCGACGGTCTCCTGTGATCGTTATATGGATTTGCCATCTCGTCACATAGCTCGTCTATGCTTTCCAGAGCCAGAGAAAAGTGCGAAAAAGGGTGTGAAAAGAGCCGATAATTCCTTGGCAATCAGTCAAGGGCTGCTTAAAAAAAAGTTATGATCTCGTCCACAAGGAGAGGGAGTGTCACAACGTCAATGACCTGATTAGGTTGTCAACAAGTCGTCACCTACATACACGGATTACACAACGAGCCTGACTGGTTATTCCATGAAAGGATGTTGATCGATTGTGATATAGCCTCCAGGGTTGATGGAGAGTGGGAAGTTTAGGATTGGTCAGTCTCACTGAATCATGCCTGATTAGGACATTGATTGTTGTTGCGCTACAGCAATAGTATTCTAGTAGGCTTACGAAAAAACGTCATTTCATGTGTAAGCGCGAGACAACATTTGGCTAGTGACTAGAGGTGAGGGCTTGTAGGATCCACTGTGTTCTATGGACAGATGTAGCTTAAACTCCAGCGCCCCATTCCAGATTGCTGCCCACGCTGCAGGCTGGTGTGGCACTGGACGAACGTTTTAGCAAGGAAAGGGACACCAACGCCAACGCGGTGTCAGTGAGTCAATGCCACAAGCTTCGACGGCGGCAACGACTCCAAGTGCTCACAGGAAGACGGAGACGCTTTGGCATGACACATATCCCTGGTGAGCGAGAAGCGGAGTTGATTGACTCAGCGAGTCGAGCTCCACGTGGGTACAGCCATATGTGAGACACTCTGCAGGAACCGTGCAAAGGGAAGAAGACGACGATGACGACGACGAAGAAGAGGAAGAAGAAGAAAAAAGTCTCATCACTCTTCCTCTCAAAAAGATGCCCTGGTGCATTCAGAAAAGTTTACCATCTGCCTATCAGGGTCGACCACACATCTTGCAAAGCTCTCCGGAGGATTTTCTCCCCCCAAAAACACAAACCCATTTTAATTAAGAAAGTGCATTGGCTTCGGCAGTGCCACAAGACACATTGCGGAGCCTAGGATGCTTTTCATAATATCAATAGCGCTCTGCTAATGGCAAGCATGTAAATATTTGACTGATAAACCGTATGCAAATGAGGCTTCATTATGGAAACATTTATCTCAACATCATTACTCCCTGCCTGAGGAGAAGGGGAGGAAAGAAAAGTTTTTTGAGACAAGCAGAGTAGGGGGTGGGAGTGGTGGAGGGGGCATTGAAAAGAAAAGAAATAACAGTCTATTCTAACCCAGAGGCTAATCAGCAGCATGACTTTTCCTCAGTGCGTACAGTCATACTCTTAAGCTGTCTACTGTACTGGAAGAGAGCCAACGAGCCTGATTTAATGATGGGGAGGAGAGAGAGAGAGAGAGAGAGAGAGAGAGAGAGAGAGAGAGAGAGAGAGAGAGAGAGAGAGAGAGAGAGAGAGAGAGAGAGAGAGAGAATATGGGCTTTAATTAATATTGAGGAGGAGAGGGAAAAAGGCTTGCTTTTGCTTTTGCCTGGGGTTTGCTACTGATGTCCTTGAGACAGGAAGCTCTCCAATAATGCATACCTGCGTGAGAGAGTAAGCGAAACCAGGGCAGCATGCCAACAAAAGTTTACTCTTGGCCCCGACAAAATGCCAATGTGCAGAAATGATGTTGCCTAAAGTATAATCCGACATGGTCTAAGGCCACTACATGGCCACTACAACTGTATCTGTAGTCAATAGATGTGTTCAGACATAGGTGTAAGTCTGCATGTTCTGCGGATGTCTAGCGGTTGGGCCGTGTATCTGAACAACAATTCTGTTCATGTGCGTCGGTGTCATTCACACATAACGTCACGCATGTTAGCATGTATGAACTTAGCTAACATGATACACAACGTCCAAGGGTAAATTAGGTAATAATCCCTGCTCAAAATCATGTGAAGTGCCTTATTAGTAATAGACAAGCACTTCAATTAAATCTAAGTTCTGACTTTTATGTTCATTACCAGGACTGCACTGCACTTAAGACACACTTGACCCTCCTTTCAGAGGCAAAAGGCATTTTCTAAACGGCCTATAAAACAAAAGAAACCGACTCCATGAAGAAATGGTCAACAAGATTTTATGTCTCCTTTACCCAAAAAAGGATAACTGGCTAGGACGGCGTGGCTGCTGCTATGTGAGGCTACCGAGTCCTAAAGCGTGAAGGTCCTGTTGGACCAACATGACCGCTGTCAGTTATGATGGTGACCTTTCCCACAATTCACAGCAAACGAGGATCCACACAAGATCCTTCATCAGCCCTCTCGCCTCATCCAGATCTCTCTCCGACACAAGGAGAGCGTGGATCACTGAAATGCCAACATCAATCTCTCACAAGTTGTGTCTCTCTTTTAGTCCACTCTGAAGTGTGTATGAGTGTATGAGAGAGAGTGTGTCTGCTTACAAAACAATGTGCAAACTGCTTCCAAGGACTCATTTAATCACACAATTTCTTTATGAATGGCTTTGAGTATGTGTGAGAGTGTATGTGTGTCTGTGTGTGTGTGTGTGTGTGTGTGTGTGAGTGTGTGTGTGTGAGTGTAAAATGGTTCATTGTATAGATGGTCAGAAACTCATTCTTCAAGGGTAGGGATGGAAGCGGTTACGTCGGGTGTTGAAATATCAGCAGTGCCTCTGGCTGTTTGTATGGGAGACATTCCTCCTGCTCCTGCCCGTGACATTTAGTGCAGACATCTCCTACACACCCCACTGACTCTCGAAAGGGCCTGGACACCCCCCCAACACACACACACACACACACACACACACACACACACACACAATTGCCTAGTGCAACCACGAGGCGAAGAGTCGACACAGCCTTGACCAAACAGTGTCCACACGTGTATGCTAATGCATCCACTATTGGCAACTGTACTTATGACGTAAGGCCAGAAGGCAATTCAGAAAGAGCAAGCAGCACTAGATGGCCAATGCTCTTATAGTGTATTTAGGCTGGTAACAAGCGTAAATGCAGTGTGTTCTGGTCAAGGCCACTCTCGAGGTTGCTTTGCTGACAAATATCTTGGAAGAACCTAGGCTGGCGGCAGAAGTATGAGATGATGCTAAAATGCATGCTCTACCTTGTGCTATGAAAGAAACCCATTCTGTATGGTTTTGTCAACCTTGTCAAAGCTGATTGCAATGTATGATTCATTAGAAATTCTTGCTCATTAACTGCCATTCTCTGTTAGCATGACATTTTATCACCACAGTTATTGCGGAGTCATGAGGTCTTGTCAAATTAATATTGCCCATTTGTGATTCTAATAGGGTGAAGTCATCATTTTTCTAATCAGCCGAGTTCAGCAGACAGTTGGAGTCTGTTAGAATGACATCCACAACCATATATCCAACCACATAACCCACAACGCTTCTGCAACACTGACCTTCTCAGAGTCTGAAAAACAGGTGACGACATGCCATGCTTGAGCCTAACCACTGATTTAATTAGCTAATTAAGAACTGCAGGAGCAGCTGAACAAATCTATGCCCAGGTGTACACACACACACACACACACACACATGCCATTTAGGTTCAGCATCTTCCTGCTCCCGCTCTGACAAGACCCCTGTCCTCCATGTTGATTAAGCACTCGAGGTGAGTGCAGGTCGCGCATCACTTACGGCAACAAATCAAAACATGCGAATCCACAGAGGGTAAATATGGACTCGTCTAATTGCAAATGATTATGCCATTCTCCTCCACTGCTCTAATATCTAGCTATTAACAAACACGGCTTAAAAAATAAAATGGAAGGGTGGAGGGGGCTGGAGACGAGTCAGT
This sequence comes from Alosa alosa, assembly GCF_017589495.1. NCBI lineage: Eukaryota > Metazoa > Chordata > Actinopteri > Clupeiformes > Clupeidae > Alosa > Alosa alosa. Next base: position 9,559,987 of record NC_063210.1, read on the forward strand.
TTAGATGTCGCTCCTCCTGAAAAGGAAGATTAATCAAGGAACCGAACAAAGACAACAGATGCCTCATTTTCTGGTGACTGGCTGATGTGGCAAAATAACAAACTAATAATCTCTGAAAGGGGGCAATATGACCGTCAAGTCAGTGTGTATGAGTGTGTCTGTGTGTGTGTGTGTATGTGTGTGTGTGTGTGTGTGTGTCTGGAAAGTGGGGTGATTGAAAGGCGGCATGGTTACAACGTCACAAAACAGAGTACATCTAATAACAGAGAGCGAGGCGCAGATGTTTGACATCTTTGCAGGGTATTGTTCATACTGTGCTTCGGCATAACAGCAATTAGCAATAATAACGGGGAATTAAGCACCCTCCTGGTTGTCTGTCTCTGTCTCTCTCTGTGTTGTATGATTCTTGCACTTCAGGTAACCGTGCTAATGCTGAAAGAGAGGGCTTCATTAAAGGGTGCCTTTCAACAACAAGATCATAATTCGTCTGTAAAAAGACTGCTGCATCCCACCTTACGACATCAAACATCCTACATTTTACATGTTGTGAGTTCAGTTCAGTTCAGTTCATACCAAAGCACAGAGGTCCAAGCTCTAATGCTAATGCATTCTGTCTCACCATGTTATTGATGGGTCTTTTTGCGTCATCTGTGCTACTGCTGGGTTTTCCATGTTAGCAACACAATAAGACAAATGTCATGCTGGCAGTATCCATAGGAACGGAAGGTTCATCTTGCCCCCTTCTCCCACAAGAGACCACAATCATGAGGTCTATCTTAGCCGCTAGCCGCCTTGAAGTGCAGGTGAGCGGCAGGTGCTTGATGTAGGTGACTGATGCAGAGAAAATAACACACACTGCCTTCTCTGAGCTGCCGGGTTCTGTCGGGCTATTTAAGTGCCACTCGGCATTGACGGTGCCCTGGAAATTGCTTGACAAGTCAGGCACTTGTGCTCTTACATGGAGGTCAGATGCCTTCAGCGAACAAAGTCCGACCAGCGGTCCTGAAGTGGAGGAAAGAAAATCTTTGTCCGACAAAGTTGCTCTGTAAGTTTCCCTCCTTTTTTTTTAACGCTTTTGTTTATTAATGGTGCAAGACTGGCAGAGTGCTTTGTAGGAGAGGCCTTCAAGCCAGGCTCTTTCAGGGATTGCCTTAAGAATTGAGTGGCTTGAAAGAAGTGGAGAGTTACGCCAAGGCCACGGAAGGACAGTCAAGGATGTAGCAGAGCACTCGAATCTCTTCAGCAGAATCCACACACATGTTATGACTTTCAACTTTAAGCAAGTGGATTCTAAAAGTTTTCATTATTTTAGTTTGCTAGCTCCACCAACAAAAGCAGAGATTTTGGACTTTGGAAGTGGTTTGGGAGCTATTCCTCAGTCCGATGTTATAATAATGTTATAATAACGTAATAATAATAAACCAGAGAAAGGCACACATGTATACACACACCAAGTGCATCTTGTAAATACAGCTGAGAAGAGCCAGGTCCTTAAGCTCAAACGATCGCCCTTTCACACCGCACATACACACTCAACGCAGAACCCTTCTAATGACCCCCTACGGTTACCCACAATCCAACGGGCCCGTTCACCGCTGCCTGCGGAGAAGAGAGACGGAACACTGTGTTCCTCAGCGCCTCATAGGCAAAACAACAACAGAGGAAACGAAACCCGGAACATCAAGAGAGAATGTTTAATCAACATAATCAGAGCAACACGTCTATTGCACCAAGAGCACAAATAACGTTGAAATAGGACACGATGAGGATGAGCAAGAGACTCACACACATCAAGACAACACAACACACACACACACATAAAACGGTACACAGACGTGGGGGGATATGAATTATGCAAGTGATGCTGGGTCATCCTAGTTTTTTCACTTAGATAAAGCGAAATGCGGCACGGCAACACTGAACAACTTAATCAAAAGTAATGAGGCAGGCTTTGGCTAGAGGCCGTTACACAAGGCATGCCCCAATCACCACAGCATGGAACAGATGCCAAAACAGGTCTTCTTGTCTGTGGCACCCACAACCAGAGGTTGCACAAGGCATGCCCCAATCACCACAGCATGGAACAGATGCCAAAACAGGTCTACTTGTTTGTGGCACCCACAACTAGAGGTTCACCCCACCAAAAGCTAGGAAGAACAAAAAAAAAAAACAAGAATTGAGCTGCACCCTATTTTACTTTTCAAGCCAAATGTAAAAATTCAAAGTCAGAAATATCTACAAAGGAGGCCTACCTACATTTTTTTAGGTGTGTGGGGGTATGCTTCCCCATAGGCTCATAACAGCAGGCAAAAAACAGACAACTGGGGTATTAACCTCAAATCGAAGAAGCAGGGGAAACAATGGCATTTGTGCAGCACAACAAAAGGCATCCGCTCCTGTTATCCAGGCCCTTTCCCCCGGCCTACTGGGGGGTGACCCTATTAGGGGTATCAAAGGGAGGCTCTCTCCAAGTAATCTTGTGTACTGTTGCTATTAGAATTTCAAAGAAGTTTCCCAACTGTTTGATCTCGCAGCCAAAATCATTGTCGGAGGGAAGCGGCATTAGCATAAACTGGAGCATCTAAACATATCCCGCTCCGTTTCCGGGCCACATGTTTCAGGAACAGCAGTCGAAAAGAGCCACCACCGAGGATGGAGAGGGGTTGGGATGGAGACTTGGGAGGAGGCTGGGCTGGGCTGGGCTAGGTTGGATTGGGTTGGGTTTGGTTAGGTTAAGAAAGGGCATTCAGAAGCATGAGTAAGTACTTAAGAAAATTGGAAAATGGCAATATTGGATGCTTATAAACCAGAGGTGTATTTTGAGTGAGGGATACATCTAGAGAAATTGAAAGACAGATAGAGAGGTATGACTGGCTGCTTGCACGGTTGAACCTGGCACCTGAATGCTTTGGTGATGCTCTTCCCATATGGCAGGCTAAGGAAAGGTAGCAGCCGTCTAACTGTGGAGCCACATATTTTACGCCCACTTTCTCGGCTAACCTTCTGTTCATGTTTGCTAATGTTCCAGGAATCCGTGCCTGGTCGTTGAGCAGCATTCACCTGTGGTTTGCAAACATTCAAAAAAAAACAAGCTGACCCTGGTGCACCTGCAGAACTAAACAAAAACAAACAACTTAAAAAAAAAAAAAAAAAGAACGGGGAAAAAAACTGACAATCGACTTCAGCTGTCATTTCCTCTGGGGACGACGCGAACCAAACTCAAGCAGTCGAGGAAGCTCATAAGCCCGTTCGGATGACGGCAGACGCCGAGCTTTCGCCGACGTTCCATCGGCAGCCTTCACTTTATCTCCTCTCCGCTAAATCCCGAGAAGCAGTCACCAGGGTGACCTTCAGGAATGATTGGAGGAATGATGGACATTTTATTCGTCCACACACCCCCAAACTCTTTCTAGCTCTCGAACTTCAGACAAACACAGACAGAAGGGTAAAGAAATAAATCTTGAGAGCTATTTCCCCCCCTTTTTTTTATTATTATCCTTCTCAAGTGTCTCTCTAAACTTTTCAATCATCTGAAATTAACAGATAAAACCTTTTGTGCATCTGTGTGAGTGTGTGTGCGTGTGAGTGTGTGCATGTGTGTGTGTGTGTGTGTGTGTTTTTCTTCCAATCCAGAGTGCTGAAGGGCAGTAGCAAACAGATGATCTGAATTCTGGGGGAGGCTAGGCAAAGTGAGTGGAATTTTAATGAGCAGAGCCCATCTGCCCACATTAGGGCTTATTGACTTTAATTCTTTAGATGAATACTGTTCTGCTTCGCGGCAGTCATCACTCATGTTTGTTTCCATACATCAATTATCTGCTGGAAACACAAATATCAACCTCCTCTATTATCAATGTCAACATTCTCTGGCCACGAAGGAGAAATGCATAACTGGAGCCATGATATGTCTATTACCGGACAGTGGCTCGCATCGTCAAGCAGTGGTTATTAGTGTAGATCACTCAATATGCAGGTTTGTTTTTAACATGTTAACGAAATTACAAGATGGCTTCCCATCAGCAACTGGCAGGTTCTTCATAAGCACGTCACAGCGCAACTACTGAGCTAGACGTCATTAGCAAGGTGTTCCCAATTACTTCAGGACCCTGGCCTTGACAGGAGCATAATGACTGCATAATGCTGACAAATGCCCGTGACTTGGGTGATGTACACCTCAAGCAGGCAAGCAAAACAGCTTGTGTTGTGATGGTGGGACTTCAAAAGAATATTTCCTAAAAAACCCTTTCAACTGGCCATATGCTTGTCCAGTCGTGGTTGCGGCTCCAGCTCCAGCCACTGTTGACAAATGGGATGGAGGGAGAGTGGGGTGTGAGGATGTTGTGGGGGGGTCTGCGATGGGCCTGGCCATTAGAGGAGGACCCTTCTGGAGACCAAATGAGGGGTAGGAGAGGGAGAAGAGGCAGCACATCGCACAGACATCTGTTCCAGCCGTAGAGCCCCCCCCCACCCACCCGCCCCCCATCCCCATCAACCCACTCCACTCCCAGTACAATCAACCGAGCCTTGGATTACTCCTGTCAGGGCTAATTGGTTCATAAGGACCAGTAATTAGGAAGATGAGAATGTTTGTCAGCAGAAACTTCTTCAGGGCAAAGAGCAATATTCATTTTCATTTCTCTGCTGCGGTTTAGAAAAAGAAAAATGAAGAATGCAACCCAGCCAGAGGGAATGAAGAAAATAAAATGAGCACCAACACACACACACACACTGGAACACACAAACTCAAATATGTATCCAAGACCGCAATGATTTCCATCCACGAGGAAAAAAAACAAGCCAAAAAAATATTTAATTGCAAACTTTTTTTGATTGTGTTTAGGCACTCAACAGAGCGAGAGAGAAAGAGAGAGAGAGAGAGATTGGGGGGGGGGCAAAAAAGAGGTGGTGGGAAACAAATAACAAATCTGCAGGGCCTTACCTCACGTCGACGAGATGCCCAACAGGTCTGCTTGATCTTCCACACGACTGCAGCCACCAGCAACAGAGACAGGAAACAGCTGGAGAGAGAGCGCAACAGAGAGGGAGAGAGAGAGAGCGAAATGAGAGAGATTAACTACAGGCCTGTATAATTATTGACTGCTGAGGCAACTGCGAGACGAATCAGGAGAAAGACGCAAGGAGGCTTTAGAGAAATTTCCCTGCGCACCTTTTCAGTACATCAAAAAAACATTTGCTAACTACAGATCTTCAAATTGCTCTCTATTCAATCAGTCTGTGCAATAACTCGGTCAATGGCAGGTGGGAGGAAGTAATTTAAATGAATCCGTCTGAATCGGGAAGTGAAGCGCTGCTCTGCGTTAAAGAAAGGCCTCCGTTTCTCCCTGGCAGTTTTCCATTATATTTGATCATATACAATGCACACTTTCTCTAATTCTTCAAGTCAAACCTGTTTAAACTAGTTGGCTCCAGTCACCTCTTTATTCTTCCGTTTGGCAGCTGTTTACATTTGTTCTCTTAGACTTTACCTACACCAATGACAGCACAGTGCAAACACACTGCTGGTCGGAGGGTAAACTTCAGCGTGGCGGCTTCTTTTGACTGGGGTTATTTGGAGTGTTTGGAGTTTCATGGTTGTCAAGTTTTCTTCTTGGTTGGTTAGGAAGCTTAGGTAACATGGCTGGCATTATACAGTAGCATTCATGAGCTTCTTTAACAGCCATCTTCAATTTCACTTGGCCTTCCATTTCAAGCAGTTCCCACTTCTATCACATAATCATAGCTCTTTTTTGTTTAATCAAAACTGTACGTGAAAAAGACAACATATCCGTTTACAGCACTCCTGGTAGAGAGGACTCTGGACATTGCAAACATATGGCACAACATGTTGTACCGTCAGATAATTTACAGCAGATTGTAACTGGTTTATTTACACGGCAGAGTTTACTTTCTAGAGTGCTGTGGTTCTCATGCCTCCTCTTTTAGTGCATTCCCTGCAATATTGAACATTCCCAGATGCAAGGGATAATTAGACCAAGGTAGTTGCACTGCATCATAAAACGATGTTGCCTACGGTGAATTCGCTCCCTCTCTCACAAAGGTGAATCTCTCTTCTCTTTCCCCTCACAGGATAATTTAACGTGCATCTCTCATTCTCTGTGCACAAAGGGAAATCTCTCTCTCTCTCTCTGTAAGTAAAGTTAAACCTCTCCTCTCTTTGTTTCGTGCTCACTGAGCTTTGGATTTCTTCGGCTTATTCTCGTTTTTATGATTGCAAAATCTTTCAAATCAAAACATCTGCCTTTTTCATTTGTTGATTGTTTGTTTATATGTGTGTGTGTATCCTCTCTGAACGCTCCCAGTCTATCCATTCCCCCTGCAGTTCACAGTTCGTATGAGGTTTCTTCTTCGCGTCACATTGGAGGCGTGCTCTCTCTCTCACAGACCTGGGTGAACGGGCACGGTTCAAAGCAGACCGGCATTTACAAGGTGCCCTTTCCCACTTTCCTGCCTCCTTTGGCACAACACAATGTAAAGGAGTGCTGGTGGTGGTGAGGAAAAAAAACACACACAGCGCTATGTAAACAAACGAACCTGTTCTCATATTGGTCTTGGAACATTTATCAAAACCAGTCAGAGGCAATGGCTGCCGTATGGGTTTTTTGATCAGGGCCTAGGGAACACAAACAAGTGTCTCAAGTGGGATAAAACAGAGCCATTTGCAAAGACCAAAGATGGCAATGCGGCTCTCCAGACACAGCTTAGCTATTTATTTATTTTATTCCGATGGTGAAATCACTCGCACTCATATTCTAAATAATTACTTCAATTAATAACGCATCATACAAGTCATTACCGACAAGCACTTATCACTCAAGAGCTTTTCCTGTGAGTGACTTTGATAGATTGAGCGCGCGGGGTGAAAACAGGAACATAACTCATATCAACATGCTAAATACCCCGACTGTACAATCTGCCAAAGTTAAACACTTTACTTTGAAGAGGATTGATTCTGTGGTTCGACATCATGAAATATTCACCGCTAATATTTCGCTTAGAGCGTCAACAACATTTGTTGCTATTGCCTGGTCGGGGAGAGGACCAAATCTCTCTTGGAAAGTCCAACACATTTTTTGGGGGAGAAAGAGAGGCGTGGGGTGGGGGAGGGGGCATGAAATTAGTCTCGTCTGACACCTAAGCAAGTGTACAGATCGTCAAGCTGAGTGACAGCGGCAACGTCGGGTTTCGGAAAAACCGTGAGGGGGGAGAGGTGTGAGCTCTGGCTCGGGGGACTTACCCCGAGGAAACAAACTCCTCAAAAGCAAACCATCTGGGGCGGACTCAACAACTTTAGGCAAATTGCTTCACTCCTGCCCCCAACCCCTCATCCCAGGGGCGTCTGAATTTGAAGAGATATGTGTGCATTCGTAAACATCTCCGGTGTAAAATTAATTCACGGTTCACACAGCTAAGAAGAAAAAAAGGGGTGTGGGGTGAGAAGAAAAAAAAAAACTCTGAATGATGAAATCCCTTTAATGCTTTCAAACACACAACCATCTTGGGGCTCTTTTGAAGATAATGCCCAACTGAACTGAAGACGATGGGGATGGGAAAAAACGAGAGAGCGTGAGAGAGAGAGAGAGAGAGAGACAGAGAGAGAGAGAGAGAGAGGGAGAGAGAGAGAGTGGCAGCAGCGGAGGAGAGGAGGAGAAGAGAAGAGAAGAGGAGAGGAGAGGAGATAGGGGTAGGGGGAGAAAAACTTGAATGGCTCGATTAAGGAGCAGCGCCATGGAAATCCCCTCTCAGATCTGTCCCCTCTTTCATCCGCGGGATTGAAGACAGTAAACAGGATTTAATCCCCCCTCCCCGTTCCCTGCGCGGTTCCACCTGGATCCCGCGCTAATAAGAGAAATAAAGCAATTAGTCACCACTCTCTATAACCCCCCCCCACTCCACCCCACCTCCATCAGCACATCCCACCCCACCTCTGTCAGCACCTTCTTAACAAGCGACGAGGAGGAGGAGGAGAGGAGGGGGGGATGAGAGAAGGAGATGCAGATAGGTGCCATTTCTTGAAGGGAGAGGGCAGGTGACTAGGGGCAGGAGAGGCGGCATATTGATGAACTGCGGGAGACGAGAGTGTGGATTACTGGAGTGCATAAAGGACAGAGAGAGAGAGAGAGAGAGAGAGAGAAAGAGAGAGAGCAAGGGACAGGGAGAGGCAGAGAGAGAATGAGGGAGAGAGGAAGTTTTGGAGGAAAAAGAAAAGAATAGGTAGAGAAAGAGAGGGTTGAGAAGAAAAGAAAGAAAGGAAGTAAGAAAGAGAGTGTTGGCAGAGGAAAGCAAGAGAGAGAGAGAGAGAGCGAGAGAGAGAGAGAGAGAAGAGAGAGAGAGAGAGAGAGAGAGAGAGAGTGTGTGTGTACGTGTGTGTAAGAGGGAGAGCTGTAATGAACTTATGTGCTGCTTTTAATGCTGCAGCTTTAAATCAAATGCTATGGTGGGAATACAGCAAGGGAGCAGTGGATCTCCAGCCAACATCCTAGCCTCAGTTTTCATCACCGCCGCAGTAGTAATCTCACACACACACACACACACACAGACAGACAGAGAGAGAGAGAGAGAGAGAGAGAGAGAGAGAGAGAGAGAGAGAGAGAGAGAGATCCATACACAAGCCCCAGGCTCTTCGGACGGGAAGCGCTCTCTCCTTCTTATTTGCTTGTGTGCTTGAGCAATGAGCCTTAAAATCACAAACAAGAGTCCACGCACAGGGCAGAGGGGAAGCGAGCGCAGGCCAGGCGAAGTGCGATTCCGCTAATTAGCAGCAATTAGCCACATAAGCCGGCCCCTGCACACAATCCATTTCCTCAATCACTTAGACACTTAGGAGAGGAGCCGGTCCCAGACCTCGGGGCAGGAAGGAGTTATTTCACGCACATGAACACACACACACACACACACACACGGTCCCTCTCACTCTCTGGTATACTCACTCTCTCTTTCTCTCTCTTTCACAGACACACACACACACAAAAAAGGCAGTACCTGCATAGTCAAACTCTTAGGATGATTTATTAGTGCCAAGTCGGTTTACCGTCCATGAACACACACACACACTGTGTGTCTGTCTGTCTTTACCAACCACACACACACACACACACACACACACACACACACACACACACACACTGTTTACCAACCCCATGTTTACTAACACTGGGCCAGTCCAACTACAAATCTTTCAAGCAGCAAAGATCTCCAGCTGAATCCCAGAACTTCACGCTCGGCCTATCTGGCAGACCGAGGCCAACATGATAACCTCCGACCTCTCCTGTGTTTTTGTGTGACCAGACAGAGAGCTTAGCACAAAGGGTCAACCATTCGGAATGGACACAAGGAGGACGGAGGAGGGAGAACGGAGGAGCGCAGAGTGAGAAGAACGAAGTGAGAAAAACCGGGAACGAAAAGTCAAAAAGGAAATGAGCAAATGAGAAAGTCAAAGAGGAAAGAAAGAGAGGAAAGAAAGAGCAGAGAAAGATGAAATAAAGAGGAAATAAAGAGGAGAGAAAGAGGAAATAAAGAGAGGAGAGAAAGATGAAGGAAGCGGTCTCTTTCCCTTAAGTGTGGGCAGCATGCCGTCCCGTCATCCGTCTTGAGACGTGGACACCTGAGTCCCCGCAGATCGCCGTGACCTCAGTCACCTCTGATCGAGGGCAAGATAAAAAAAAAGCTCCACCGCAGCCACATCGTGCACTTGCCGTGGCCCTGCCCTCTCTAATGACACTGGCCGTCTCCGAGCGGCTCATTACGCGAGGTTACTGCACACAAGTGCCGAGGAGCTGGACGAAAACCAGGCCAGTGCTGCGGGCGGCCTCAAAGGAAAAGCCTGCCTCCTCGAAGAGAGAGAGAGAGAGAGAGAGAGAGGAAGAGAAAGAGAGAGAGAGGGAGGGAGATGGAGGGATTGAGGAAAAAGAGAATAAAAACGAAAAAGAAATAGTAACCCTGACAGTTTTAGTCTTAAATTGTGAGAGATGTGGGGAGTGGGGAGGGAAGCAAAGTTTTGATTGAGACAATGTTACTTAGTGCGCTTCAAAGTTTTCTTGACATCGGGCTCGTTTATTTTGACGCCCCGGCTCCCATGCCAGGCCAACAGAACCGAGTGGCTGTGTGTACCCCTCGCTCTGTGTGCTTCTTAAAATCTCCAATCATGAGTGGGGAAAAAAAACTAAAATCCTTCACCTGTCAGGGTGCTACACATCCAAACCTCATTTATACAGAGAAAACCGGAGCTCATGACACCAGCCACGCGCAGGGGCTCTAAGACTGGGATAACTATCTTTGCGCGAGAACGTTGGGAAAAGAAGTGAGAGAGCGAGTGAGACAGTAAACCAAAGGAACCATGGAAAGAAACAAACGACACTGAATTGCGAACCCGAGGTAGAGCGAGGTTGGGAAACGGAGCCGTATTGTGTTTACGGCGTTGCTAAATAAAGCGACGAAACACAAGCCGCGCCACGGCGCACAGCAGGAGCAGCGGCAGACGAGGCGGGCAGAGTACCTACAGGCTGCGTCGGCTGCTCCCTCCTCCTGCATACGGCCTTCTGGGCTTAAGAGCTCATGTCAGACACTGGGCTCGACAAATGGATTCTCGCAATTGAACCAAACGCATTAACTACCCGAACGGAAAATACCGAGAGAGAAGAGAAAAGAGAAAAAGGTGGGGTGTGGGGGGGTTGTGGATGGCGAGGGGAGAAAAAAGCGACAGCTTAAAAGCCATCTGCTGATGTGGGGATGGGACAGGGTTGCATGGGGGTGACGGAGGTTTTTTTGTCCCCTCTCCTTTCCCTTTTTTGCGTCCGTTCGACGTTTAAATATCGTGACGGTAATTCTGGGTTGCTCCAGTGTCAGGAGTCTGATGTGGCAGCGGCCATTTGTGGACAGAGGCGCTTTTAAAAAGCCATCAACGGGCTAGCCGCAGACAAGCTCACTTTGAGTGGGGTCGTAATTGGGTTTAATATTTTTAATAACAGTCTTCACACACGGCTCTTTTATATGGTGGTGGTGGTGGTGGTAAGGGAGGTGGTGATGTGTTGGGGAGACAAAAAAGTGAACTGTTCATTAGCATAGGCGAGGGTCACGAGACAGAGTCATTGTCACGCCAATCACCCCAGAGTTGTGACCCGAGTGACCTAAGGGAGAGCTGAATGTCAGGATGATTGCAGCATGGGCCCAGATAACGACACACCCCCTCTCTCTCTCTCCATCACACAGAGACACACACACACACACACACACACACACACACACTTCTCTCTAACATGTTTTCCCCTCTCCCTCCATCCATCCCCTTCCCCACCTAAATACCTTATTTCCCTGACACCGTAATTCCATCAGCTAGAACACCGTGATAAGTCATCGTCCTCCAGTGTGTGCTGGCATTTGGAGAGATCCCAGGAGAGATAGCCCCACCATGTCCATCTCTCACTTTCTCCCCATGTGCGGGGTGGTGCGACGACGCTAGCCTGGAGCTAACCACTATCTATGCTCTGGTTATCTTCTGACCCAAACACCCTCTCTTCTCACACACACTAACACACACACACACACACCAAATATGGCAAAAAAAAATATGGCACAGGCTTTGTTTTGCTGCTGACCCTCCTCATCCAGTGGCAATGACCTCATGTCACAGCGGATCAGTGTTAACCACAAGCTGCAGCGAGGGTGTTCAGTGGCCAAGCAAGGAGGTGGTGGTGATGTAGTCAGAGCTTGCTATGAGCTAATTACAAAAACACCACAAGGCTTCGCAGCTCGCAACAGCCATCCGCACAAGACAAACATCAAACAAGATGTTCCTCATATCTTTTTTTGGGCTTCTGCCTCTTAAATTCTTTTCATCTAATTTCTTGACTGCTACAATAGCCTTCTTCTAGATCCAAGATGGCCACCAATAGCCAATAACAAACAACTAGAATCAACTGGGGGATGTGATAATTGGGGTTTGAGGGCAACTGTCAGCCAAATGATTTCCGGCTCGGAGGTCTGGGGTGGAGCACAATGAGCAAGCACAAAATGATGCACTTGGCCTGCAACCGTCCCCTTTCAAAGTAAACCTTTTGTACAATTCACACAATTGACAAAGGGCCACTCAACAAAATAGCACATAAGAAACAGCCATACACAACAATGTGGTACAGTGGGTCAATTTTTATGGTGGCTGACTAGACAGGCCAGCGGTACAATAGACATTTTTTTTTTTTTTGAGCTGATGTGCCATTCATAGAGCGCTGTCTCACACGCGTTCCACACAATTGATAAAGGGCATTTAGCACTGAAGGAATGAAGCAGCCGGGACTTGTGTCTAAAATGAGTTTTAATGGCCATTTTAATGGCCAAATAAAAAAAAGGCCACAGACATGGACACGGATGGTGGAGCAGTACTGGAGGCCCTTTTCACAGAGACACGCTCTCCTCCAGCTCATTTCCACTAAGTGACAGCAGAGAGTGGCAAAGTGTTGTGTGCCTCTCTGTGTGTGTGTGTGTGTGTGTGTGTGTGTGTGTGTGTGTGGGGGCAGAGAAGGGGGTGCTGAATTACTGTGCTTTATCAGGAGACCCCCCCCCCCAAAGAAAGAGGGAAGCGAGACAATTAGCTCTCTGCTCCGTCCTCCGGCTCGTTGGCGCCGACAGTAGGCCGTGATGGCCGAGGAGCTGCTGATGCGGAGAGACAGGCGATGAGTGGTGCGGGGGTGGGGCGAGAGCTGGGAGGTCAGTAATTCGCTCAGTAATCAAATGGTAGACACCAGTGATGGCCAGTGGCCGGTGGTGGTGGTGACAGTTTATGGAGGGAGAGATTTTTCCCCCTGACAACAAATTAGAGCCCAATTTGAATGTTGGCCAAAGTGCAAAGTCTAAAGTGTAACTACAGCTGATGCAATAACTACACAAAATCTATTTGCTAATTTAATACCATGAGCACAAACAGTGGCGGCTTAGCTCAAAGCTCTCACACCCCACATGATGGTTTTGGATCATGCACAACACACTTTGGACATTGACTGACTTTACACATTGCCCTTTAAAATCGAGCCCACTGTGTCTGTGAGTAGATACTAAACCACTGAAGTTAGTACAGTGGAAACAGACAAAATATATTGGACAGGGAGAGGGAGTTGTTTGTTCATTTTTGTAGACAGTGGACAGAGAAGTTTGCTCTTTTTCTGTGGTTTTGTTTTTTTTGTGTACCTCACTGTTATTTCTGTGTTGTCTTAA
>NC_063210.1:9577983-9692983 GCF_017589495.1 Alosa alosa
GAGGGATGGTCCTCTGTGAGGCAATTCACCTCATGCTCCATTTGTTTCATGCTAGCTAACAGGCTGAACATCAGGCCCATTGTTTAACACAGGGGGGTATCCATATCTATTTTCCATAAGCAGCCACACACAGGCAGAAGTAAGAGATGGAGACAGAGAGAATGAGTGAGAGGAGAGAGCAAAAGATGGATTATGGATCAATGTGATCAGTGTATAAACCTATATACTGTATATGTTACAGTAAATATTTAAAAATCATGTGCATTCTCATCCAAACAACATTCCCTAGGGAATGTACCACTGTTACCGTTCACATGCTATCTTTAACACTAAGGTCACCAATGTATCAAATGATTGTCATAACAACAAACAAGAAAATAAGTGGTCAACACTCTGACTCTAATGATTTCCTCTCCATGTTTAACCCCAGTCACTAGAGGCAAGAGGCATCCTGAACTTAACTGCAGATAATGTACAGTACACATTATGAATTCTTTTCTTTTCATTTTTCTGTGTCTAGGAGAGAGGTGTCAGAACACCAGAGTATACAGCGAGAACATCTGCATGTGCCACTTATAAGTGAACATCCTTAGCAGCATATGCCACATATGAAAGTGACATAGGTAACACTTTGTGCGTTTTTTTTCTAAATTATGACAATAGACACTCTAACACACCTTATGTGCGATTTTGGGGACTCCATGATGAATAGAACTGAAATAGATGACGGTCGAAAAGTCATGAAAATGCACAATATGGACATTTTATCTGGACATTTATCATAACTCGGCTTTTTATGGTTGCTGCTTTGGGTCGAATCAGTGACGCATGCACGTCAGGTCAATATCAGGCCATTTATTTTTGTGGGTTTATCACTACAGTAGGTGGCAGTCTCGCCAGGCCACTTCCTGGAAACATTACAGGCAACACTTCTCAGGTGCTGAAGGGAAAAATAAAAAAGTTGAAGAAAAAGATATTGCAGCAGGTGCGTTTGCTGGATGAATCCACCTTTCTACTAAGACAAGATGACACTGACCACGACAATCAGGGGAGACCAGGATCCCCACACAATCAGGGGAGACCACACGCCAGGTCAAAACATTAGAAAGAGTGACTGAGCACCGTGCTGAGGAGGGAGTTCCATCTCCACCACGGGGAGGGCTGAGTGGGTGATGGGCCGAGTTGCGCTTGCAAGAGGGTGATAGCGACACAGATGTTACCGATCAAGAGGAGGAGGAATTATGGAGCCCGACAGCAGTACAAATGGTCTTTTATTGTTTTGTTGCACCCCCCCCCCACACACACACACACACACACCGGTGGTTTTGTGGACAGAAAAACTATATTTATCTTATACAAGTCCTTTGACCCAGAACTGTAAGTGTCCGAACAGTGACAGGCAGCATTACCTAGAGCCCAACAAGTTGCCGTTTTTTAAAGTGTCAGTGAGGTTGCGGTGTGGCTGACCCAAAATGGTGTCTCTGCTCTGTGGCGATGTGGCAGTGTTAAGGAGTAATGAACGGAGGTGCGAGTTCACAGTGCCAACTCTGATCTGCTTCTGTTCCGCCACGACCAGGCTGACCACCACCCCACTCACCTCTCTAACACACACACACACACACACACACCCCTGCCTCTCACGTGGCCCCCAGTGGCCCTAAACAGCCTTTCAGATGCCCTGGGGTCCTCTCCACCCCCCCCCCTCCCTACCCCCCAACCTCCCATGCTGACGTCATCACAGCCCTGGGCAGCAGACTCATCCTGGAATGTGCAGGTCAGCTGAGGGGGGTGGGGGAGAACCATGAATGTAGCTCAAGTGTCGTCACAACCCCTCCGGGGCAAAAGATCGGACATTGTTGCCTTTAAAAGCCAAAGCCAAACTCTGTTTACCACTACTCTGTGGTTTATCCGGATATGATCTATACAATGTATAGGATTGTTAGCCATAATGTACTCTTCCTAATGGTTAACAGAGGGTGAGAGGTGCGTGACATTTATAGTTATAGCAATGCGGGAGGAGGGCCAATACATACAGGAGCACAACATATAAGAAGATGGAGGTATGATGAACTGTTTAGTCTCTGAAGACAATGGCGGAGTGCTACGGAACTATGTGACTATGAAGTCACGAGTCTGAGCAGCGACTGCCTCCCTGAAGGATTCATCCATCACTAGCTGCGTCTTGCGACTCTCGACTCGAGCGCAACTGTGCCAATTTGTCTAAATGTAATCACAGAGCACTCTAGCATAGAAGCCCACCCCGGCCATTTAATACATGTATAAAACATAAATTTAAGTCCATGTTGTTTTTACGAGCCTATTAGTCGCTGTGCATCACTTTAAAACAGACTTTTCTGACTGTTTTTATGGCGGCGTTCTGAAGCAGCTGGCAGCGAGTTGCACTGTCGACTTCAGCAGCTTCCGCTTTATGGATCATAAGGCAAACCCATGAATATATTTTTGTTTAAGTGTCACAGTAGTTTCTATGTATATTAAAGGTAATGTTTAATCGAATTGACTACTCCACTGAGTAGCCATGAATCTCTCTGGTTTGTTTTAAGAAATTTCATAAAACTAATGCATCTGAGTGTGATGAAAAGGAGAAATGAAGTTTGAAATGCGGAAATAAAGTTAGATGCATGTGATTGAAGAATTGTTTCCAAGAGGTCCATGTCACATTTATTATGCATATTCCCAAATGGATGTTGCTAAGAATTTCAGACAACTGTACTGGAAATGTATGTTTTAGCAGGACTTGATGCAATAATATATACACAGTATATATATATCACAGTAAGTAAGTAAAATCCAAACCCTGGCGTCACTTGGGTGGGACAGTAAATGGAACAGTGAATGACAACCATCAATTATATAAATTTGAATGGGTGTAGGCCATTGGGATCCTTCTCAGATAAAGGGGCGCCAAATCTGAATTACCACAGATGCCGAATTTATGAAAAGATCATTTACATCCAGAGTCCTGTTCATCTACAACAACCCGTAGTGCACATTTTAGAAATTTAACGTCAACACAGATGAATTCAGATTGCATTGCTTGGACTTGCTTGGTTTGTGCAACTGGAATTGGAGAAACAATTTTTATAGCATTGATGATGTCCATTTTTTTCCCTACAGTGTACAATTTCTGGTATTATCTCAACACATATTAACAAATATGGCATAACAGAAGCCATGTAGCCATTGGGCTAAAAAACTAAAAATGTTGTGATGTGGACTCTTACCTGGATTTTGATTGGCCAGGAGAAGTTGCTGACATAGACGTAAAAAGTGATATTGGGGTTACTCCGGAAGCTGAACTTCTCCGAAGAGAAGCTGTCACGGTACTCTTTGATGTTTGTCTTGGACACGATGGGGACCTCCTCGCCTGAGATGGTTCCGGCTGCAGGTGGAAAAGTGTTTTAATTCAGTTGGCGAAGTGAAGTGGTCCCACAGGAAGACTAACTGGATGTGTCAAATGAGAAGCTATGTTTAAAACAAACCATCTGGGGTTGCAGGAGAAGACAATGAAGTTCGTCTCCAAGGAGGAAATGTACGAATGCGAAGGTACACACACTAATAGGAAAACACTAAATTACCTCACCAAATTGTTCCAACTGAAACTGTTGATATGCATCAGGAAATTAATGACAAAACGAAGGCTCTTAACACAAGCAATTCAAGTAATCAACATAAAAACTTCTTGTTTGTTTGCCACAGCGAACACAAGTCTTTCTAACGGGTAATCAAGTTTAGATGCAAGGCAAATAAAGCCCTCTAAACAGCCCATTTTGGAAAATCAAGTCTTGGGAGCACTTCAAGAAAGCAGTTCAACAAAAAAGAACTTTGTTGCTTTATCAAAGCCCTTTAAAAAAGGCAAAGAGAAGAGACATGAAAAGAGGGCGGGGGGTGCATGTGATTTGAATTCTTCCTCCCGCACACTAGTCTTGCGCATCGCCATTCTGAGCCAGTGCCATGAAACAAAAGGGGGCTGTGAAATGACAAGGCGAGCGCGGCGCTACGTGTGCGCCTTTATCTTAATTGAAATCGTTGCAACGGCCAAGACACCTCAGCCCCAGAATTCCGAGACGGGGCCCAGACAATCGCCAAGTGTGCCCTCTCTATGAGGGTGAGTGTGTGTGTGTGTGTGTGTGTGTGTGTGTGTGTGTGTGTGTGTGTGTGTGTGTGTTGTGTGTGTGTGTGTGTGTGTGTGTGTGTGTGTGTGTAACAGTGGAAGGTGGAGGGGGATGCACACAGCCAAATATTAATAGAGCTACTTGGGGGAAATGGCAGTGGAGCAGAGGGAAGGAGGGAGGGAGTTTAACCCCTTCAACGGAAACACAGGAGAAAAATGTCAAAGTCACTCATGAGGACCGGAAAGGGACCTTTTTCTTTATTGTTCTTTCACCTTCGCTCCTTGGATGAACGGAAACGAGAGAGATAAATAATGGACTGGGACCAGGGAGGAAGTGTCCTTGGGGCAAGACGCATGAGGATGCACACTCCACTGGCATAACAAGGCAGACGAGAATGCAAACAGGACAAGCCCATTTCCTTTCACCCGTGCAGCTAGAACCAGGCAGCATATAAAGCATCTTGGGCTACAAAGGTATGATGTGACAACAATTACTCTTTATTACTGTTAATAAAACACGGAGTATATATCAATAAATCATTTACCACGACACCACACACACACACAGACACAGACACACACACACACACACAGACAAAGAACAAACACACACACACTCTCACCCTCCCACCCACAGCACAGAACAACACAGTACAGCACAGCTCAAACATATCAAGGCAGTTACACCTGGAGAAAAACACATTACCTGTTGATCCAACAGACCAGGTGATGTTGAGGTTGAAATTATTGGAGGCATTGATGGACATGTCCAAGTTCTTGTTCGTCTAGAAAAGTGACAGAGAAACAAATGACATATGACAAGAGACAAGGGAGTGGTTTAGTCTTTTTGCCATTATTCTCTTCCAAGAATGAAGATAATCTGATTTATGCCATTTGATGTTGGTCATGGCCATTAGAATTATGGCATATCCAATTACTGTTCTGACCACAATGTTGGGTCTACAAACTGGTCCACACCAGTGCATTACAATGGCCTGAAACGTTTATGCCCTGGAAGTTTGACCAACCTGCTCCGGCTGGGCCATGAAGTTGATAGCGGTGTAGTAGTGGTCATCCTCCTGGAGCAAGCTAAACGTGAACTGGTAGTCGATCAGTAGGTTGTCTGGAATAGCAAAATAAAAATAAATACATCTGTGAAATGGTGGTCAAATTTAGCCATCAGACATTTGACAGGTGTGCTCTCAAAGGGCCATTTTACATTCAATCTATCTCTTTAGATGTGTGGAAAACGATGCCATGCCATTCGATTATTTATCTGGAAGACATTTTTACCTTTTCACATGTCAGTATGTGTGCTCCACAGGAATTCATGCAATGACTTGCTCTTGCTATATTATGCTTAACCATGTGCAGGAACCATGTTCAAAAAAATGAATGTCTCGTGTCCTGTGGTCCGTTGTTATACAAGTATTCTTAAGACTCGCAATCAAGTGCATTCAAACATCCTAGCAGCACTCTCCTTAAATTGCTGCTGTGCAAGGTAGGTGTCATGTCACTGTTTTGCCGCTATTTCTGGACGTAAGGGACAAAAGCACTACTAGGGCTCTGAGGTGACTCACACACCACCAGGACCCCCCACCACCACCACCAAAACCACCACACATAAATGCCTATTTCCATCCCGCCTTCCACTCAAATGAGTCACATCTACTTGATAATTGGCACCCTCTCTGCTTTACTCATGCAGATTCGGCTCTTAGCAGGAAAAGGGATTGTTGGAGTGAAGTGCAAAAGTGACCACAGTTCCTCCTTCCCATGTTCCATGTACTGGTCACTAAGAGGAAAAATATCACACTACCAGCTACCACTATTGACATCGCACAATGCTAGACCCAGGAAGCCACAGAGAGTACTTGAAATTGGCTGCTGTTCCACAGGCTCTGAGGAGGAGGTACTTCAGCCCCAGACATATTGATTGACTCAAGGTACTGAAGGGCTCAACGTTTCGGCTGAAAAAAGAAACCCACCGACTATTTGATGTTCGTTGCTTAAATTGTCCACACTTACGACGACGTCATTAAACTTAAAGCTGTCCTAATGCGTCCCCAGCATAGAGGGTTTAACTTGGGGTCAAGAAGGCCGAGCCCTTTTTGTGACCATCTTTGAATTTAGCTTCATAATTTGACACTTCGAGACAATAGGGAAAAAAAAGTCAGAAACCAAACAATACGGTGACGACCCCGGTGAGGACACGAGATGTTGATGGTCAGTGTTGTCCTTGATGTGACCGATTTAGTGGGCTGACTCTGGTGCTGGAGGAGGGCTGTGTGTTTTGGGTGGGGGAGGAGGGGGGGTGACTGCATGGCCTCCGCATCAGACTGTTCCCACCACTTTTCACTTCCCTCCTTGTCTCAAGAGTTACATAAAATCACAGGCGGGTGGTCAACGTTCTACTTCAGCCGCCCTGGGACAGAAATAACCCACAGCAGGGTGGACAACACTGACCCATTCCAACCCTGACTGCACCAACAAATCTGGATTTGGGAGTTTGGAGGTCTGTGTTTATGCACATGGTTGTAGATTCCAACATGGTGGACAGGCTGTGAAACCTCCCAAATCGTCATGTGACAGCAAGCTATCATGACGCATCTCCTCATTCTCAATATGTGTGTGTGTGTGTGTGTGTGTGTGTGTGTGTGTGTGTGTGTGTGTGTGTGTGTGTGTGTGTGTGTGTGTGTTTTAGCCTGTCTGCATGTGAGAGTGAGACCGCGATGGAGAGGGTTTTTTTTGGGGGGGGAGAGGAACATTTTGTGACCACATTACAGGGGTTCTGCAAATTGTTGATTATGTATAATTATATCTCGTACAGAGACAAACATAGCTGCTATGAGTTCACAGAAACAAATTAGCCTCTCAGTAGAAACATGCAAGTGAACTAAACTAATGAGCGTTTCCAACCAAATGTTATAACAGGATTTGGGTTTGTAAATGTCAACGACTGAATTCTGACAAATGTTAACACGTAAACGTGACAATAACGCAGTACTCTGCCGCCTGTTAAATCAAAAATATACTCCACACCAGCAGGTGTGCTAAAGGCCCATGACAAGAGCCAGCTGCATTATATCATTGCAAATCTATAAGAAACAGATCCTGCAGTGCACAACCATTTAGTTAACATAATCATGGCCATTCCAAGTAATAGTGTCATGGAATGAACCTTTCAGAGGCCTTTAGATACTTTGAACACTTCGGATTCCCTTCAATTATGGAGCATGCTTGACTTGGTAAGTTCCTCTAGAACCCTTGAATGCACTCAAAGACATACTCCGTGTATGGCGCACAGTTGATTGGCTCAGCAGGAACTCTATGTCATGGAATTCTGAGAAGTCGTTAGAGTAGTGGGTTTAACATCATCATCAAGCTACTTCGGGATGCATCTCAAGAGTTGTGCCGCTGATTTAATATCATGCTAATTGAGTTCTACATACAGACTAATATTTGCTGTTTGGAAAAAGCAGATCTTGCATGCAAATGCCATGACTGTTCTTCAAAGGCTATGAATAGACACCGCAAACCCTGCTGAGAACTAGAGCACCGAGCGGGCGTGTGTGTGCATGACTGCGGGCACCGCTCAGACTGGGCTCCCAGGCAGGGGGTGAGGGGGCACTGCATTTATGTGTTTGTGTGTGTGTGTGTGTGTGTGTGTGTGTGTGTGTGTGTGTGTGTGTGTGTGTGTGTGTAGTAGCGCTTGAAGTGAGAGTTTGCTTAAATCACCGGCACAGAAACAGACAGTGTCTTCAAAGTGAAGATGTTCAGATCACTTTTGACATGTTCACACACTCCCCCAAGGTGTTGCACTCCAACACTTGAGACAGAAGGGTGAGAGGTGTGCAGTGATGAATGCATACTGAGTGAGTGTGTTAAATGATCTGTGTGTTTGTAAGAGGGCTGGGCATATGCAAATGAGGGAGAGGTGGGGTGGCCAAAACGGGATCCACCCACTCTAGAAGCTTCTCAAGATTGGTGTGTGAGTGTGTGCGAGAGAGTGTGTGTGTGTGTGTGTGTGTGTGTGTCTAATTATCCCAATCATTCACTCCCACCCCACACACACACACAGAGCTGATGCTTTCACAGTTCATCCATTCCAGCCTTAGGGTTTACACACACACACACACACACACACACACACACACACACACACACTCCAGTGCCTATAGCAGGCTCTCCGGCTACTGCTGCTGGAGGCACAAATAGCCTGTGTGCACACCAGTCCATGGCCTAATCAGACTAATTGGGCCAGCATTTGAATATATAAAAAGCTAACAACCAGCAAGGCACACCTAGAGCAGGCATCCAGGCAGCGGAGGAAATGAAGATGCTTTAGTTATTGATAAGCCCGCTTTTAATGCGCTCTGATGAGGACTGGAGGATGGCGCTTGGGCTTGATTAAGGCGCTAAGCGGGATGTGTGTGTGTGTGTGTGTGTGTGTGTGTGGTGGGGGGGGTCCCATGCAGTCTAGTCTGACGGCGTAAAAAGTGTGCGGATAGCTAATCATCATGGTGACTGATGGCTCTGATTTGTGTGTCTCATAGCTACACCATACTGCCACCCAGTGACTGTCTCTGACGCACACAAACTCTCTCTCTCTCTCTCTCTCTCTCTTTCTTTCTCTCTCACACACACACACCCTTTATTTTTATCACTCTACTGTCTCAATCTCTGGGATTGACGTCCATGAACCCTGCTGTGACCTCTGCCAGAAATGTGAGTGGAGCACATGTGAGGAGTACATTGCTAACTCTACAGTATATTAACTCTTTCACAGTGTTGTCTGCATTCAAGATAGGCATTTATGGTATATATTCTATACCAGTGGTCCCCAAACTACGGCCCGCCACCTAATTTTGGGTGGCCCCCCAAAACATGTCCGTGGTATATAGCAACCGCCCATAATTTCCACTGGGAGTTAATGACATCGTCAAACTATAACCTAATAATTTCCCCATTCATTCTCTATGGCGAGTCTTAACAGTACACATGTAATACTCTTTTTGTCCACTGGTGGTTATTTTGGTTACTGATATACTCCGAGTCTCTGGCCCTCTCTTAGAGCCAGGCATAGTAAGCTGGCCCTCGGAAGAAAAAGTTTGGGGACCACTGTTCTATACATACAATATTCTCTATTCTATACTTACTATAAGATGCAATTGCCATTTCTGTGGTATAGCTACAAATGTAATAGTGTGCATTCTTACAAATGCTGAAACTTGATTATGAGTTTTTGATTATGAGTATGAGTGATTATTATGGCTGTTGTGACATGAAATTAGTGTGTGGAGATCTGTAAAGCATGTGGATTCTGTTGGCTTGTCGCACCTGAGGTGGCCATACCGTGTGTGTGTGTGTGTGTGTGTGTGTGTGTGTGTGTGTGTGTGGCTGTCTGCGGCAGGGCGCCTTTAGGAAGGAACACTCACAGTAACAGGTTCCCCTCAGGGGGGTTGCCAAGGTAACGGTTCTCGGAGTCACATCTGCAGGAAAGAGAGAAGAATAAAAGAAAGGGGGATTGGAGAGAAAGAAAGAGAGCAACATCACAATCAAACACCAACAAAGGTGTACAACAGCCCCTTTTCTCTCTTGCTCAGCACGAGCAAAATGCCTTCAACCACGCTGTCGTTTTGCATTTGCCAGCCTTTGATTTTTGCATGGTAAATATTTCCCTGAAATGCCTGTCAGGAATGCCGTTCCAGGAGGTGAGGAATGAAAAGTGAAGGAAAAAAAAATCACACAGAAAAAAAGTCATTTGATGTGGTTCCTTGAATCTCCAAAGCAGGCTTGGGTGGGGAGGGGGGAGAAGAGAGAAATATCACACCATATCTCGCCAGAGCATCGCATCTGCCAAAAGCGCCATCAAAACAGCGCTGACACCAGTCTGCAAGACAACCAAAACATTCGCCCGTCATGAAAATGGTAAACAAGCCGCTGGCATGGCCTGGCACACCTTTCGTTTGATTGCGACCTCTCCCTCAAAGAACGGGACGGAATAAAAAAAATAAATAAAAAAAACTCTGACACGCGGCTGCTGTAGCCGACGCCGCCGGTGGCATACTGATAAGCCTGCGAGCCGAGCTTTTAATTTCCCTTTCATAAAAGAACCTTCTGGAAGGCTGGAAGGGGGGGGTGGTGGTGATGTGGCCTGCCGGACAGACCTTCAATTAAGACTGGAGCCATCAGGGGTTACGATTTTCAACACTGAAAGAGAACTGAATGGAGGGTTTGGGGTGGGGGGTTGAGGGTGGATGAGGTAAAAAAAAAAATACAAAATATGGCAGTAGCCAAATCACGTCGAGGGTAATGGAGTTTGATCCTTTCACATCTCGTTACACATAGTTATCAGGCATCCTGTGGGGACATGCTTTATGCTGGATATTTATTTTCCCCTTTTTAAAATGAATTATCTTTTTGAATAGCACCCGTGTGAGTGTGTGTGTGTGTGTGTGTGTGTGTGTGTGTGTGTGTGTGTGTGTGTGTGTGTGTGGTGTGTGTGCGTGTGTGGGTGTATATGAATCAGAGAGCAGAGAACAGAGGTCACACACATACACACAGGCATTATGTAATCTTCCGGTATTGTTGAAGGAGTCTTCATTTCCAGAGCCTCATTAAACCTACTGCCAGATAGAGCAGGCGTGCATACACGCGCACGCGCACGCACACACACACACACACACACACACACACAACTATCTCTCCTATTACTAATAAGCTGCTCTTTTTGAAGCACTACTCTTCAGTTCTGGTATCGAGTGCCCAATTAACACAAAGTTTTTAATAAGCAATACTGCCAGGCACTTGGGCAAATGCCTCCACACTACTAAACCGTTGCCCCATATATATATATATATTTATCCACTCTTTTTTTCCCAAAACTTTCTTTTTTTAACATGTTGTTTTTCTGCCCTTTAAAACCTACACATGGACTTTATAGCGCTAGAGTGTACTGTAGCCGCAATCATTAGTCACCATTTGCACTCGGATTTAAAGGACCACGTTTAATAACGGCTGATGGAGAGGGGGCTGCTGTGCCAAACCAGTGCTAGCTGCTACCCAGTTCAGGGCCAGTGCTCTGGGCAAGGGGAAGGAGGAGAGGGGGGGAGGGATGGAGGGAGGAGAGGGGGGGGGGATGGAGGGAGGGAGGGAGGAATGGCTGGCTGGCTGGCTGGCTGAGGTAATGGCTGGGCTCTGGAGAGCAGGCTGGGAGAGGGGGAAGAGGGGGGATGCGGATGAATGTTGCCAGCCAGTGGAGCTGGGTGAGGATGCTGGGAGAAAGAGAGAGAGAGAAAAACGGAGGAAGAGAAAGAGAGAAAGGAGAGGGGGGGGGTCACTGGGGGAAATCATCTAAGCACGGAGATGTTTGAGAGTGAACTCCAGATCGGTAGCCAAGGCGCAGGGCTGTGTAATGGCGCAGGGCTGTGTAGATGTATCCCTAACTCCCTCCATCCTAGGACCAATCATTGATTGGCTGTACCTATCAAAAATCGGGTGAATGCAGAAATCACTACTTCAATGGAAAGAGGTCCTTTTGTCATATCTATGAAATGGATGTGAGTGAAGCTAGGAGGGGCTAAGCGGGTTATAAGACCTCCCTCCTCTGCTTGAACTGAGGTCTATTGCTTTACACACACACACACACTTTTTTTCTCCCATTTCTTCCTCTACAACATTCTCACCTCCCTCTACCTAAGACGTGCCTTTCCTAACCTGTGTGCACACACATGCCCACAGCCCTGTAGCGAGTTTACATGTAGATTTAGCAGAGTGTGTCGGCTGTTTTCATGGCCCTCTCTTTAGGGCAAAGAGAAATCCACTGAGGGCGAGGTGCAGTGCTCCCTCTCTCCCTCTTTCACCCTCTCTCCCTCTCTCTCTTCCTCTTTCACTCTCTCTCTCTCTCTCTCTCCCTCTCTGAGGACAAACACCACTGCAGGCATTTCATACCCAGAGCACATCACTCCCCTGGCCTCTCATTCTCCTGACATTTCACAAAATAATGATATACTGTTCTACACACTGAGCGCGCTCTCGCTCTCTCTCTCTCCCTCTCCCTATCTCTCTCTCTCACACACACACACATCTACACACAAAAGAGAGGGATGTTTGTCTACCACTCACTCACACACAAACAAACACATATGTGCCCACCTGCAAAGGTGCGCACCAATCTATCCGAACACATTTATGCACACATCAGTCAAGTACACAAGCACACAAAAGGCAAGTGTACACACACACACACAGACACACACACACACACAGCCCTCCACCTGGCCGTATCTTAATTCAATCTCATCTGACAGCTCAGTCTGTGCACACACAGTGCATGAGTTAATGCACTCACTTCCACAGTCATTTCATCCAATCTGCAACTCCATCACACACACACACACCCTTTCATCACGCAAGTAATGTGTCAGAACACACACACCGACACAAATCACACATGAAGGGTCTACTAACAAACATTAGGCTAATAAGCATATTAGTCAAAACAAACAAAAGACCAGAAGCTTACAATTTTAAACTTAAGTGATGAATCTTGCTTTAAATGCAGTATTTAATAAATGAAATGTCATACGACACGAAAAAGCATTTCACTTAAGCATTAACAAATATCAAGCTGAGTGCTATGGCTAATTTTTAATTTATATAAACTACACCATCTAATTCATTTGAGTTAATGAACACTTTTATACGCTGCATTAAAAAAGCAAACACCAGCCACATGGACAAGCCCAACTGAAAACATGGTGTGCACTGTAATACTGGAGTTTCAGCGTTAGCTGGAAACAAATTCTTTTGAGTATACCAACTCAAGACGGGCTTCACAGACACACTTTTTGACCTCCCTAATTCCACAATACTGAGTGTCAAAAAAAATAGGAAGCAGACATTGATTGAGTACACGTTGTAGCTAGCTCCCTGACTTTGGTTAGCCACCTGTCTACCTAGCCACCTGCTGGGGAAAAAAGCAACCTCAAAAAACCTCTATTTTTTAATAAACTATTGGTAACTTTGCACCTCATGTTTTGGGGAGCTGCACATTTTTTCCTACTGGTGTCTCACATCACTATGGTCATGTTACACTGATCCAGAGAGAAATTTGAATTTGAAGGAAAAAAAAGCACATCAGTGTAATTCCCAAATAGATAGACTCTGACTTTAAACTGTTATGACAAAAGGCCTTTGCCTGCCTTGTCTTCTCAGATAAGCTGATATAATAGACACCTGCATATCTTTTGATATCTAGAAACTTTCTTAATCAATCATGAGGGAATAACACTTTATTAATAATTGGATGTGTTCGCCTGGTTTTCTTCTCAGGTAACAGGAACAGGTGCACTGTCATTCTCTTGTCATCCTGCCATCTATCTATTTATCCATCCATCCATCCATCAATCCATCCATCTCACTCACCTCTGCGTTCTAATTTAATCTTTGATTTTAAAACGCATAAGCGGCAGTAAACAAGAGACGCCGGCGAAATGAAAATTAAATTCCCCACCCCCCGAGCGGCGGGCGAAAAAGATGGCAGCGGTGGAGGTGGCAGTTGGTGATGGGGGGTGGAGGATCGTTAGGAGCCGGACGAGTTTTTAATCAACAGCGCTGAACTCAATCTCGGAGAGAGAGCGCGAGTGTCCGCTGGCCGGCCCCTTCATTACGACGCTCGTTAGGCGCCGCCACCGCTGCCGCCGCCGAGACAACTCCCGTCAGGGGGGATGATGGAACCGCTGACAAACGATTGCCAAGGGTGTGGGATAAGGTGTGTGTGTGTGTGTGAAGACAAGAATGAATGTCTATATATGTCTATATCTGAGTTTACGAGAGATAGTGGGTAAAAGTAAGCATGCCTTTGTGTGTGTATGTGTGTATGGACCAGAATGAATGTGTATAGGTGTCTATATCTGAGTTTATGAGAAATAGAGGGCAAAAGCAAGCATCCTGTGTTTGTGTGTGCATCTGTGTGTGTGTATATGTGTGTGTGAAAATGTGTGTGTGTGAGTGTGTGTGTGTGTGAGAGAGAGAGAGAGAGAGAGAGAGAGAGAGAGAGAGAGACAAAGGGCAAGAGTGTGTGTGCCCGTGTGTTTAACAGAGAGCAAGGGCTTGTGTCGAACTGTCTGTGAGATTGTGTCTGGGCATGAAAGAAAGGGCAAGTGTGTGTGTTGGTGTGTGTCTCTGTGTGCATACGTGTGTGTGAGTGTTTCAATGTGCTTTCTTGTACTTATCATTTTATCTGTTTCTAGCTCCTGGGAACAACTTGCATGTAAACGCACGTGCCATTTAGGAGTTCAGGACACAATGGCCCAGTGGGGAGAAAATGTATAAAAACACACACACACACACACACAAAAAAATAAATGTTTAATGTCCCATCCATATTCATAAACACAGACAACAAATGTCAACTTGTGCACACACAGACAAATACTCCCACACGCACACACATACAAATTGAGGACGCAGAGCTTTTGCTGTGATGCTATGCCAGGCCCTTGTTGTAAAGTAGATTGATGAGAGGATCAGGGATGGGGAAGATAGACGCCTAGTGGGCAAACAACAGGGGGAGAGAAAACAGACAGAAAGAGTGCATACATGAAAGAGAGAGGGAAATGGAAGAGAGAAGGGAGAGAACAGAGAAAGAAAGAAGGAGTGTGAGAGAGAGAGAGACAGAGAGAGAGAGCGAGTGAGAGAGAGAGACAGAGAGAGAGAGAGCACTTTGCCTTTGTTAGGCTGTCTGAGGGAAAGTGAGTCTATTAGCGACAGAAGGGCCTCCTACACCAGCCCCCGCAACTCCATCAGGCCTCTAACAGTGTTAAAGCTTTTCATTTCTGCTTATGTGCCAAAGCGGTGCTGACACACACACACACACACTCACTCACTCTCACACAATACACCGCGTCAGCAAAACCAGGAAGTGTCATAACGTTGGAAGGGGTTATGGGGGGGTGTTGGATGAGTTGGTATGGAAGGAGCGAGAATATGAGGCATGGGCACAAGGGATGAGAGAGAGAGAGAGCGAGAGAGAGAGAGAGAGAGAGAGAGAGAGAGAGAGAGAGAGATGAGGAGAGGAGGAAAAGTGGATTTGGAGTGAGGACAGTGATGGAGTGACAGAGAGAGAGAGGTGTGTAGAGGCATTAGTGGACGGGGGCGAGAGGCCACTGGGCCTTGGGAACGGATGGGGCGTTGGTGGGGAGTGGGAGTTGCGGGACGGTCGGCAGAGGGGCTACTTACAGTTGGCACTGGTCCCCCTTGATCCCCTTGGTGGTGCAGTAACACTTGCCCGTCATCACCTGGCACACGTTGGCATGGCCGTTGCACTTGCAGGCTGTCAAATAGAAAGAGAGAAAGAGGGAGGAGGAGAGAGAGAGATAGATAGAGAGAGAAAGAGAGGTGGAGAGATTTAAGTGGCTGGAGCACCTATCAACTTAACTGCTTTTAAACTAATTGCGAGCAAAACCGCGGGGGGAGTTGAGAGCGGGGCCAGGCTTGATTTCTGCCGCTGCTAATTGAGTGCCTTCAGTGACCCAGCACCTTTTTAAAAAAAAAAAAAAAAAGATAAAAGGGAAAAATGAAAGATCTTGCAGGTTACAGTGTCACCACTGTGTGTGTGTGTGTGTGTGTGTGTAGGTGTGTGTGTGTGTGTGTGTGTGTGTGTGTGGGTGTGGTGTGTGTGGTGTGGGTGGGTGTGGGTGTGGGTGTGTGTGGTGTGTGGGTGTGGTGTGTAGGTGTGTGGGTGTGTGTGTGTGTGTGGTGTGTGTGTGTATGGGATGGGGGAGGGGGAATCAGTATGAGAGTCTACCATTAATTAAAAATAATTTCCTAAGAACCCCATGCTGGTCTCTATCCAAGTTCTTCCCAATGGCTGACAGTTCGGATGGCTTCCACCGCGCTAGGCTAATGAACAGTGTTATACGTGGCTATATGGGTCACAGCCAAGATGCTTCAAAACTGTCAAAACTGAGGCAGCAAACCAACAAATACATAACACTGTGAGAGCAGAGGTTGGGCAAGACACAGTAAACGAGAGAGCGGGCGAGACAGATAGACAGAGAGAAAGAGAGAGAGTGTATAAAAAGAGATGAAAATAGAGAGAATAATTAAGAGCGAGTATAAATAGAAGCAAAGGAAGAAGGCTTGAGGTCGCGAGAGGTGGGAAGAGCATTTGAGAGTACAGGGAGCAAGGGAGGGTGTGTGTGTGTGTGTGTGTGTGTGGATGAATGTGTGTGTGTGTGTGGATGAATGAGAGAGGAAAAATTCTGGCGTGGTCGGTGAGGATGGACGTGTGAGAGGTTGGGACGCTCTCCAGTGTGAGAAATAACAAAACAGGGTTGCATTAGCAACTCTCCTGCACCACAACTGCATGACCTTCACCTCCAAGGTCGCAAGAGACATGGAGAGAGAAATGAAAATAGTAAAGCAGATAAAAAAAAACACACACCCAAAACACAACTCACACACACACACACACCCAAAACACACACACACACATGGAGAAAAAAACACACACAGACACACACAACACACACACCCAAAACACACACACACACACACACACAACTGAGCCCTGGGCTCTCGTTTGCCCAAGAGCTTTGCATGTGAACACAAGCACAGGTGTCATTATATAAATCACCATGCAGCCAGAACACAACGGCTGCATCTGAGCATCACGCTCTCCGGAGGTGGGTCGGGGATCCGCTTCAAAGGGGACGGGCAACTGACAAGACCCCCAGCCCACACGCCCACCCCACCCCAGTCCACACGCCCCTACTCCCACACATAGTTGGACAACATAATCAGCACCTGAGGCGCACGTGGATCCCATTTCAAAAACATCCACCGACCAGACTTTAGAGGATGACACCCCCCCCCAAACACACACACACACACACCTCTCCAATCACACCACTACACTGTTATTACTACCCCAGCCATACGGGGGGAGGGGGGAGGTTGCAGAGTGGCAATATAGAATACATGCAAGCTTCAGGTGCTTTGCAGGCTTTCATTACAATGAAAATCCTTTTCAGGTTTCTGCAATAAGCAGCAGGGGGGTGGGGGGATGTTATCATTTCCACAAAGGGCCGACTGAGTTTGCGAGACACTCTGCGGTGACAGCTGTTGGGTAAGCGGCAGTCAAATGGTTAACTGATCTCCCGGTGGTGAGGTTTTCTAATGAGCGGCTTTCTTCCGCCCAGAGCATCCCACAACTGGCCGCTACGACGGGTCGTGCCAGGAGTCTTCGTGGAGGGTGAAAAGACAAACAAGCTCCCTCTCCCTATCATCTTATCTTATATCTTATCTTATCTTATCTTATCTTATCTATCTATCTTTCTCTCTCTCTCTCTCTCTTTCTCCTTCCCTACCTCTTTCTCTCACTCTTTTTTCCCCCCTCTTTCTCTTGCCTCTCTTCACATTTTTTGCAGAGCTCAGAGTTCAGGTTTCAAGGCATGACACGTTGAGAAGGGGGCCGAGGCACGGAGCGCTTCAGGAGGACGAGTGAGGTAAGCGACTGGGTGACACAAAATCCTTCCGTGGTGACGTCTGGCGAGATGGAGGGGCGCTTTCTCGTGTAGAATGCCCTTAAACTGGGTGATGTAAGGTAACCACATCTTCCCATTCTTCAGCATGCCACAAATAGACAATTATCTGAAGCCCACCGCTGGCACCGGGGATGGGATGGTATAAAAATGTTAGATCATGTTCTCATTGATGAAAATCTTCACGAACCATACCAATATGTTTCATAACTACTAATGCGCTGAAACCTCCTCTCCTCTTTAGACTTTCCCTGATCCTCAAATGTTGCTTTTATGACCAAAAATGAACCAAAAGACCACAAATGAAGATATTGCCAGGATTTCTGCTTTTTGTGTTACACCACAATAATATTAGAAACACTCGTCTCTCTTAGTATGTTTATCCTTCTCCTGTTGTAATATATTAGCAAGTCAACATGCATAGGTCTCTTTTAATGCCAAATCTATAATATAAATATAGTTCCATTAAACATTAATGACTAAAATGTTCACACCATCGTGAACATAATGTCACACAAAGATGAGTGAACTTGAAGCAAGACACTGGTGGACATAACTAGTGCATTTAACAGAGCATATGATACTCAAAGCATCTGTTAACATAATAACAGCTAATGCTAGTGTGACAGGCATTAGGGCTGAAACAATTACACAATTAACTGATTATTGTTATAGTCAATTATTGCATCGGTGAATCAGTTTGGGTCATTTCCTTTATAAGGAAAATACTTCAAAATATCTTCTTAAATATTAATATGAATATTTCCTGCTTTACTCCTCTATGACCATAAATTATTTATGTTTGGCATCAGGACAAATCATGGCATTTAAGGACAAAATCTTGGGCTTTGTGGCTTTCTGACATTATTAAACAACTAATCGACTGACCCAGAAAATAAATACACAGTATGTAGTTAAAATGGATGTAGAAAATGGATGCGATAAAGCAAGAAAAGAGCAAAAGCACTGTGAAGGCAAGAAAAGAGCAAAAGCACTGTGAAGACAAGAAGGCCCAAGGTGCATGGTTCCCACTCATTTTCAAAAACATTGACATTTCAACATTTTTCCATGGCTTCTCAAGGACCGCTCATGAAGGTGTCCCGTTCAAAGCACTTTGATATCCTCAAAGCGCTTCACATGTTAAAAGGAAATAATTTCATAAGCTATATATAGAATCAGCATGTGTCAATTCACACAATAAGTCACACCTGAGGAAACACCTTTAAATCGATGAATGTGATGACAGTTGCTGCTGTACCCCTGGGTCACAGAGTATGTTTAACTTTGGCTTTATATTTTGGTTTTATCTTGTCTGCCCTCAGGTGCTGTCATTACAGTTCTCATTTGATGGCAATGTGGTAGAATTACAAAAAACATTACAATGATACAAAACCCAATAATAACACTTTTAGTGTTTTTTGTTTATTTGCAGTTAAATTGAAGCCTCATGCAAACACCACTGTGAGAGATTATTACTTCCTCAGCTTGCTGGGGACCGGAGATGTCCAGGACTATGAGAGAGTGGACGGCTCAACATGCACCAGACACACACACACACACACCCTCCTGCCAGGGTGGGAAACGCAGTGCCGCGTCGGCTCCCCTTGAAGTGCCTGGAGGGAAGTCTGGTCCACCGGCTCAATCTGCTGGCCGACTGGGCTCCAAACGGAGCTAATTAAAGTCCCTGGGCTCACACTGGGACACTGCGGCTTGGGCCCGGGTGAGCTGGGGTAGGGTAGGCTAGAGAGGAACACGGGAGACGAGTCCACTCTCACT
Organism: Alosa alosa; assembly: GCF_017589495.1. Lineage (NCBI taxonomy): Eukaryota > Metazoa > Chordata > Actinopteri > Clupeiformes > Clupeidae > Alosa > Alosa alosa. Next base: position 9,597,442 of record NC_063210.1, read on the forward strand.
TTGCTCAGGGGAGCCAGGGGAGTCAGTTCCACTTGTTCTCAACCAAGCGTGTGTGTGTGTGTGTGTGTGTGTGTGTGTGTGTGTGTGTGTGTGTGTGTGTGTTGAACAGGTATTTTCAGAGCTACATTTGTCTGACTGTGAACCTCTGGGGCTAAAGCACATACACCCCCCCCAACTCCCCCCCACACACACACACACACACACATATACACACACCTGCAGTCTCTCTCTTACACACAAACACACACAAACTCTCACTCTACCTGCCTCACACCCCCACATCCACAGGCAGCCTGTGGGGGTTCATCTCACCTACTAGAGCACACGTTCACCTCTCCTGAGACATCCCCCCCCCCACCCCACCCCACCCCTGTCTGTGTGTGTCTATGTTTGTCTGAGTGTGCAAATACATGACAGAAAAAAGTTGAGGCTTTCAGAGAGGAAACTACAAAGTGACATTTCAGTGCCCCCTGTTGGCCAATGCTGCTCATGACACTCACCTTGGCACTTGCCGCCGTTGGTTGGGTCTCCGTGGTAACCGGGCATGCAGGTGTCGCACTGAGTGCCCGTGGTGAGGTTTCTGCACTGTTCACAAACGCTGCCGTTCACGCAGGTGCTGTGGCCATTACACTGGCAAGCTGAAAGAAAGCACACACACACACACACACACACACACTTTGAGTCTTCATGATGAAAGGAAACATTCTCAAAGACACTGATAAAAAGCCTGCTGACAAATTGCATTTGAATCTGTAATTTCCCACCATGCCAATTTGGTAGAATTAACAATCAAAAAATCAAAAAACATACAATATCTATCTATGAGTACAAATAAGCATGACTGCTACTCCATCTGGCATTAGTAGGTATGCAAGGGGGATTTAACATGCATGTTTAAAGACCAGTGTCTTACCAGGGCACTGAATGAAGGCCCACTCGTAGCCCTTGTCTTTGGGGCAGAGGGCAGGCTCCAGCACCATGTCCTGGCTGTGGGTGAGAGCGTTGCCCTGCTGGCCCTGGGCCTGGTTGAGCTTGGCCGGGCTGCGCATGGGCCCGCGGTACGAGCCCTCCATGCACTGGCCCCGGCCCGTGTTGCTGGGGTCACCGCACCAGCCGCATTCCGGCTGCTCCAGGCACTTACTGCAGGTCCGCAGCCCCGAGCAGTTCTGAGCTGTGGGTCGGTGAGGGGACAAAGAGAAGGAATGAGAGAAAGTGAGGGAAAGAGAGAGTGTGGAGAGAAGAGGAGAGAAAGAGGGAGATAAAGATGGGGAACAAAGAGCGAAAGAAAGATGGGAGAAGAGTGAAAGAAAGACAGGAGTAGAGAGCGAAAAAAAGATAGGAGAAAAGAGCAAAAGCAGAAAGAAAAATCTTTTTATTCTAAAGGATCTTTCATTCATTTTTTTCAATTTAAAGTTTCTACGGAGTGAACAGCCTCTACATTCTTGACAGAGAAATTGTTATGACTCAGAATTCCACAAGAAATATTATGAACTTCCACACACTGTGTCAAGCATCTGACCGCTTTCCAATAAAATGTGTGAACACAGCGACTAAAGGTCTACTATCTACTACTACTGCTGTATGTGCAGACAAGATGCAAACAGAGAGTGACAAAGGAACATATTCCTTAATGTTCTTGGATTTGTTTGTCCTTACAGAATGTTCATGGTATGTGGGAGCCCTGCATCAAGAGCTGAAAACACAAGGAGAGGTCCGAAGGTGAAAAGACAAAAAAGAAAGAGAGGGAGAAGAAAAAAAAAAATGAGCAGAAACGTCAAATCCACCCACGACGGTCCACGGAGACCAATCAACCTTTTATGCCACCTCCGAACTTCAGCCTTCCGTCTCAATTTCCGACAAGCTCACAGATGCACCAGAAGAGCTCCAGCGTCGCGTTGCCCCCCTTCTCTGTGGGAGATCTCCAGCACGCAGCATAACATCTGCTCAGGGTCCGGCCCTCCCCCCCACCTCCCTGATCTTACTCGTGTACTTACTCACCGCGGCCGCCTGCTAACGCTTTACCTGACCAGGAAGATTGCAGATCAAACATGGCCCATTTAACCTTGTCTTTTGGCCTGGAAAAAAACAAATGATGCAATTCCTGACTGATTTGGGTATCTGGCTTTGGATAGAGCAGGATGGGGAGAGGCTTTGACTTCTAAAAACCCTTCATCATTAAGTTGAAATATCCCCATATCAGCAATACTGGCACAAGCCACGATCAATCAAAACTGAACCCTAACTTAACCTGACAGTCACGACAACTCCCCTAATATACCACATTTTTTCACAAGGGGGAAGAGGGAGAGAAAGAGGGAAGAGAGAAAAACAAGAGAAAAGGAGAGAAGCCCATTCCACCCACCATCAAACCTTTCTAGAAAATGTCTCCCAATTGTCAGAAGAGAGACAATTGCCTCCTGACAATCACTTGTATGTCTTCACACACACACACACACACACACACACACACATGCATACACACATGCACACACACACACACACACACTCTCCATCACCAACCACTGCATGGTAACTGGCGCAACCATGACAACAGAGGCGTGAGGAATGCAGCAGGCAGGCAGCTGGAAGATGCAGGGAAGACGACCCTGGGAGCGGAGCGGAGACGACTGTGCTGCTACTGCTGCCGCCGCTCCAGCCACCGCTGGGAAACAAGTCGGCGGGCGCACGGCGGCTAGTAGATCAATGCCAATTTAGCCAGCCTGACAACACCCTAATGAAATGCCTGCTACAGCTGCGACTTGCTCTCCAAACCCCCTTTGATCCCCTTTGATCCCGCCGAGCATGTGTACAAGCGCCTTAAATCAGCCGACCTCGAGAACGCTGAGCTAAATCACCGCTCTCCTCCCGCGCTCTCGCCCTCTCTCTTGCTCCCTCCTCCCGCTCTCTCTCTCTCTCCGACTCACTCACACGCCTCAGTTCGGGGAAAGTAGAAATTAGAGTGCTTGTTTTTCCCCTCTCTCGTTTCGTTTTAGCACTCTGCGGCGTTAAGAGCTGGATTAGTCAGCATGGCCTCTCGCTAAACACGCCTGTCGGAGGAGAGAACATAGCGGAAGGGCAGCGTTCACAAGACACGTGTCCATGGTGCGCACACAGGAAGGTAAAGAAGAGATCAGACAGACAGACAGCGGGGGAGAGACGGAAAGACAGACAGACAGACAGACAGACAGACAGACAGGAAGAGACAGACAGACAGACAGACAGACAGACAGACAGATAGGAAGAGACAGACAGGAAGATAGGAAGAGACAGACAGACAGACAGACAGACAGACAGATAGGAAGAGACAGACAGACAGACAGACAGACAGGAAAGACAGACAGACAGACAGGAAGAGACAGACAGACAGACAGACAGGAAGAGACAGACAGACAGGAAGAGACAGATGTGAAGGAGTAAAGGTGAACCAGGCAATCTGGAGTAGCGCAAAGGCCTGTGTGTGTGTGTGTGTGTGTGTGTGTGAGTGTGTGTGTGTGCGTGTGCGTCAGTGAGAGAGAGAGAGGAGAGAGAGAGCGGAAATAGAGAAGGAGAAGCAAAATGAGAGGGTGAAAGGGAGAGTGCCTCCAGATTTGACCTTCAGTTCAAGGCCTCCCATTCAAAAGTCAGTAGGAGATTTAAGAGAATGTCAGCTGGCGTGGCACCGAAATCGCAGACCACCAGACACAGCATAATCCCTATATTTATACACACAAAGAGTCCATAACAACAATTCATAAATAAAACTCTAACACATTCCAAGCCAATCATAACCCAATATGCAAAACATACACACAACGTATGAACAGAACACCTAACCTACACCACCCATACCTCTGCATCCCTCCACCCACACGTGCATATTCCGTCTCAGAACAGCTGCTCCACTTCTACTGACACACACACACACACACACACACACGAGCAGGGATGGAAATTAGCACCAGCCAATTGCTGGTAAAATATGACAGTGGCTGATAGATTACAGACACACAATATTGATTTACTATATAGTGGCTGGTGAATTACAGCATTCATGCTGACATTATAAAAAGTACATTTCCAGCCCTGATAGAAACCAATGCCTCTGCTGGTCTGATTCTTTAACGATTGCATTACTACTTACTGGTCAATTTGTGTGTGGAAAAGTAGGCCTACACGTGTTTTTAGCATCAATCAGGGCAGAGCAGTGTGGAATAACAATGCTCTTTTTCTTAGAAGGACATAACATGAAAAAAATATATTATAAAAGTGACTGATAAAAAATATATTATAAAAGTGACTGATACAAAAAAATTTCTCAACATAAATGATGTATGCGCTTGGTAACATTTGATGGGTGTAGAGAACACGCTTAAAGCTGCAGTTGGCAAGATTTTTTGATCATATTCACTGAAACCGATACTATGCTCTGACAGAACAACATAAATCAGCCAGTTTTAGAGAAAAAACCTGCACTTCTACCTCCACCTAGAGCCTGTTATTTGTTTTGCAAAAATCCACAGCTTCAGGTCCAATCAGAGCAGGGCTGTGTGAGATTTGACTGTCAATCACAGTCTGGTGCAGTCTGGTGTGCACTGACAAGCACCAACTCAATGAGAGGGTGCTCAGTGGTAGTGGGGGAGGGGCATGAGAGTTATAAACATTAAAAATTTTGGCTAAATCCCCTCAATCTGTCAGATTTACCAACAGCAGCTTTAAACACACAAACAGGTTTGGGCAAGACTGTACTAATAACCTTGGAAATATACACGATTCCGATGGATCGGGCCGTTTGGGATCTCAATGCCCATCCCTACACCAGACAGAGACAGAGTGCCTAGCACGGACCCTACAGATAATCCTCCTGCAAGCTGGAGACATTGGGGGGAAGGGGTTGGATTAATAACAGAGGAATAAATCATTGCCAGGTCCCTCCGACTCTGACAGGAGAAATTTTTCTGCGGATAAGCGAGAGAGTAAGTGATGGGGCGACAGGTTGGTATTGGGGGGGGGGGGGTGATGTTCAGATTTCCCCGACTTCTGTTGACTAACGGCGACTGAGGCAGAGACGGCTGCAGCGCCACCCCACTTCCTGACGGAAGGCTTTTAATTGGTTTTCCATCAGAGTGTGCATTATGGAGAGCCCATCACTACCCAGGGGAGTGTCAGGAAGATGGCAGGGATACGCGAGCACAGGAGATTGAGAAGAGAGAAAAAAAAAAAGAGAGAGAGACAGAGAGAGAGAGACAGAGAGAGATGAAAAAGGACCAAAGCGAGACATGTGAAGTGGCTGCATGCATGAGAGAACTTCATCTCAATTCCCACACACACGCCTGGTAAGTGTGTGTGGGTCTCCCAAGAGTTTCACCCCACTGGGCTTTAAGGGAGGCTCCAGCAGTACTATCTGGTGTGATGGTCATATGATGGAGCGCAGAAGACGTCTCTCTAATCCTCCTCCTCCCCTGCTCCACTCTCTTGTCAAGGTAGACAAATACCGACACAGCATGAGGCCACTACTACATGTGGGGGGGGACTCGACGTCAATTATTTAAAGGATCCGATCCAAGTCGTATGTTATATTAATATCATGCTTTTGCTGACTAACTCGAGAGGTGTGTGTGTGTGTGGGGGGGGGGGGGTTGCAGTTTTGAAGAAAAATGATTGTGCTTGACACCAAGGGCATTTAGAGAAGCCAGAGCCAGGGCCAGCTTATAGATTTCCCAGAACTCCAAGCGCGCGGTCCGCCACAGGAGCACTGCGGCGATGGAGAGACGGAACATATGCTGCTGACTGCTTTCATTTCCCAGAACACACTGCACTGGAGCCGCTGCCTTTTTTTTTCCTCCTTCTCCCCAGCCCTCCTGTCGAGCTTTTACAAGGAGAAGATTGAAAAGTTTACACGGTAGACGGATAGCGACGGATTGGCGAGTTTTTCAATGCTCATCTAAGAGAAAGCAAGGGTGGAGTGGGGTTAGGGTGGAGTGGGGTTAGGGTGGGGTGGGTGGGGGTCTAAGATCAATGCCAGCTTTCATACTGTTATTTGTCAATGTCAAAGGGGGAAGGGGTGTGTGTGTGTGAGAGAGAGAGAGAGAGAGAGTGTGACATGCCAAACCTGACTTACATCTCTGTCCTAGATATAAAAAAACTACCGCTGCCGAAGCACTCATTTCAGCTCATTACTCCCAACATCAGTCTCCCAATGGAGGGACGTGGCACTACACACACACACTGTGTGCACTCATACACACACAAACAGACAGACACGTAGCCAGCGCATGGCGCTAGACGGAGATGACATTTGATTTAATTCTTCCCACTCCCAGGACGCGTAAGTATAGAGGACCCAGAGTGGCACAGATGCACACTCACAGACGTGCTCTCTCTCTCTCTCTCTCTCTCTCACACACACACACACACAGAGAGAAAGGGATTATTTTTCCCCATGACAACATCACAGCAGTCAGACCCCAGTACACGAACAACAAATTCACATGTACATCAGTCACAGTCACTCTGCTTGCATGTGTACACCAGGCTGAAGAATTGGCCTTCAGTCAGAGTACATACACATGCAGACAAACAGGTGCATATACTCAAGGACTGTACAAGAACTGTCAAGGACATAGACAATGCACTCTCCAATGCAGGTACGCAGCCAAACACTGGTAATGAGGCAAGCACATCAACCCACAGGAGGAGGACACATGTTGATCCCACACTCACACACACACAAAGGAGAGCAGGCAGCCCCCACCCTGCCCAACCCATCTCCCATTGCTCCTCCTCCTCCTCTTCCTCTCCATTTCCTGGGAGCCGAGATTTCTGATGTATTGAATTAAAGTCACTCCAATTTATCGCACTTCTCTTGCTTTTCACTCTTACTCAGCCTGCCTATCTCCCTCACACACACACAAATAACTTATTTGGTACTTACACACACATTCTCCGGTCTGCCACTCCAGGCACTGGCCATAAGGGAAGGAGATGACGTAGGCGTTGGAGTCGACGCAGCGCTTGGTGCTGGCACACCACATGCACTCCATGGTCTGGCTGGTGCAGTTGGCACAGCTGGTACGCAGCGAGCATGGCTTCCTGCAGGAGCGGGCATTCTGATTGGGGCTTACTGTATGGGCACAGAGAGAGAGAGAGAGAGAGAGAGAGAGAGAGAGAGAGAGAGAGAGAGAGTTAGTTGGCACATGAGGGCAATGAGGGTGGAGGTAGGATGAGATTGAGAAGAGGGAGAGGGGGGTGGAGGTGGAAATAAAACAAACTTATAATGAGAATTGAGAGAGAAAGAAAGAAAGAAAGAAAGAAAGAAAGAAAGAAAGAAAGAAAGAAAGAAAAGAAAGACAGTCTCAGTGCAGTACAGGAACAGTTAGTTAGCTTGGAGAGAGAGCACAGAGCAAGAAAGGGACTAACGAACAAGTGAGGGGTGTGTGTGTGGTGTGTGTGTGTGTGTGTGTGTGTGTGTGTGTGTGTGTGCATAAGTGTATAGGGCTGATGATCGAAATCAAGAGTGTGATTGGGGCTCACTGCAGGTGCACACACAGAGTTGGCACATAAGGGTGGAGGTGGGCTGAGGATGAGAGGGGGTGGGGGGGGGCATTTGCACGAGAGAGACAGAGAAACAAAAACTGTCACAGTGTGTGGAGGAACAGTTAGTTGGCTTGGAGAACAACAAAAAAAAAAAAAAAGAATGGGTTTTTTTTTGTTTGTTTATTGTTTTGTTTTTCTGTTTTACTGTGTCAGTCAATTTATGCAGGTTTAAGTCTGTGTGAATCCATACAACGGTGTTCCTCAATCCCCTTAATTCTTTGTATGAATACTTTGGCAACACAAAAGAAGCATGTCGTGCCAACAAAGCACTGCAAATTGGAATCTGATATCTGAGAGACAGGAGATAAGTTTATATCTGGTCTGATCCTAGAAGCAAAAGAGTTTGACTCAGTGGGTAAGTGATGCTGCATTAGGGGAAAGGTGATGCTGGGGGGAGAATGCCAGCATGCATGTTTATGATGTGGGTGGGAAATGGGTGTGTGGCTGGGGGGGGGGGGGGGCATGGCATCAATGGCCAGCTGTTCTCCACGGAGAGCCACAGTTACTGGAGGCCCGTGATTGGGTTTGATGAAGCGCATCACTTCCTGGTGGGGAGTGCACAGGAAACGGATGGGTTGGGAAGGGATTCTGGACTAATCCAGCATCTGGTGAAGAGGAGGCTGATTTAAAGGATCACACCAAAGACTAACACACACACCCCACTTCACCCCCCTCCCACACCCCACACACAAGCACACACAGCGGTTCTGCAGTTTCATTCACCTTGGGCTGAAAAACTACCTCCTGCTCATAGGCATTAGTTTGGGTGTTAGTTTTTACCCAAAGAGGTGAGAATGAGAAGATGAGGGAGGGGAGAAGATGAGGGAGGGAGGGAGGGAGGAGTGAATGGGAACAGAAAACGAGTTGTCGAGGCACAGAGGGAGAGCTGGCCAGAGAAGTGGAAGATAAAACACATCTTCAGAAAAATATAACTAAATAGCAGAGGAGGGGAATACAAATAGAGACCAAAACAAAAAAAAAAAAAAAGCAAGAGGGAGAGAAGAGAGAGTAGAAAAACACAAACGACCAGCTTGAAGGTAGAGTACACCAAAAACAAGTATTAACATTAAGAAAAAAAAACACAATGGACACCAGAAGAACTGAAGTGACAAAGAGCAGCCAATACACCTTGACTAGACACACTAGAACAAAACACACACACACAGATATATACAAAATCACAAGGCAGGGGAGGGGATCATAAGCAAGGCCCATCTGCAGGCTATCCTGCTCTCTCCCCCTCACTCCCTCTCTCCCTCCATCCCTCAGGCTCACCGACAGGCTTCTCGCAGATGAGGCCATCAGTGGTGGCGGTGCAGGCGTTGGCCTTGAGGCCCGTGCTGTCGCTGAGCTCCAGGTAGGCACAGAAGCCCGAGTCGCTGGGCTCGCCGGCCAGCCACTGCAGCGAGGTGTTGGCGAACGGCGCCGTGTTCTCCCACGCCCAGTACGACACGTTGATCTTGCGCAGGCCGACCCACGGCGACAGCTTCTGCGGTGAGTGGGTGGAGAGCGGGGGAGGGGGAGCAGGGGAGTGGGAGGGAGGGAAGGAGGGAGAGAGAGAGAAGGAGAGAGAGAAAGACAGAAGAATTTTTTTTTAACACATGCGCTGTTTTTATGTGTCTGTTTCCACTTCGCAGTGCACTTCAGAGTCAAAGAAATAGGAGTTACTGTTGAGCCAAAAAGACAATTAGGACATGAGGGTGCGTGAGAAAATTGGACAGGGACTGATGAACGTCCAGAACCTTCCAGAACAGCCCACAGGGTCAGTTAAGGTTCACACACACACACACACACAAAAGCAGCAGTAGGTGGTTTAGTTTAGAAAACAGCAGATCGTGCCAGGAGTAAGTGTCACTTGGGGAATGGCGGAAGAAAAGCCAGTGTTCTCGATGAAAAACACTCTGTTAACATGGGAGTGAATGGATGGCGACCGGGCGAGCAGCGTGGCTGTTCACCATCACCCTCTGACAGGTAGATATGTAGACCAGATAAGATGCAAGCAGGCTTATAGTCTTAGGTTAAACAAACTAAACATACTCCAGTCCAGCTTCACTCTGCTCACACAAAGACCAGATGTAGTCTATCTGACCCCTCTCAACTACATTACACATGTGTGCACACATAGGCATATATACACACACTTAAAGAGGAGATATGCACAGGCGTGCGGGTATATATATATATATATATATATAAAAAAAACATTGGGCATATTTTTATCTCTGATTTCATAGCAATAGTCTTGGGACTATTTGCTTTACTTTTTGCCAGACATTACAATTCAAACTTCACTTTGTATTCTTCACCAAATTAGCATGTTACCCAAATGTACATTTTGATTTATTAACCACAAACAAAACTGCTGTGCATAGCTAATCTAAATCACATGCTAACTGTTATTTACAAGAGGACACATTACCCAGCAATCTACAGTGATCAGCTAAATGTTTTACTTCTCTAACAAACTTATTCCATCTTCTCATTTTCTCATTTGAATTTATGAGCTTTTACTTGGAGATTGCCGATTTCTGACCTGTTTCTCCTAGACACGCTTCTGAAGTAATACGGAGTAAACAGATAGACAGATCTAAGAAACCAACCCAGTCCATTTTAAGGGTACGTCTACACGAAACCGCCGGGTGAATTTTCTCTTACCGCTTTCACACCTTTAACGACACCGGTAAAGAAAAACCTCGCCTGCACATACAGAGGTGTAACCAGCTAAATATGCTGTAGTGCATATGCCAGACAAGTCCATGGCGCCGGCCGTGCAGAGTCTTAGTTTAATTTGCGTGAATCGCGTAGAAACATTGTTGAAACTGTTGAGCAGTCGCATGAAATAAGAAGACTACAGACAATTCGGTTTTCAATTCAACTGGTAAACTAATAAAGTTAATTTTCAAGGTATATGACTGCCATGTGAAATTTCAAATGCTTAGCCTACGCATTGCATTAACGTTAGGTCTGAGCACCACTGGAGAAAACATGAACATGCAGTAAGCTAATGTTTAACTAAGTTAAGCTAACGTGTGCTTCTAACTTAGCAACAAAAGGCTGATAGGCTACATTGTGCACATAAATCATGACAGGGGAAAGCAAAAAACACTTTAATACGATAAACAAATGTTTGGTTTGTTTTGACAAGCAGCGTGTCGGTCAGTGCGGAGTTGAGAGGTGGGGCTATGTCGTCATAAAATTGCCGGCCCGCACCTACTAGAAGCGTCTACGCCAGCGAAAGTTGGCGGTTTCAAAATTCCGCCGGAAGCGGTTTCAAAACTATCGGTTACAGTCTCCTAAATTGCGGCGTTATTGTACCACGCCAAAGGCGTAACGATAACAAAAACCTCACGGTTTCACAAAAACTGGCGTCGTGTAAGATCGCCCTGAGAATAACAGGGACACACACAAGAAAAGCAGGTTGTAGGCCTTAATTTGATTTGATTCATACCTGTAGTTTGTGTTGTGCAGGCTCACTGACAAACTCAAGTTTTTTTTATTATTATCTCAAGTCAAGAGCTTATTATTTCATACAAGTGAGAGGGAAAATTAAAATTAAATTGGACTTGAGGTAAGTCGAAATAAAGATGTAACAAAATGGTCAAAATCTTGTATTGAAGTTAAATTAAACTCAATTATATCTAGTAAAAACTGTCTAGACAAAGAATATATATATTCCTTTCATTTTCCTTTCCTCTCATTTTTTTTATTTCAAAATGAAAGCTACTGTTCATACACACACACACACACACACACACACAGACACACACACACAGACACACACGCACTGAGAGATACACACCTTCTCCTGCAGCTGGTATTTCTGCAACTCCTCCAGGACAAAGTCCACCTGCTTGGCCTTGGTGAGCGATGCGATGCTTCCGTCCAGGTTTTTGCAGTAGTGCTGCGCGTTGTCGTAGCTCTCGCGGCTCGAGTTGATGCGCAGGCACACCTCCCCGACATGGCTCCAGCCTTCCCCGCAGAGCTGAGCTGCATAGCGGGGGTTTAGGAGGGGGTGGGGGTGGGAAAGAGAGGGAAAGGTGGTTAGGCGAGCCCGAGGCTTTGGCGGCAGGCTAGGCCTCAAGGTCACTCCGGCCGTTAGGTGGCGTCCATCCACGGGCATCTGCCTCATCTGGGTTCGACTCAGCACAGCGGATTCTCACGGTGTGGCGAGATTAAAAAACGGCTTCATTTCTGGAGTGTTTTCTCCATATAAAAAGCCCACCCCACTGGCACCAGTCTCAGTGGTCTATAAAGGCACATTTGCATAGAGTTAAAGGCTTGGGAGCAATATAAACAACCCCTGTGATTTTCATCTTATGAGTGAAGGGAAGCCTGCAGGGGAGGGAGCCTGTGTGCCTGTGTGTGTGTGTGTGTGTGTGTGTGTGTGTGTGTTTTGAAGTGTATGTGCATGTGTGTGTTTTGTGTGTGTGCTTGCTTGTGGTCTTGCATGTGTGTGTGTGTGTGTGCATATATTTCTTTTGTGTGTGTGTGTGTGTGCATATATTTCTTGTTTGTGTGTGTGTGTGTGCATGCATGTGTGTGTGTTTGTGAGTGTGTGTGTGTGTGTGTGTGTGTTTTGCAGTTTTGACTGAGTGTATGCGCATGTTTATAAACTTTATGTGTGTGCATGTGTGTTTTGAGTGTGTGCTTGCTTGTGTTCTTGCATGTGTGTGCGTGCATATATTTCTTGTGTTTGTGTGTGTGTGTGTGTGTGTGTGTGTGTGGGTGGGTGCATATATTTGTGTGTGTGTGTGTGATTGTGCATATATTTCTTTGTGTGTGTGTGTGTGTTTGTGCATATATTTTGTGTGTGTGTGTGTGTGTGTTTGTGCATATATTTCTTGTGTGTGTGTGTGTGTGTGTGTGTGTGTGTGTGTATTCAGTGAGCAGTGAGTAAAGCTCAGCTCTTTGAGGGGGCAGACTAAAAAATGCAGCGAGAGCAGGTGTGTTGAGTATCTCAGAAAAATAAGTAAATTAAATCAAATGTAATTAATTCAAGTAAAAAAAATAAACAAATAAATAAATAAATAAATAAATAAATAATCCAGAAGTATCACATGACTCAGCCCCATCTCCACTCTTGAAAACGGAGATGGCAGCGAGATTTGGAAAACAACAGACTCTGTCTTGGATCATCGCAGTCTGCCAGAACTTCACTCTCTAACAGAGCTGCGCCATTTGCCTTGGCCCAGCAAGAAAACAATCCTACCTGACCCACTTCCATCTCAGTTGACGGAAGACAAGTTTGTGTGAGTGAGTGAGCGTGTGTGTGTGTGTGTAGCCTCTGTCATGAGCATCAAAAATAGATCACACACGAGGGCCGGATATCCAGTTCTGAGTAGCCACACCGCCTCGGGGGGGAAGTGATTCATGAATTGAATTATGGATGGAGTGTTGGCATCCTCCGCTAACTCTCACACACACACACAAGCAAACACAAACGCAAAACACACGCAAACACACACACACACACACACAAGCCAAAAAAGGTACAACAAAAAAAGATGGAAGGAATCAAATGGAACACAAACCAAACTTTCATAAAATATCAAAATAACTGCAAGGACGAAACACAACACAAGGTCACGTAGAGCACAGCGAGGCTCTTACAGGCGGCTGTTCAAAACCATTCAAATCAGAACTAGCCCTTCGTAGCGTCCCTCTGCCTGTCAGGAGTCTAGGCAGAGCTTTCTTTGTAAGGTGTGACTGAGATGCCCTGCCCTGAACCACGTCAGCTTTGACACTTGATCAGACTCCACAAGTCAGAACAAAAGACTGGGGTTGCTATGGTGGAGCTCAGGCTTATTGACAGACAAGGAGATTGGCATTGCCACCCCCCACACACACACAGTCAGCCAATAGCGTCGCTCCACTCACCTGGCAGGGCGTGGCACTCCTGCTGCTGGGCATCCCATTGGCAGTTGCGGTTGAGGGAGCAGCTCTTGCAGTTGACCAGCTTGGCGCAGATCTGCTCGTTCCTCAAAGTGCAGCGCGTAAAGTTCTTCACCGGCTGAGAGGGCAATGGAGAGAAAGGGCTGAGCCAGTGGCACCACACACACACACACACACACACACACAGAGCCAGAAAACAAAAAGATGCCTTTCCTAACTATGGCACTACAGGGTAACATTTCAGTGATGGGCTTAAAGACCTATGTAGGTCTTTTACCTTAAAATAATGACTCATTTTGATGACACACCGACTCATTTTGATGACACACTGACTCAAAAATCAGTTGTCTTTGCACTAAATGGGTACCCAAAACATTGAAAAAGGGTCTAAATACCAACTTCTTACATAGTGTTGCTTTAACTGAAGAGTGAAAGCCTAACCATGCTCCCATTGGTCTACCAGAATGAGAAATGCCAATGTAATGCAGGTCCATATGGCCCACTGGGTCTATATGGGGGTTCGTTGGCTGGACTTGGGGCCTCACTCACCACTGAGCAGTTGCTCCCGGCCGAGATGCACTTCTTGTCGTCGCACCACTGGCAACCATTGGTGTTGGAGGTGCAGCTGGCACAGTCCGAGAAACGATAGCAGCGCTCGTCAATGGGGGCTGGGGGAGGAGAGAGTGATAGAGAGGGAGAGAGAGAGATAGAGGTGAAGAGACAAAGAGGGGAGGAGAGAGAATGGAGGAGGAAATTAGGATCGCATTGGTGATAGAAAGAGAGAGAGATAGAGAGGTGAAGAGAGAAAGAGGGGAGGAGAGAGAGAATGGAGGAGGAAATTAGGATAGTGGCAGAGAGAGAGAGAGAGAGAGAGAGAGAGAGAGAGAGAGAGAGAGAGAGAGAGGGAGGGTGAAGAAAGGATAGAGATGAGAGGTGGGGTAGGGGAAAAAAAAAAGAGTTTAATCAGGAGGAAAGTAAAATATGCATAATTACAGTACGAGAGCAAGTGATCTACATGATCCACGTGCATCTATCCACATGGGCCCAAAACTGATAAAACCATAACATGACAAATCGTCTACTGTTTGCTTTTCATTTGCCACATTCCCTGTCCAGCTTACGGCTTGTGTGAAGCACATCTTCACCCATTAACATGAGTTTACCCAGCACTTACCTGAAATCATTTAAATCAACAATTAAATAGGAACGCCATAATGAAATTTAGCTTGCCGATAAACAGGTCACACCTACAATTGCATTGGCTCTATGTGTTCTCCCCCTCCCCATTAGAAGACAACAAGGTGCAAAGCAGATTACTGCTCATGACCTGAAATGAAAGCCACCCTAGGCCATGATTCATTAAGGGCGGAATTGAATCAGGCAAAAAAGAATCAGCCGACCAAATGCCCAAATAAGCTCTAATAGAATTTGACAGACAAAACTCCTTTTATTAAATTGTTGGGTGTGTGTGTTTGTGTGCTCATCTCCACACACACACACACACACACGACCAGTATCTTATTTAACTCCAAGGCAAAAGGCTATCAAAACATTTACCCTTCAACTCAAACACAACTACTCAAATGTTAAAAAACATTTAACTTGAAGGCAAGAAACTTTTTGTGAATCATTAAAACATCATAGCGCCTTTCTATAAAGGGCACTCTATGTGCTCTGAAACTCGTCTGCACTCTTAATCACACAGACTAAATGAAGCACTCTTTACAATACCACACCTCTACACATGTAGTCAGTGCACTGAAAGGACTCTCCAATAACCCTCCATTTTGGAAGGAATCGGACTGTCCTGATAAATAATAGGCAGCCCAGAGAGCATCTGGACCAAACCAGATTGGGCCCTCAATGAATCAGGCTCCTTGTTCCACCCCTCCATAAAGGCTCATGCAAGGCAAAGTAGGACGCAGGGAGACGAGGAAGCGCGTTGCCCTCCAAATACTCTCCCTGTTGCCGCTTTACCGCTAATCAACAAGACTTCAAAGCAAGGGGAGTTACGCAAGGAACGGGAGTTACGCAAGGAACGGGAGTGCCGCCCCGTCTCCTCAGTCCAACCACCCTCACCCCCACCCTCCCTCCAAAATGATAAGGAGATGGCACTTTACTCAATAATTAACACGTCCCTAGCACTCCCTCTCCCTTATTCTCTCCATCCTTTGCTTTCTGTGATACTACGTTTTGCCTTCGCTGCAGTTTCTTTGACAGAGATGGAGAGGGATCATTTTTTCCCTGACTTCTTTCTCTTTATTACAAAACACACACACACACACACACACACACACACACACACACACACTCTTACTTACAAAAGAGCCGTTGGCCTTTGGTGAGGAAATTTCCCATGATTCAATGCGCAGCCCTTCCGGTTTTAATTTTTTAAATCCTATAATGCTGAAGCTGTAGGCCTTTTTTTTTCGCAATGTGGTTACATGAGGTAGACACGCACACATACAGTAGACTGAACAAGTTGAGCAGGAGTTTACACAGCGTGTGTGTGTGTGTGCGAGAGGGATCACACTCCGCTTGCCTAGCGCTTTCCTGGCTGTGTTTTGAAAGGCGGATGAAGATCAAACAAGGCTTGGCAGTGCCCAGCAGGGCAGACAACTCTGGGAAACAATCCACTCTCCACAGCCAACTTGTTGGGGATGCCTTCCCAGAGACCCCCTCCTCTCCTCCCCCCGAAAGAGAGAGGGAGAGGGAGAGGGAAAGGGAGAGAGGGAGAGAATGAGGGAGAGACAGAGGGAGGGAGTAACTGGGTGGCAACATGACACGTTGGGATTTCAGCGAGGTGGAAAAGTAGACCCCCCAGTACCTTCTTATTATTCATTCAATCCGTTGTTGCACACTCTTAATATCACAGTCACACCTCATCCGCTTTCTCACCTGTCCTCCCAGTTGGGCTCTGGCCTCTTGGTTTAAAATGTGTTTGTGTATCATAATAGTGAATGAGAAACTCGTGTGGAATGCCTGCGCATGTAAAAAAAGAATCCCAAGTGTAACCTTAGAGCTGCAGTCTAAGAACACATTGTGACAGCACTGAGGGGATAGAGGGGTGTCATTTGATTGGCTGTCAAGCTCGAATACCAAAATACATTTTGCCAAGACTCCCTGTTTCGGGGGGAGAGCTTTAGTTCAGCAGTCTGCATCCCATACTAAATACGCAGGGGCGGATTGGCCATCTGACACACTGGGCTTTTTCCCGGTGAGCCAACGCACCCTAGGGCCACTGGAATATAATATAATTTGTTTGGCCAACGATCGGCCCAAAACAGCTCTCGTCAGGCCCTACCACTTCCATTTAGGCACAGAGACAAAAGTCTGTGAGCACATGAAAATGGATAAACAAAGTACACGTACTGTAGAAATTGGGGCGGGTAAAGGCCGGTGGTGCCAATTGTGCAAAAACAACACAAATGTATCCAATATGGCAAGGAGCCTGTGTCAGCAACAGGTTGAACTTGAAAGAGGAGAGGTAAGCAGTGCCTCTTACAGTGCAGAGGGACAGTGAGCAGCTGGAAGAGAGTGCAGTTGCGGCAACTATGTAACTTCATGATTAACAACGACTCACAGGGAAGGAGCAGGTCTGTGACATGCCATGACATGCCATGCTGACAATGGTGATAATGACTACAGGTTATTCATTTCAAGAAGATAAGAGGATGGTAATGAGTTTGCTAAACGAATGACTTGCTGTTAACTCAGATGGCAAAGGTGTGTCGAATCAACGTTGACTGTTGGTCAGATTAGTCGGTTTCAGTCAGACGACCAAAGTTCATTGTTGAATCAACAGCGCGAGTGATCATTGTTTCAGCGTCGTAGTGCTTAGAAAACACTACGTCGAATCAACTTTTTTGCTGTCAGGGAAGAGTTCCCTTGGTAAAGAGGGGCGAAAAGACTAATGTAGACTAGGCTACAAAAAGTAATTTCCATGCACAAGGTAACTAAGCTCTACATAAGATATTGAAAGACATCAAAAGAATCAAATCTACCGTTGTAAAATGTACCAGCAATGTAGGTAGTATACAGAAAAAAATCATTTCCAGCAACAGGCAAGAACGTCCTATATTTATTTTGTGTAATGTTTAAATTGTCCAATGTGCAGTGGAAACTGTTAAAATCATAAATGATTAAGGTTATAAATTACAGTTAGGTCTACTACAACATGTGAGTAACTCTTCACACATACAGTAATGGTTTGGTGCTGCTATCAATTGAGCACTGTAGGCCTATAGTTGAAATGTATTGAATCATTTGAATAATACTTTGAATTCTAGCAGAGCCTCTTTTTTGATAATTGTATTTATACTTAAATATGGAGATAATGTGCTCCTTAGCCTGAGTCAGAAAGCAAGTGAGTGAGTACCACTTATCCACTTTCAGTGCTCCACGGCACTTAGTTCCATAGATAGATAGATTTTTTAGGACACTGCCAGGATTGTGTATTAGTGGGTGTGCCCGGCCGATTGGAGGGCCGCTGGGGCTAAATATGCCAGGCCAATTTTTTTGTCCCGGTCCAGCCCTGCACATACACTGGTGCAGTGCCCACAGAGAGGCAGGTTTGAATCCGGCCTGAGGTCACATCCCGAGCCCACTCCCCATTTCTCTCCTACTCAGTTCCCAGCTGATCTTCGCAATCCTGTCTTGAATTTCCCCTTGGGGATCAATAAAATATCTATCCATCTATCTATCTATCTATCTATCTATCTATCTATCTATCTATCTATCTATCTAAAAAAGCCCCCCAAAAATATAACCTGAAAAATGCATTACATTTCCTGCATTTCAAACTAGTCAAACTTGCTCTGTGAAAGAGTGAGTCTTAGCTGAAACACACCCACTTATTCATGGGCTGCGACGCAGAGACCGCTGGGGATGAGATTTAGTGAGTCTCCTCCTCACTGCGGTTCCATCTGACTGAGCCTGTCCTTTGTTATGGAGCGACTCCACCTGCTCTATACCACTGGGAGTGCTAATTCAGGGCTCTGTCACCTTCGCTGCACAGGCTGCCATTCCATACAACTTTGCGGTGACCTAAATATCTGTCAGCGAGAGCCGGATCACGACTGGCATCACTAAGAGACTGGGAAATCCCCGAAATAAGACTTAGATGTGTCTTCATTTTAAAAGTATTCTGCTATCCCTGATACTGTGAAACACTGTCATTTTAAAAAGAAAAATGGAAATGGACTCTTCACAGGCATAAAAAAAAAAAAAATCTAATCAACATATTCCTTGAGAATTCCTTGATTTTTTCCCCTTCAATTGAGGGGTCCCCAAGGTCCTATGTTGTACTGAGCTAATGTTAACTGCTTTCCATCCCTTATAAATACACGGTCACCTTGGGCAAGCAACGGTTAACTGGAGGCGTAAAGCTCCTTACCGGGTTTCAGAGGGCAGAAGGGGGCGTCCATGGTGCCGTTGAAGGGGCCCGGCGCCCAGGACACGCAGCGGCTATGGACCCAGACACAGCGGACCCCAGGGCCGGCCGCCACGCAGCGCTTCTCGTCCACGAAGGCCTCGCAATTGGGCGGCCGGTAGACGAGGACGTCATTCAGGAGCACGCTGGAGAAGCCCCCAAACACATACATGGACCTAGAGGGCGAGGGTCAGAGCAGAGTTGTTAACACGGTTAGCCCTATTATTTGGGCAATAGTTAAGGAGCTCTCATTGCTAAGAGCATGACGCCTCTTTTTGGAGTACTGCAATGTCCATTCCACTTTAACCTAAATAATAAAAAAGGTAACCCACGAGAAGACCTGTAGAAGAGCGAAGAAAGTGGCTTTCGAGGTTTCTCTAAAGTGTGGTTCAATAGAACCCTTCTCCATTTAGCTGGCCATGCAGCTCTCCCCAAATGTGATAAGACACAGAGGCTGCAAAGTGAACAGTGGCTAATTGTCGGGCTAAGACATCACATCCACCCCACTTTTCCCCTCAGTTGTATATTTACCATGCACAGCGTGCCCCCGCAATATATTTGCATTCACTTAGCATTGCAATGGGCCCAGTTCTCCGACAGGGAGGTCCAGAACTAACTAGGTGCAATATTAGTTCCACATTCAGAACCAATTTGTCTGAGATCAGTCTTAATCCTTGTCTGGGAAACAAGCCCTGGTCAGATTAAATTAAAGGGTGCTTTCTTCAGTTTGGAGGTCATTTCTTGAGGAGTTACTGGTATGACTCCTGTGCAGCGTTAAGACAATTGATTCTATTAATCAAAGAGACACGGTGGAGGGCTTAAACAATTAATCCCATTAATCTCAGACTTAACGATTAGTTGATCACAATGATTGGTTGGCAAGCCTTAGAAGAACAGACTTGTGGAAAAAAAGCCCTGTCCATTGTCTTACGGAACATAAAAATAAAGTTGAAGGTTTTTTATAATATTTAGCTTTGTTTGGTGTTGAGACACTTTTTTATCAGTAACAATGCACACTAATTAACAATACTGTCTACTGTCTATGCCACATTGAGACAAAAGGCTCATTTTCAATTGCACTCCCTGGGAAGGTTGATAAAGAATTAAAATAATACAGAAACTATTAACATCAAAATGACGGAGGAAACAAAGGCATATGCATGGAGTCACAGTTTCCTCAGCTCAGGAAATTGGCACTAATGGAAAACAGGCGGTGTGTGTGTCTGTGTGCATGTGTGCATGTGTGCGTGTGTGCGTGTGTGCGTGCGTCGCGTGCGTCGCGTGCGTGCGTGCGTCGGCGTGCGTCGGCGTCGCGCGCGGCGCGTGTGCGTCGTGTCGCGTCGCGTCGCAAGGCAGGTCTGTGTGTGTGTGTGTGTGTGTGTGTGTGTGTGCCAGTCACTCACCCATTGCTGGTTACAGCTGTGTGTCCAAAGCGGTTCACATCACGATGGAGATTTGGTTTAGGAAGGACCTTCCACTCATCACAAGCTGAAAAGAGAAGAGAGGACGAGGGTGAGATGCTGTCAACGGCCCAGTCAGAAGCTGCCTTTGGGCATTACCCTGCATTGCCCTGCTTAGTCAAATCCCTCTCCTCCCAAGCAACCACAACAGTCACAGACAAACACACACTGCTTGAATTACTCAAGACGACATGACTTCCCTTAACAGTCAGGAATTTGCACACGGCATTGAACATGAACATCAAAAAACATATAACAGCCAAACCACTTCAGGATGTACTGCCCTGATTACATGCTAACACTAGTCCACAGACTCTGTATGGGTTGCTTGTTTAGTTCTCCCTTTCCTTCTTTCTTTTTTTTTTGTCTGAAACTAAACTCACTTTAATCACTTCTCAAGGTTAAATGACAAACACAAAGCTGCTCTCTTGCCTTTAACGCAGCCTTCTGAAAAACAGATGTTGTGGAGGGGAACACCCACTCGTTTAAGCCTAACAGTAAGATGATATGGGTACTCTCGGTCGACCTTCATGCCAGCTTGACATTACGACAAACAAACATTTCACCGAGGGACCACCCACGGATTTCGAGGAGACATGGGAAAATGGGGGGGGTGACAGGACAGAAGAGTTGCGTGGCATACCGATGTCGTACGCCAGGAAGTCGGTGGAGAAGCACTTGGCGCCGTTGCTCAGCGATGTGTCGTTGTGGGTGTTACCACCGAAGATGAGGAGGGTTCCGCCCAGGAGAACGGAGGAGTGCAGGTAGCGGGGATATAAGCTCTCCTTCAGGATCGTCCTGGAACGGGCCGAAAAAAAAAAAACGTGAACAAAAACAAAACACAAAAACACAAACATAAACACAAAAAAACACTAGAGAACTACTTATGTACAGGTCTTAAAACAAATCCATGGGCAATCCATTTTGTATTGGAATGGTACATCATATATTTAGGAAAAAAATAATTTCAGTGTGGCCTGCCTTTGAACTGGTTCACACAATAATTGTGCTGCAGTTTTCAGCTTGGTGTTCTGGTGTGTCTTAGCAACAAATGCTTTTTAAATCTGTGTTTGTCTATTAGTATCTACAGTACTATGCTGTCGGAATCTGCATATGTTTGTTGTCAGCTTGTGTTCAAATGATGTGCACATCTGTGTCTCCACAGTAACACCATATGTAATTGTGTGTGTGTGTGTGTGTGTGTGTGTGTGTGTGTGTGTGTGTGTGTGTATGTATAAGAGTGTGTATCTTTCTGTCAGGGTTTTGTCTGTGTTTGCAATTTCCAACTTAATGTTTGTGAGAACACTCAGTGAGGCTGACTGTGTCCCAGATTTCCAGTATGTATGTGCTCAGATTGTGTGTGTGTGTGTGTGTGCGTGTGCGTGTGCGTGTGCGTGCGTGCAAGCTCCCAGCAGCATCCATCAGTGTGTCGGAGCTCACCACGTGCGCGTGGGGACTTCGTAGCGGTACAGGTCGTCCACCAGGCCGTATTTGTTATTGTTCTTGTTGGGCAGGGACTTGTAGCCGCCGTGGACAAACACGCACTTGCTGCCCGGGTCAGTACACGCTGCTGTGGCCATAGCCACCCAGAGAAATCGCCCCTCGAGTCTCGGGGATATGCCACTCATTTGTCCCTGAAGAAAAAGCCATGGATGATGATGGATGGATAGATAGAGGGAGAGGGAGAGATAGAGAAAGAGAAAGATGGATGAAGTCATACATTACTACTCACTCTTACGCCACACATGTGCACTTGAGAATATAAACACACCAATCATCATTTTAAAACAACATTACAATTCCCGTTGCAAATCATAATCACATAGACAAATCACAATCATGGCCTCCGAGAACAATTTATATTTTATAGTTATATTTTAGAAACTCAGAAATCATAACACGTACTCATGGACCAACAGTACGTTGGCAACTTTTAACGTGATGTGATGTTCCATTTCGCTCAAAGCAGCTACCGTTACGTGCTAATCTTATGGTTCACAACCACTTAAAATGCACATGAGGGCCCAGAGCATATTAGTAGATGCAGTCCTCCAGCTCAAAGCTTACAGATTGGTTCCACGTTTTATTTACAGAGGTTGAAGTCCTCTGAAACCACTTGTGGGCACTTGGTAATACTGCTATTCCAGGCCACAGTTAAACGAGATTCTTTGCCCTCTTGGAAAAAAAAAAAAATCCTTTCCTGTCCTCCACTAAAATGGTCTCTTTTAAAAAGCTATTATTTACATAAGAGCATGAGTCCTCCTTAAGCCTGTGACTCACACAACAAGAGAGACAACGAGAGAGAGAGAGAGAGAAACATGAGAGAGAAACACAAGAGGTGAAGAGAAAGAAAGATGAGCGGTAAGCAATCATAGTGAGGTCCAGAGATCGGTGGTCAAGGTTAAAAACAATCCCTCCTGACAACCACTTCAGCTTAGCCCTGCTTTCAATTGACTCCTCACCCCTCCCCTCCCCAACTACCCAACCCCCAACCCCACTGCACTGAGTTTTCACTTAGACACTATCCACATCATATTAGAGCTGCAGCGCCATCTAGTGTTCAGATGACAATATGGCTGCCCTGTGTTTGTTTCTCATGAAAATCCAAAGGATAGCAGTCTGTCAGTGAAATACATAAACTGTATAAACTGTTCTGGTTGCAAAACAAGCTCAATTTACATATCCTGACCTCAGAATGAATGTTGTGGCTCGGCAGGAGTATTATTTAGGTTTCTGTTGCGTGAGATAAATTAGAAATTGTGTAAAGGTGACGTGTTAAAAAGGTTTGCCGTTATCCCCTATCCATCATAACAGATGGCAAAATAATGCCGCCTCAGCACCGTGGCCAGTCTAAGTGCAAAATACTGCAGAGGCCGGCGTAGCTCACTGTGGATGGACTACTGGAGATTCGGGGGGCCTTTTAGCCTGCCCTCCTGCCCCCCCGCACATCTGAACCCCGAACGAGCCCTCAAGTGAGCCACACTGCACCAAAGCTTAAGCCCACACTCACTGATGTTGTACTCCTGCACGTTGCTGATGTAACTGTAGATGGACGAGTAGCCGAAGATGACCACCATGACCGGGTCGCCATTGTCCAGCTCGACCACGTGGGCCGAGTGGCCCTCCACGGCGAACACCTGGCCCGTGTGCGCTTGCGTGGCCGGCGACCTCTGCGACCACGTCCGGCTCGGAATGTTGAAGACCCACAGCTCGTCTGTCACGTTGCCCGCGCCCATCTCCAACTTCCCGCCAAACATGTAGATGTCATCCTGAAGACGGAGGGAGAAAGAGAGGGAGGGATGAGGAAAGCGAGAAAAAAGAGAGAAAGAAAGACAAGAATTGTGAATAGCCCTTTACTTGATATCACCTAAAACACAAAACAAGACAATATGGACGTATTACCAGCTCCAAAAATCCAAAATCAAAGAAAAGAAAGCAGAAAAAATACCAGCTGACCAGAGAGACAGAGAGAGAGAGAGAAAGAAAGAAGAGAAAAGAGAAGGATTAGGGGTACAAAGAGAAGAGAGAGGGAATGAAAGATTAAAGGAAACCAGAAGTCAAAGGTGTATAACAACAGTTGGAGAGACAGAGGAAGCAAGAGAGAGATTGTGTTGGGCCATGGTTATGCTGAACATGAAGAGGAAGGGCAGATTTGCAGAGAGAAAGAGTGAGAGATAGAGAGCATAGAGAGAGAGAGAGAGAGAGAGAGAGAAGATTTGCTTAATTATACTGTGCTGACTGACTGTGACAACACAAGAGGAATAAGAAGGGCTTGCATTAATTGTCCTCAGGGCTTTGCAGACACATTGCTTCAAAACAAGGATGACCCGGCTTTGGCAAAAACAACTGAGAACTGGGTCCCGTGACCGAGTATTATTCAGTCAATTAAACATTGATTGCGCACAGCATGAATATGAAACATAGCATGTAGCGGGCACACTTGAGAGTAAATACATAAATATTTATGAAGACGCAGCCGAAGACAGGAAAACCCCAATGACAAGTGAACAGGAGACGATAACGGCACGGCACAACACTCAAGAGCCGCAGAAAAAAAGCAGCCGGCTCGTTCCCGGCTCAAGTCTGCCACCTGCTGTCCAAACAAACACAGCACACTCCACCCTTCCCTATGGGACGCCCAAATATGTTGTCCCAGTGGTAATCTCATCCAAAGCTCATCTAACAAGTATGATTTTACTTATCAATTGTCCACCACCCCTCCCCACCATCACCAGCCCCATGTTCCCTCCCCATTTTGGTGCTAATTGGCCAGGCCTGAAGGGGTTTGTGTGGGGGATAACGCGCCGGTGGCTGCCAGCCGCCCCTTGTTTGTTCCAAGTCCTCTCCTGAGAGGATTTGTGATGTGAGGGTGTTTCAGATCAGTTCTGAATGAGCGGCTAATTGCTGGCGGGACACGCAGGTAAACGAGGGGCTCTCTGGGCACGCGTCCCCCGCTTTGACTGGTCAGCTGCCTGCCCGCCGGCAGCGAGAGGCAGATTGTCTCTTTTGTCTCTGTGTGTGTGTGTGTGTGTGTGTGATGTGGAACCGTCACTGCTGGGCTGGCACACACTGTCCCAGGGACATTTTCCCCTGCAACACATGAAGGACTCAATGGGAAAGTCATTAGCACTTGTTTGCTCTGCTCCCCTTAGTAGTCCCAAACAGGGGACGCCACATCACAAACTGGCCACTATCAGTAAAGTTGCTAATAGGAGACCGAATACAGAAGTGCTGTTACATCTAGTAGCCAATGGCCATCACATCTGTTCAACAAAGATGCTAACAACTCATTTGCAAATTTGAGCTTGCTTAGCGTCAATACTGGCAAAGTGATTACTAGGACCTAGCAGATTACTAGGGATTGTGAATACATTGAAGTCCTGATTCAAACAGTTCAGAGCTTTACGAGCTTTTACAAGAAAGAAATGTGGCTTGATTTTTGAGAGGTATGGTCTTTGGGGAATATGTGAAATGACTGGAATAAATCTTTGGATTAACTACCAGTGAATGAGTAACTCTCCCTTTGTGGGTTTAAACAAACACACAAACAAAGCAAAGATATTGCTGGGATATTTGGAGAGCTACTTTTCCTACCGTTTCCCATTAAATAGCATTGCTTGGAAGTCCTGACTCATGTTATTTTTGTCTTCAGGGGAAATTCTACCCATTTCAACCTCAACACAGTGATCCACCACAGTTCAATACAGGAAAATCAATTGATTCACCAAAGCCCCTTGCATGCGACCATAGGGACTTTTTGTACTCCAATAAGCAATATGCATGACTTGCTTCTGCAACCCTGGGCACTCAAACCAACCATTCTTTTTGTTTACATTACATACCAGTACAAACAGCTAGCATGACTCTCTTATCATAACATTAACACATAACACAGCACTAACCATAAAATCAATTAAATCTATACCAGGAAATGCTGCTTGTCACATTGCTTGCCTCTTGTATTGTTATCCACACTCCAACAATGTCAGCTCTATTTGCAGAGAGGGCCTACAGTACGTAAGACTCTGACCTGGAAATCAGACATGAAACGGCTGTTCAATTGTGCCTTCAGGGAGTAGGATGTCACATTTCTGCTGGAGAGTGTGCAGTTAGTCTCCACATTCAATGCCAATTCAAGTCGGCAGCAGCACTGTCAGCAGTCCATTATATGCGAGATGACATGCTAATTCAGCTAGCTTTGCAAATGACTTCACAGGTCCCCTGACACATGAACTGCTGAGCAGCCATCTTTCCCCAAACTAAACTATGCACAGGCCAATTATGAGCTTTCAGACACTAGGATAATTTCACCTGCAGCCTACAGAATCATCTGTGGTATAGAAGACCATATTCTTGCCTACTGAACCCAACCACTTGACACCAATTATGTCCACCAAGTGTCTGACTCCATAGTTCTGTACACAGAGAAAAAGTGAAAGAGTGTGTTCAATGATGTGCAATGTGTGTTAGATTTGGATGGATATTTCAGTGCTTCCTTTCCACTTATGCCATCATAATGTCTAAAGGGTACCGCTGCCGTCCCAAACGTTATTTTGTCTTGAAGAGCGTGTTGTGCCCGTGACCTGGTTAGTGCTACACGATTTATCGACTCGCAATCGCGATTTGAGCCTGTGCAATTATGTAACCGCAAAATGTTGCAATTTAATTAAATAAACATTGTGCGTGTGAAGGAGAAAAAATATTTTATTTTTGTGTCCAAACTGTTCCTCTCTAAAGTCATGACATGTAGATGACCAATCAGTCTCAATTACTGCCTTCATGCTGGCCATAAACTAGTAGGGCCCGACTTTTAAAATCCCGACCTCCGAAAAAAGTGTATTCATCAGATCAGCTCGGAATACAGGAAACGCATAAATAGGTTATTAAAACTGCTTACTATGGTTGAGCAAGAAGGAAAATGTCTCGGGCGAGTGTTTCTATCTTTAGTGTTAATTTTGTGATGAATTAACTATTTGCCTATTTGCAATGAGGGTGAGGTTCACCTCATGTATTGTTGCATGGGAGGCCGCCATGGTTGGAGAATATGATAGTGACGTAGCACAAGACTTCCTCACAAGTGTCCAAGCAAAAAAATCTGACCCGACTTTGTGTTCAAGTCATTATTCCTCTATCGGAGGTGAGAATTTCCGAATATCCAATGTGGCATGTAGGCTGTAAAGCACGTGCAGGGAATGGTTACATGACTACCCGATGTGCAGAAGTGGAAGAAGAAGGGAGATGGAAGCTAATCCGCAGGTTGACCCTGAACTAGTGGCCAGGACAAATGCCACATCGGTCATCCGGCGATATTTAGGATTTAAACCCTCCGTACACCATTAGCAAGCAAGGATTTCAGAAAATGATCAGCAACTGGACAAAAGGTGCCAGCTACAGTCGCAAAACTTTTTCTCTCAATACCTTTACTCGAGATTTATGCATCCGAGAGAGCTTTTAGCACAGTCGGTAATGTTGTATCAGCTCATCGCTCATGTCTAATACCAGACAAGGTGAATATGCTGGTGTTTTTGGCAAAGAACCTATAAACTGATTTGGGTTTGGGGTCACTTAGAAATGTCCATTCCATTCTATTATAGACGGAATACCAGCTGAGATCAGTTGCACTGTGTTTTTAATCAGGCCAGCAGTTTTCAGATTGCATTATGTGCTTACATAATTGCAAAAGCGTTCTCGACAGTTCCAGAAAGAAATGGCTGATCTTTAATGCAATATCTACATTGCCCATTATCAGCAACCATTCATCCAATGTTCCAAAGGCACATTCTGTTTACTAATCTCATATAATTTTAAAAGGCTAACTGAGAAAACATTGGAGAACCCTTTTGCAATTATGTAAGCACATTAGGCAATCTGAAAACTGCTGCCCTGATTAAAAGAAACAATGCAATTGATATCAGCTGGTATTCTGTCTATAATGGAATGAAATGGAAATTTCTAAGTGATCCAACTTTTGACTGGTAGTGTATGTTTGGGTTATGAAAAAAAAAATCATAAAAATTATCTCTAGTGTGTGAATTTTTCTTTTTCAGTTATACACATTAACCCATTTGTTTGTTACATCACAATTGCAATCGCAATATGTCCCAATAATCGCAATATGACTTTCACCAAACCGTGCAGCCCTATACCTGGTAGAGGGCGAGGGAGTGTCCGTATCTCGGCAGGGGTCCGCTACTGATGGGCACGGTGTTCCAGATGCCACTCTCCAGATTATAGCTGCGGAAAGACCACACACAAGCACAGACACGTCAACCACACACAAGCACAGACACGGCAACCACACACAAGCACAGACACGGCAACCACACACAAGCACAGACACGGCAACCACACACAAGCACAGACGCGTCAACTCTTCTGTCACATCCAATCCTGAGAAACACATAACACTTCAAACCTGACAAAAGAACAGAGCTACAAGCTAATTTCACTGCTTTTTATATGGCAAATAGCATGTGAGGACAGAACATTATTACCCTTGGAGGAGGGTATTGTAATCAGGTCCGTCCAGTGGTGTAGTCTATGTGATACGCAGGACTACGCAGTATACCCACGTAAAAAGCATTACCATCTCAGTATACCCACTTAAAATAGGCAAGGATACGTATTAACATTTGGGGTTGATCACAGTATACCCACAACAGCTAACTAGACTACATCACAGTATACCCACTACAGCTAACTAGACTACTGTACACCACAGGGTCTGTCCATCTGTCTGTGTTTGTGTCCACTCACATAACTTAAAAAGTGCTAGCCTGATGTGCGCTCTTGTGCTCTTGATCCTTCTGATTCCGGTGATAAAGATGCATAGGGCGCATAACATACTGAAAAATCAACAGATTCACGAATTCCGCCTCCTCTATGGAGCGCAACAGCGGCTTGAGTCAACAGCGGCTTGAGTCATAGGGCAGGCCATTCCCGAGATGAACCCAAGAGGGGACTTCAGAAAAAGAACTGGCAGAAGACTAAAAGAGTACGGAGGAGCCCAGGGAGCAGTCAATCTGAGGTGCTGGAGTATGGAGGACCACCCCCTCCTGAGGACAGGACATCCAGAGGAAGAGCTGCCAGGGCCAGCAGCCCTCTGGGGAAAACCCGGGGGAGCACTGCTGCGTCATGGCACGCAAGTTAAAAGAGCCCCTTTCAACTAGCATAGCATTTCACATTTTGATTTTGACATGTTTTAGCATGTTCACCATGCTAATATATTAAACATGCTAATGTGAAATTTGCTAATGTTCACATTTTAAAAATGTCAGATTTAACCAAAGCTCTCAGTGGCTGGGCGGTTGTTGTGAAGTTTGAAAAGCCACAGCCCATGTTTTGCCTTCAGATCCTCATTCCCTGTCTGCTGAAGCCCAGCTGCGACAGAAGCAGCCAACGATATCAAACCCAGCAGATATGAATTCTCTCTCTTTGTTGATATCAGCACAAACGCCCAGCCAAAAAAATCCCCTGAGGCCGCTGATTGAGTTTAGCCGCCTATGTGTGACCTTGGGGTGACTTGCAGATAAATCATTAGCACTAGCGCCCTGGAGGAGGAACCGAGGAGAATCCGAGAAGGAAAGAAGTTCTGAAACAAAAAGTCTCCTTGCTCCTCCCTGGCACTTTGCAGACAGAACCATCTGGCTCTCTAAAAAACTGCACACACCTCCTGGACGGTACGAAATGGTTAATGAGTGAAGCCAGATGTGTGAGGGTGTGGGTGAAGCGGGAGGGAGTGGAGAGGGAGAGGAGGGGAAGGGAGGGGAGGGGAAATGTGTTTAGCGTTTTAGCTTTGGTGGGCCTGACGCTCAGGACTTGCGCAAAATGTAACGGTTATCAATGTCACTTTGGTTCTCTGAAGGAGAACATTACACTTTAATCCTATTAACGTCTCTTTCTTTCTTCCGTTTCTCAGGTAATCCAAGAATGATGGCTACACCACTGGTTAAAGTTGAGTAAACTTGACAGAAGAAAGAACCACATGCCCCAAATCAGTGTTTCTCAAACACTGGGCTGGGGCCCATTCGTGTGCCCCACAGCGCCACCTAGTGGACCGGGAAATGCTTTCAAGGAAAACATTTGGTTAACGTTTGGTAAACTTGACAGAAAAGAGAACCACGTGCCCTAAATTATACCGCAGACTCACTTGAGGATCATCTGGAAGGAGCTGTAGTTGAAGGTGTAGCCGCCCACTACCCACATGACCTTTTCCTGCACCACAGCCTTGTGGGACGCCCGGCCCAACGACGTCCCGAAGGGCTTCACGCTTGGCATGAACCAGTAGGACTCCGTGGACGGGACGGTCAGAGAACAATCTGGACCTGGGCAGGGAGGAGGGAGAGAGGGATGAAAGGAGATAGAGGACAAAGTAAAAAATAGAGCAGATTAAGAAAAAAAAATAGGTACATGATAACAAATGAGCATCAGCTAACAGTGTGAAGGGTGAAAGATTGAGAGTAAGATGGAGAATTACTGAAATAACAGCACTGAAGGACAAATGAGCGGGAATGCAGAGAAACAGAGAGAATAAGAGAGCAAGCGGGAGGGAGAGAGAGAGAGAGATAGAGAGAGGTATAAAAGGTAGTGAGATGACTGATATTTAGTCTGTGATTCACGAGCGACCGCTTGACCTCGTGTTGTTTCCTGACAGCCTCCTGGCGACACTCAGCGAAACAAATGACAGTGCTTCACCACCCTCGGCTGATCGCCGTGACAACAGCAGCATATTCACACGTTCCCTATAATTGACTGGCTTTCATTAGCCATGCTCCCCACAGGCATGCACACAAACACACACACCCATACACATACACACACACACTCTTGCTCCAGCAACACTATAGGAAAGTGTGGTGTCAGAACCTCCAGTGGGGGTTAATTGCGATGTTAACACTCAGTCACTTTGGCCCTCAGCGCTACTACAGTGCCTCAATGCTGAGCGGCAGCTGCAGTACTGCGGTATAACCACAAGATGGCGACAGTGCGTGCACTAAAAAAGACTTTAAGCCTTCAGGGGCACCCTAGCAGATGTCAGGATGTTGCCCCATAGACATGAGATAGGCTGTCCGTTGAAAAGGACTGTAGCACAGCTTAAGGGAGAGGTGTCAAGCTAAAGACGGATCAAAGCAACAAACTGGATGAAGTGAAGGATTGACAGAGAATGACAAGGAGATAAAGGAGAGTAGAAGGAAGATGGACAGAATGAGACTGACTAGAAGACAAAGATGGATCACGAGACGTGACAGGAGATGGGGTGGCGACAGAATAAGAGCAAAGGTGATGAAGAAAGAGAAGAACAAAAGAACAGGTATGGAGAACAAGACATGTATGGAAGATGGAAAGCTGCTGTATGAGTGAGAGAATGGGTGAGTGAATGAGTGAATGAGAGAGAGAATGTTTGTGTTTGTGTGTGTGTGTGTGTTTGTGTGTGTGTGTGTGTGTGTGTGTGTGTGTGTGTGTATGTTTGTGTGTGTGTGGCCACTACCTTGCCAGCTCTCGTTACAAACGCAGAGCTTCTCGCCGGTCAGGTCGCAGTAGCCATGGTCGGGGCTGCCACAATTGTTACGGCAGTAAGGGATGTTGCAGGCCTCGCCCTTCCAGTACTCGTCGCACTCGCAGTACACGCGGCTGGCGATGGAGTTGCCCGTCGTGCACTTGCCGTGGCCCGAGCAGTTGTTCGGACACGAGTTGATTCTGCACAGGGTCGTGAAAGAGAACGAGAGAGACGTTAACAGGTTAAAAGGAAAAGGCTGAGACAACTTGGAGAGTACAAAAAAAGAGAGGAGTGATTAAGTAGGGAGACTGAGAGAAGACAAAAAGAAAAACAAGGAAGAGTAAGATAGAGAGACAAAAAGAAGAAAAAAAAAAGACATGAGTAAAAAAGGCAAGAAAAGAAACAGACAACAAGACCAGAGACATATACCATGATAAGAGAAGAACAAGGGAACCAGAGAAGAGAGCAGGAGGTGTAGAGAGAGAGAGAGAGCATAAGAGAGTGAGAGCGAGAGAGAGCAAGAGCAAGATGTATGAGTGCTCCGATAAGAGGCGGCCGGCGTGGAGGCAAGGCTGTAATGAGGGGGACTACGGCGGCGGTGGGCTTTGTGAGCGCTGTCGGGGTAAAATACGGCCTCTCCAGGGAGAGGGGATCAGGCCAGACTAATGCGGCGTGGTGATTATGCCCCGAATTAAGGGGGGAAGAGGGGGGCGCCCAGGACGCAGCGTCGGCTCCATGAGATAGCAAACAGAGCGTGTCGGGTAAGGAGAACAAGGGTTACGGAGGGAGAAAATTAGACATACGGAGGGGATGGAAATAGCAAGGGAAAGAGAGAGAGAGACCGAGAGGGAGCGAGAAAGAGAGAAAAAGAATGTCTTTCGTATTTCCATGTAATATGTCCCTGGTGAACGGAATGAACTAGCCTCCCTTATGTAAATGGAGGGAGGCTAAGTTGCTCAATGAATCTGCAGGAGGAGATTAGCTATACCTCCTCACATAATTAGAGTCTGGAGCAGAAATGTTAGTTGATGGAAGACCTCACAAAGCAAACACAGAATAAATGATTTGCTTATTTCTTGCATTACAGTAATACGAGAAAGAAATCCAAGAGAGAAAATGTTGTCTGCAGAGGTACACAATATGGACTTCACAAAGTGTCTTGTTAATCATCTACTAAAAAAGATTAGAGAACTGTGTTGGGCTTTCTGGCAGTGCCCTTAGATGGTTTAAGTCCTACCTAGAACACAGAGAATACTTTGTCTCTATTAGTACCTACAGTATGTCTCAGAGAAAACTGCTATGTCATATGGAGTCCCCCAGGTATCCATTTTTGGGCTACTTTTATTTAACCTATACATGCTCCCCCTTGGCCAAATCCTTCAAGAATACAAGATATCTTACCATAGCTACGCAGACGGTACTCAGATATACCTTGCTTTCTCACCAGATGATCTGAGTCACATTGAACCACTATGTCTGTGCCTTGAAAAAATAAATGATTGGATGCCACAGAATTTTCTCCAACTAAAAACGGAGAAGACTGAGCTGAGACTGATCATCCTGTTTGGGAACAAAGATGGAAGATCAAAACTAAGTGCTTATCTAGAATCAAGGCAACTTCAGACTCATACCCATATTCAAAATATTGTGGGCAGCCGTGGCCTATGTGGGCAGCCGTGGCCTACTGGTTAGCACTTTAGACCTGTAACCGGAGGGTTGCCGGTTCGAACCCCGACCAGTAGGTTGAAGTGCCCTTGAGCAAGGCACCTAACCCCTCACTGCTCCCCGAGCGCCGCTGTTGATGCAGGCAGCTCACTGTGCCGGGATTAGTGTGTGCTTCACCTCACTGTGTGTACCATGGAGGTATTATATATAACTGGAGAGAGTGACTAAGTCCCGCCCTCCATACAAATGAATGGTGGAGGCTAGGCTAGTAAATCCGGCCAATTCATAGTCAAAGCCATATTGAACACTGAGGTTCGGATCCAGCGCCAGTCGGTTCTGACCATGCGCCAAGTTCCAAAGCTGGAAATGACGCATGGACCAACATTTTTTTATTGGATATTCTGTAAAAAGAGAGTCGTCCAGTAAGAGGGTGGCGATAGTCGTCCAGTAAGAGGGTGGCGATAATGCACATACATTGCCACGTAACAAGAAGAAGAAAAAGTTGCTCGGGAACGCGCATGGAGTCCGAGTGGAGTCGCCCTGAAGCGCAACTTAATTTCATTGGATAACAGCGGTTCTAACGAAGAGCAGTCTGCCTACCGTCCTCCTGTTGCAAATGCATTCGAACATGTGAAATAGCCGTAGTCGAACTATAAATAAACTATTCGGTTTTTAGTGCCATGTGTAGCGCATTTTCACAGTCTATGATCAGTTTGTTTTTTTATTTTATTGTTTGCCATCTCATAGCGGGTGCTCTAAACGTAGCCTATTCTAGCCAGAGCCCTCAATAGCCACCCTGTTTCGAAAATGAAAGATAACGCACAGAACGCCCAGCCTGAGCAGACAATTACGTCCCCAACTCATCTAAAATGTGGTGTCTGGAAATACTTTGGGTTGTACACCGCAGATGGTAAAGTAACCCTTAAAGAGAATAGTCTGCGGACTTTGCAAAAAACAGTTTACTTAGGCCTACGCATCAACAACATCCAATTTTCGCTCACCTGTAGAGTTACCATCCAAATGAGGCAGCTGAGTCAGAGGCACAGACGGCCAGAGCATCGCCAGGCGTCCATGTATGATTGCACACTTTCCGTAAATTCTCAAATTATGTCCGGGGTCTGCTATTTACTTAGGCTTAGGCTGGTATGTTTGGGGCAGGATTGTATGCCAGAGCTTTATTTCTTACATTGTAGCAAAACACCGCGTTTTATTGTGAGGCGTGTGTTTAGCTTTGGACTGTTATTTAATTTGTGCATTGACAATAAAGTATTACATGCGGCATACCAGGCTATCAAATGCAGGCGATTTTCGGGTTTGGTTTGAGATTTAATTTACTTTAGGACTGTTTTATTATATATCTAAATGTTGAGACTGATAAGCACTTAAATATAGGGGGTATTTGATGGCTCACTGTGAGGTTTCATGTTGAAAAAGTGTCGGAATTTCCAGCTGTTTATTGTGAGACAAGGCAGACGCTTTCACTCATTAATTGAATGTGCGCTGTAATGGAAACCTTATTGTGTAGCCTAAGTTGAGTTATTTTTTAATTATGCATGGTGTAGGTCTACTTGTTATTACATTCGTAGGCTGGAATGCCTCGCGGCAACAATTCTGTTTAAATGTAGTAGCATAGGCTTACTGCTTCAGCCTCTGGCTAGCTCAAAAGGGGGCTGCTATGATGGGTTGAGAGTGTTGGAGACCCATGGTGTAGGCTATAACGAGACAATTAAGGGCTTTATGCCGCTGTTTTGTAATTTATTGTCTTTAATCATATTTAGCCTATTTTTGTTCAGGACAAACAACAACGAAACAAGATCAATACAATTCTCTTTATTCGTCATC
This sequence comes from Alosa alosa, assembly GCF_017589495.1. NCBI lineage: Eukaryota > Metazoa > Chordata > Actinopteri > Clupeiformes > Clupeidae > Alosa > Alosa alosa. The sequence continues at coordinate 9,632,300 of NC_063210.1, forward strand.
ATGCATAACCATAATATACATGTCTTCTCTAGTGCTGTCAAACGATTAAAAATTTTAATCACGATTAATCGCTGAATTCCTATAGTTAATCACGATTAATCACATATTTTATCGCATGATTAAAATTCTATTATTTTGCATTTCTGAACTTTCCAGGAGTCCATGTTAACAATATAAAGCAACTATATTGTGTATCTTGATTAGGATTCAAATGAAAGCAAAGCAAGTTAGCTACTTCATTAACTTAACTTTAAGACATAGGTCTATTTGATTATTTCAAATCAAATTTCAAAAGATGTGCAGCAGACCTGAAGCAACACAATATATTCTTCAGAAATATAGCTAATAAAGAGAATAACAAACATAAAATACTATATTCATTATCTTTGAGTTCAGTTGAAAATAAGGAACTTTTCGACATGAGTGCACTGCCATTTTATAGGCCTACAGTCTATTGTGCACTGTCACTTGCCACACACATCAGCGCCGAAGTTTTTAACACGCAAACACTGGATGAACAATGGATTTTATGGAGCGGCGTCGACCAAATATAACTGAATAGTGATTTACACGGCGGCAAAGTGCGATGCTGGTGTGCAGAGTTGTATTGAAAAAAAATGGAATCTAATCTAGCCTACAGTAAATGAATGTCGAAAGCAGAGTCCATCGCACACATGTCGGCATCGGTGTCCACAGCAATTTAAAACACCATTCAGCTGACCGGGAGTTCAGAACTGCGTTGGTGTTTATTATACGAATCTACTTTTTGGCCGGCACGTAAGCCCAAACAAGTGTGTGCAGCATGCCTTTACGTAGCCTACTAAAGGTGCATCATCATAAAGATAGGCTACATTTAATCAGCATCACGCCCCATTTTAGTGGAAAACAAGTTAACATTATATCATTGATTCCAATGGGAAAGACAGATAGCCTAATCACACCTGTCCTTGACGTTACATCTAGTTATTAATTTACAGGCCATTCAATCATTTTACTAACATGGCAGTTATGAAGAATTATGTGTATGTAACTTACTCATGTCGAAACTATGAAGGCTACATTACAACCCATTCAGCACGTACTAGCTACACTTACCATATCCCATGTAAAACGGTTAGCCATGTAATGGCTATGACATGTAAAGTTAAGCTTGCCAAACTTAGTTATAGTCAGCCACGGGCAGTTTGACTGTGCCTACATTCGTGACACTCCTGTTAGTAGGCTAAACTGGAAAGAGCAAAAAATAGGAACATAATGGTCACATTAATCTCAAACACATAGAGAACTCTTACACCAACCTTATTTTGTGCCTTTTATTCACGTTTGTTTCAAGATTTAGTAAGTATAAGCCCTTTTCGCTCCCCACTTCGATGCAGCATGGTTTCCATTATCCAAACAGCTCCCTTTCCCCTAAAAGGGGGCGTGTATGCAGCACGGTCTAGCTAGATCCAGTGTGGTGTTGTTGTTCAAACGTTACTAGTTGTTGCAACAGCTTGTGAAAAAATGACAAAGTTTGTTACACCAAAAAGAACGTTAATCTCGCGATAAAAAAATTGACGCTGTTAAAATAGGTTTACGTTAACGCCGTTAATAACGCGTTTAACTGACAGCACTAGTCTTCTCATACGCTCAATTACGGACTGAATAACGTTTGGCTGTAGCTGCCAGATAGGTACCCGCCCACCAACATGTACGCGCATGGGAGCTCGTGCCCAACACGGATTTTCATGCAAGGAGCTGGTTCCAAATGATCCATGCAAGCGCCATATTTGAAAATGGCGTATGCTAACATGCCAAAGCTAATCTGCACGCTCTTGACCCCCTGGTGTGTACACTGTGTGTTTCACTAATTCATGGATTGGGATAAATGCAGAGACCAAATTTCCCTCACGGGATCAAAAGAGTAGATATACATATACTTATACTTAAATCTGGGGGTAATTCTAGATGAGTATCTTCATTTTAATAACCATATTAAGGCCATCAAGCATAAGGCCATCAAGCATAGCTAAGATCAGAGATCTCGTTTCTAGGCAGGATTTAGAAAAAATCATTCGCACATTCATATCTTGCAGGGTTGACTACTGCAATGCCCTCCTCACTGGCCTCCCCAAGAAATCCATCAGACAGGTACAGCTAATTCAGAACGCTGCTGCTAGACGTTTAACTAAAACAAACAAAAAAAGAGACCATATTACTCCCATTCATGAGTCTTTGCATTGGCTGCCAGTCAATCTGCGTATTTAGTTCTAGGCACTATTAATTCATAGGTGCCAACTCTCACGCATTGGCCGTGAGACACACGCATTTGATTAGTTTCACACACTCACACGCCACACCCCCGATTTCTCACGCTGAAGTGTCAACCCGGTCGGTCAGATGCCTGAAAAATGAGTTTAGCCTATCTATAGATCTACCTGTTGAGCCACGGTTATGCTTTCAGAGACGGTGAGAGGGTCCAAGAGCACCCCCTGTCTGTGGAATTTTCTAAATTTTCTCTCATTTGCGATATACTTCAGAAGCCATCACAGGCACATTCCCCCGCATTTCCCCGGCTGCAGGTATGCTTTGAGTATTATTGAGTATTTGTCACGCTGAAGTGTCAACCTGGTAGGTCAAATACCTGGCAGATGAGGTTCAACTAAACTAAACCTATACATATGATATCACACATCAGGTGAACGTGTGGAATCTAAGCTTTCCCATGATATTAGCGCCAAGTTGCTGTGATAAATGGTTCGCGAGAAAATTAACATTGAACCGAGGTGCAATTTAGGCTAATCATATTTGGATTTTGCACACAGTGCACACCCATTACTCTCGGTTTAATATTTCACTAACCCTTCACACAACACGTGGCAAACCCAATATCACAATAAACAGCAAACCGTACCGAATACGAGGATATAAAGCATGCCTCTGTGCAATAAGTGGTTCCTGAGTAATCCGGTTTTGAAATTGCAACACATTTCTACATAGCCTCATTGGGGCGAAATTATAATGTATTCTAATGTACACTATTTGTCAGTAGGCCTACATACATTTTTGTAAATTGCTCAGCCATAGATTATCCCACCATCATGGTTCTTATATTGTCAGGTTCCAGCCAATCCCATTACAGATAAATGAATATATTTATATTGGCATGCTTCCTAGTGACATTAATGCAAAAATATGAAGAAAATCAAATAACGAGACACAAATATTGATATAAAGCCTGACATAAGCCATATGCAAACATTCACATCATGCAGATATGGGTACATCCTGAAAAAGGAATAGCATGTAGGCTATAGGCTATGGCCATTACAATGACCAATATATTATCTTAAATAAACCAGCTGAATAACACAGGTGACCACTTCTGCATAATTTCATTGAGTGCTGAAATGTACATACATTTTTGAACATTTCTGAACTGTGAAATGTAGCATTTGTTTTTGTGGTTGTGAACTTATTGCAATATCACCATAACTATTCCACCTGTGTGTGCATGGTTATAATTCTGAAGTGCAAAATAGCTTAGGCTACAGCACACATATTTCCATAAAAATAAGCAAGTTTGACCTCTGAATTTATTTTGAAAGTGCACCTGATTGATGCATTTAAAAGTTAAAATATACAAACATTTCTTAAATTCTTACAAAACACCCACCCACTTTTTAAAATTGTTAGTTTGGACCCCCATTTAATTAATTTCGTAGGCTGGCTTTATTTTGTTATATAGAAGTATCCAAATAACCTGTTAAAATGTACCAGAATTCAGGAAATTGCATCTAGTCCAAAAAATTTTTTCTGGGGGAGGACCCCCATACCCCCGCTCTGAAATGTCCCACCCACTTTTACAATGCCTCCGACACCCATGGTCCTAGTAGTAGGCTAGATCCTTTTGATACCAATGTTCATTTAACTCTGGGACCCTGGTCCCAGGGATGGATTACTGCACGGGCATTCTGGGCCCAGACCCAGGGGCCCAAGGTGTCAGGGTGCCCTGAAGCCCAAGCCTTTGCATGGAATCATTGCCTCAATATCAACACATCAGGATGTAGGCTATGAATCTGATTGAATTTAGTATTGGCCATCCCCAAAATGCTAGCCTGACGAGCCAGACCCACATTAAAATGTAGGGTCTGGGCACTTACCGTTCGCAGTGCTCAGTCCGAGGGGTGGGATAATCGGTTGTCTTTCAAATTCCCTCTGCACGCAAAAGGACAGCACTGAGTCCCATGCGTTTTCCCACCAACGGAGCTAGATGGCTAGTTCAAACTTTTGCCATCTCAAAACAAGCGTAACTCGTGTCACACTGTTGGCCAACAGCAATATCCATCTTCTTTGTTTTCAAGTAACAGGGAATTTAAGCCAAACCGTTGCAACTCTGCCATCAATCATTATGTTATGCCCCCCTAACGACTCTATAGACGATTTGATTGGCCTGATAGAAGTTTAATTTTTCGAGCTCACAAGCCAACGGAGAGTTGCTAGACTAGCCCTGGAAGCAAATGTAATTTGCTGCCGCTAGGGTGTGTCTAGATTTCTAAGCTACCAAAATGCACCAGAATACAGGAAATCACATCAAACAAATGAAGAAAATTCTGGGGAGGACCCCCAAACCCCCTTCCACATGTGCGACAATTAGTGGGGAGCCCTTAATACATGTGGGCCCAGGGGCCCGAAAGTTCATAATCTGTCCATGCCTGGTCCCTACACCTGAGATCCACTGATGTACGTTTTTTTTTTACTGTACGGTATAATGCTGAATGAGCCAAACAAAAATTTCCGCAGCAAAATTTTGGTTGGCCCCACCAAATCTCACTCCAAGGTTTTTTGAAAAGTTGGCAGCCCTGTTAATTGTATACACGACACTAAATGGACTGGGCCCTAAATACATAGCAGAAATGTTTCTGCCATATACACCTGCTAGAGCTAGAGAACTTAGATTTACTGGGACTCGGCTAGTTGTCCCCAGAGTCAAAACAAAGCAAGGTGAAATGGCATTCAGCCATTATACCGCCCCCCACTGGAACCTCCTCTTCATGGAGATTAGATCTGCTCCAACAGTAGCCTTAGGAACAGGCTTAAAACTGCACTATTTTCTACTGTCTTTGATTGACTTTTATTTTATTTTGTTTTAAATAGGCCATATGGATTGTTTTATAGTAATATGTCTATGAATTTCCCTTGGAGATCAATATCTATCTATATAGATTAGTATATATATATCTATCTATCTATCTATCTATCTATCTGTTTAGATTATTAATTTCCATTATTTTATTTGGGCTATTTCTGTTTTACTTGTTTATGTTCTGGGCGACTTCCATCCCATTTGTTTGTCCTGTCTGTGTAAACATTGAATGACAATAATGTGCTATACACATAAAATAGACTTTGACTTTGACTATGAATGTAATTCAGTGAAATTCCACTGCTGTTTAAACAAAGTGCTTCTAATTACATACAGATATTTAGATATACTGGAATTAAAATGGGTCTTCATCATGATGTAACCTGACTGGAACTGTATTGGACAACCTTTGGTATTATACCGCATTACCCCACTAGAGGTAGCACACTCAATCCAAAATGCTTACAACCTCAGGAGACCAGAGATCAGAATGGTGGCATAGGTGTAAATATCAGTTGCGGCCAACACAGGACTGCTGGACTTGGAATTTTTGAGTGTGAGTGTGTGGAATTTTTGATCTACCACTTTTCCTTTTTTTCCACTATAATTGTACATGAACACATATTGCTATTTTAATGAGCACTGTACGAAACAGAGAGAGACAGACAGACAGAGATATTGGATAAGTGAGAAAACAAAGTGTGGAGGTACTCACGAGTAGAAGATCTCAAAGCCAGTGAGATTATAGGCAGCATCGCTGAAGAAGTGGAGGAGTGCGTAGCCTGAAGTAGTCTCAACCTCTGGAACCGTCTCATTCCCACGCACCTCTGGAACTATTAGACCACTGTAGGGAAAGAGGGAGGAGGAAGGAGAGAGAGAGAGAGGAACATCAGTCTCAGGAAATCTCCCCTAGGATGTCCCCAATTTGAATTCAATTGAGTTGTGCCTTCTAGCAAAGTCCATTCATTTCATGTGTGATTTGTTATAGCCCCCATTTTAAGTGCAAATCAAATGTCCATATTTGCCTAATTGAATGTTCCCATATGTCTAACGTCTGGAGCATTTATGAAGACACAAGTGTCATGAGTCGGTCATGAGCACCAGCTCAGCGGGAACCGCTACACTACTCTTTCATCCGACTGATCTGACCAGTCCAGATCATCACCAGCTCAATTAGGTTTGTGTGTGTGTACAGTATGTGTGTGGAGTTTCCAACTCAAAAAATAATGCTAAACACTGACAGTGTTTGGTTAAATTGAAGACTTGGATCCTTCCAGCATGTTCGGAGTCATAGCGGCCCTATAGGGATTCATTACAAGAATTAGCTATTGTAATAGATCCCCTTGAGCCATGAAGATTACTTACAAAACTGTTTTCATTAAATATTGAATTAATGGACCCAGTCGCTTATCACAAATACATAATTTAACATTTCATCCTTCAGCTTTTACACTGTATATACTCAAAGATATTTGTGATCATTGTCTAAAGCAGTGATCATACATTTCAGTGTTAGAAAGTGCATTATAAAGGGCACTGTGCTGACAAGCCAGGCATGGTTGCAGCACAGTGAAAACAGACCCACCTAAACACAGCCACCAGGGGGGCGTAGATGGAGTCTCCATCGTAGACATACATGTGATCCCAGCTGCACTCGGTGGCAAAGTGGTTGAAGCGCAACCTCAGGACCGCATTTGGGCTAGAACAGAGAAGGGAGGGGGGGTAAGTGAATAAGGGCTTAAGCACCTCATTGATGCCCAGCTCGACACACTGTGAACGGTCCCTGCTGGTTAGGGGTTGGTTGGCCAGCCAGCCAGCCAGCCAGCCAGCCAGCCAGTACAAATGCCCAGCTGAGAGACAGCGGGCAGTGACATACGGACACTGCAACTCGCATGCCAGCATGAGGAAACTGATCCTAAATGGTCCAAATCCTGGAGCTGAATTGCATATTTTAGCAGCACAACTTAAAATGATTTTTCCAGAACTATATGGTCATTTATACATATGACACCAACATCAATGAATCCAAATTAAATGGAAATTGTCCATGGTACAAGCTAGACTTGAGCGTGCAGTGATCTGGGCCTTGATTATTGGATGTACTTGATTGAAACGATCAGATAAAACCAATACAAAATCTGATGGTGTAGATGCAGCATGAAGAATGGGGAGATGCAGTAGGTACTTAAAAGGTCAAAGGTCAAACCCCTCAGAACTTGATAGCAGCAGCTGCATCTCGTATCAAACAGTACTAAAGCAAAAACTTTTCATCCTGTGTCGCCTGTTAGTTACAGTAGGAGTTTTTTTTTAAGGCCTATGGTGACGTGATTATTGAAAAAGACTGCAACAGGTAAGGACCTGAAACATTGAGATAAACGTCATTGAATTCTGGTTGAAATAGGGAAAACAGATATAGACTGAGATTCCAAAAGTTTTAAAAAAGAGAAATAAGGCAGAAAGGTATGGACATAGTCCACAATCTATAATATAAAATGTATAATCTAAAATGAATAAAATAACCTAAGACTAGCTGAAAGTAACTTAAGTTTTCATTCAGAAGTTCATACTTTTGTGAGACGGGAAGATAAATGATCTATGTTTTAAGCAGCATACCTGGATTTATCATGCTAATCTAAAGATAAAGGAATTAGTAGCTATCTTACAGCCCCTGGTGGGGGAGGAGACAGGGAGTTGAAGTAAATACAACAATCCATTTCATACAGCCTATGAAACAAACATTACAAACACAGGGTAAACTGTGGTTAAACTGACCATCTTAAGGTTAAACTGACCATCTTAGAATTCCGGTAAAACTGACATAATATTTTGTCTTGCTAAGATCTTTTCAGTCGGGCCTACGTATTTTTCATTTGTTTGGGTTGGCACTTGGGTCAGCTCCTCCTGGTCTTATACACAAACTCAAGGGACACTTTCAGGTGATATTTCTGCCGTATATGTTGTTTGCCAGAAGGTCTAAATGCTAAAGTAAATCAGGATGCATCCTACAGAAAGACATTTAAGTGTTTATATTTATGATATGAAAAATATTTTCTAGATTTAAGTTGTGAGGGGAGGCTGAGAGACGGACACACGGAGAGAGGGAGAGGAGAGAGAGAAAGAAAGAAAGAAAGAAAGAAAGAAAGAAAGAAAGAAAGAAAGAAAGAAAGAGAGAGAGAGAGAGAGAACACACATACATTGATCACCTACATTTACTATTACTCACCCCTAACCGTCTTCCTAGTAATATTTTTACTATTGTTTATTCTGTGTTCACATGTTTATACCCACATTACTTTATCTCTATTTTCTTTCTTTTGTGATTCTACTGTGTTATCTGTAACACTAGTTTGGCGACACTGTACCCAAACAGTCATGCTAATAAAGCTCCTTCGAATTTGAAGAGAAAGAGAGAGAGAGAGAGAGAGAGAGAGAAAGAAAGAGAAAGGGAAAGAGACACTTTGTTTTGAGGATAATTCAGATGTTAGCACTTTAAAAACAGAACGGAAAAGTGTTCACAGAAGAGAGTCGTGGAAATTCCAGGACAACATAAAGAACTAAGCATGCGCATAAAGTCATTTCAGCACACATTCCATGATATGATGGCTAGTCCAACAACTGGAGGAAGAATTTGGAAAAATCACTGTACTTTTCTGGGAGAATGACTGCGAGTATGGTATGGTGGGGTGATTATACATTTTACCGAAGGGTGTCCAAGAAATTAAATCAAATTACGTTTCCTGACCACAGTTATGTGCAGAACAAGAATGCACGCTAAAATACTTCAGAAACATTTTATCTACATTCTATTTTTGATATCCACTCACATACATGAGACGGTCACTGAAGCAATGAAAGCAATAGAAATTTGCGAGGTATTTTTTATCTTTGGGGATCTGAAACAGCTGAAGCTAGAACTACAGTTGCATACAATAACAACAGCAAAACATTGATTCTTCTCTCCAAAGATTTTTCACAGTTAATACTTTTGTAATAAAGACAATGGTCCTGAAATGTGTTGCTACTAAATGTTAAAAGTTTACAGAATTGTCAGAAATTTGGTATTACTGAAGTTTTTAATTTATTTATTTTACAGCTTTAACTCGTCTTCAGTGTGCAGCTGAGGACAGCTGAGGGTGTGTTCTGTATATTTGAGATTACTGGATGACCCACCCAGCAACTTCTCTCAAAGCGCAAATACTTCATCTCAGCATCAGTACCTCCTGGGAACTGAAGTTCTCCAGAGAGTTAAGGATTCTCTTACGGATCTCACAGAACGGTGCCACAGCTGGCCTGGCCCAGACCCCCTCTGGCATCCGATGCTAACCGCTAAGCACCAGAAGCTACCGGCCCACGTAAACCCAGTTTGAACTCTGGGTAGTTGCGCTTCTACCAGAATGCGAGTACAAACTGGGTTTATGTGAGCTCCTGAAGGAATCATTCACAAAACCCCAAAATGTAATCCTGCAATTTCGCCTCCTAGCTCCATCTGAGCTCGATAGTGTTTGGCGACAGAATTGTGCGATCTAATCTTGGCCCGAATCCAAGGGTTTTGGTGTGTCTGTGCAGTGTACGTGTGTATGTATGTGTGTGTGTGTGTGTGTGTGTGTGTGTGTGTGTGTGTCTGTGCAGTGTATGTATATGTGTGTGTTGCAATGAGAAGCAGATGTGGAAAGGAGGAGGAGGAGGAAGAGAGGAGAACTTACTATCCCTCGATCAGCCAGGTGCATTTGGTTTTATACTTGTAATTGATTGGGCCGTCAGTGAGGTACCCCGAAGGTTCCGTTAACCTGCAGCGAGAGAGAGAGAGAGAGAGATAGATAGATAGATAGAGAGAGAGGGTGAGAGAGAGAGAAAGAAAGAGGAAAAGAGTAAGAACAAGAGGGTTAAGAATTAACACAGACCACAGCTTGAGTTATACAAGAGAGCTCAAGGGTTCTTCACTTAAGGGTGGATTTTTCTCCATATTGAGGGTAATCTTCTGAAGGGCGTAGCTCTAAACAGAAACGTATGTGTCCATATTCATTAAGTATTTTTCTGTGAGAAATCTTGACTTAGGGGTCAGACATAGCTGTAAATATCCTCGCCTTATTCTCTAAAAGCACAAAAGATACACACTTAATTATATAAGAGCTGTGCCAACAATGCTATTTAATAGATAACAGCCCTGAAAAGAACCATGGAAGACTGGGACTGAAGCCAGGGAGGTGAAAATGTTATTCTGGGGAAAATATGTCTCTATCAAAGCTAAGCTCTCTGTGAAATGCTCTTGATTTTGTCCGCTGAATAAATGTCTGTATTCAAATAATCCCAAGAATGAATCTTAATGAAAACAGCCAAGTTAATGGTATGATCTATTTTGCTTAGGGTTTCCAGATAAGTAAAAAAATGTGACTTCGCCCCTCAACAGCCCACCATAAATAAACACACACACACCCACGCTATGCTTGTGACATACTGTATCCTTACTCTCTCCACACATAGACACACACACACACACACACAAAACAGACCCTGAGGCTTCGCCTCCTACCAACATTTATTGGCTGCTGGCCTTGACAGTAAGGGGAGAAAAGGGGCAAGCAAATACAATAGTCATCCCACTAGCATCCTGTGTGGCTTTGATCTCCCGACACGTCCCAGCCTAGATGTGCTTTAAGAGGTATGAGAGCGAGGAAAGGAGTTTATTTCTGTGATTATTCATGAGCAGATGGACACCAGCAAGTGGGCTGACAGCACTAGGGTGATTCACCCTGGCAAAGACGTCTACTAATGACAGGGTCCAACCATCCCAGAACAGCCTGTTTCTGTGTGTGTGTGTGTGTGTGTGTTTTTTCTTTTTCTCCATTGCACCAAACAAGGACACACCCAGGCCACAGAGCGAGGGCTCTAGTTCCTTAGTTACATCATCGCAAAAGAGGGCGAGAGAGCAGGAGGGAGAGAAAGAGAGAGAAAGGGGGAAAGAGTGAGAGTGTGAGAGAGAGAGAGCAGGAGAGCGGCAGAGAGAGAGAGAAAGGGGAAAGAGTGAGCAAGAGAGGCAGACAGTGAATGCAAAAAGACAACAACGAAAGGGAAAGAAAGACAGAGTCAAAAAGAAAGAGAAAGAGAAAGAGAGAGAGAGAGAAAGGGAGAGAGAGGGAGAGAGAGCGAGACAGTCTTCACCCAGCACTGCCTCTGTCGTGGCCTTGAGCATTCCCCTGGCAGGGGTGAGGAGCAGACGGCCATTGTTTGCACAGACAGCCCCTTTTGTTTGTGGGTGTCAGTACCGAGGAGGAGCGGAGCGCCACAAACAATGACCTCAATATTCCCCAAGACACACTCTTTAATTGAACAAATTAATGCTGAGCCTGATAAGCACACAAACACGGGACACACACACACACACACACACACACACACACACACGCTCCCCTTTTGGCTCTGCTGTGAAGGAATGGGGAGGATCGATTGCTGCTGCGACAGCGAGGGGACCTTCACAACTTCTTTTGTGTGTGTGTGTGTGTTCGTCTAAGCTGTGTCTGAACGTAAGGGCACCTTGAATGGCTTAGGTGAAGTGACAGACTCTTTTCTCATCCGCCCTCAGCACACAGATGTGCTTGAGGGGATGGAGGTGGAGGCGGGGGGGGGGGGAGGGGTGGGTTTGGGGAGGCTGGATGTTGACTGGCAGATGGGTGCTGACAGGTCAACAGGTGTAGCAGCTGGGCTGTGCATGTACGTGGCAGCAGGTGCATTGTGCCCGTGGAACAATAGGCACAGTAAGCGCCCGGGGGTGGGTGGGGGTGGGGGTTAGGGGTGGTGAAGGGGAGAGGAGAGAAGAATCACAGATCGACTGCCCTGCTGAGACGAGACGAGACAAGACGAGACGAGAGGAGAGGAGAGAGGACACGGAGCGATTATGTCGCCCACTGTACGTCTGCGTGCATCACAGCGGGAGAGCTGTCAGGCCGGCGAAAAGCACCGACGCTGGAACAAGCAGTCGCCGTGCTTCCACACGGATTCCACTCTTTATCTGATGTCATTTCCTCTGTCCTTCTTGCTCTCTCTTATCGCTCACACATTTTTCACTCGCTCTCCATTAAATTCCACTCACTTTGACCCCCCACACACACAACACACACACACAACACACACAGAACACACACAGAACACACACACAACACACACACAACACACACACACACAACACACACACACACACACACACACACACAACACACACACACACACAACACACACACACACACACACACACACACACACACACACACACACACAATACACACACACAACACACACACACACAGAACACACACACACAGAAGAGTGGGGGGAGGGGGAGGGGAGTGGACATAGTGGACAGAAAGCTGCATCAGAGATGCCTGCTGCTGGTGGTGGCAATATATTAGACAGCGCTCGACAGTCAGAGCAGGTCCTGGGTCCCCTCGTGAAATCTGCAGCCAATTACCGTGCTGAGCTCCCTATCTGAGCACCGAGTGCTCTGTGCCTCTATCCAAGGGATGCTATATAATCGGGAGGCGCGGGGAGATTTTAAGAGCGGCAAAATAGAAAAGGGACATAATCAACTGCCTGCTGCTTTCGTCAGCTCAACTGCCAGGCAAGGGAGAGGGAGGAGGGAAAGAGAGAGAGGGAGAGAGAGGGAGAGAGAGAGAGAGAGAGAGAGAGAGTGGGAGAGAGGATCCATCCTTCTGTCCTTGTCTAGATGCCCATCATGGGGTGCTGCTTTCTGGGAATGAGCACGTACAGCCTAGGCTCTCATACCGACGGACAAACACACACAAACTTTTTAAACAAAACTTCCTGTTGAATAAACTTGCACTGTTGTTGAGGATCAGAAATTGGATCAGAGATGACTAAAAAGCAAACACATTATTTCAGACTGTGAAATATATTTGAGAATGCTATTGCATATTGTATGTGAGAAATATATAGGTGAAGAATCCAGGGGGCATTATAGTACTGTAGAACACCAAACTATAGGCTGACACACACAATCAAACATAAAGCACTCCACAGCAACCCTGTGGAGAAACCCTATGGCCTTTTCTTACAATGCACACAACCTGATATGCGCACACACCATTCATAACGCAAGTGTGAGAAGGAGACGCAAGAGAGTCAATGATTCAATTATTCACCGCGACTCCATGAATGTTTTATGGGCCTCGCTCCACTGAAGTTAGACCCCACAGTGTCCCAAAGGTGCTGTCAGTGCGGTCACACACACACACACACACACACACACACACAAATATGCTCTCTTTCACTCACTCATTCAGTCTGTCAGCTACTGCTTGACAGGCAGTTTGGGAAGGCGCTTGGTAACCAGGCGCCCCCAACACAGAGCTAACCATTCTTCTGCTAGCTCTAACGAATGGCAAATCGGTGGCCTTCTCCCTAGACACTTAATGCAGCCACACAACAGAATGTGGGTTAGCATAACGGAGCGCATTACGCTGGCAGAGGAATGGCACTGCTGCTGCTGAGGCATTGGTACCACAGGAGGCCCGCTGGACAGTATAGCGGCAGGGTGGAGGAAGAAGGGGTGTGTGTGTGTGTGTGTGTGTGTGTGTGTGTGTGGGGTGGGGAGGGACTGAATAAATGCTGACAGTTAGGGCGGTGTTGATCAGGAAAAGGGGGGCCCTCTTCCACTGTGTGCCTAATCCACTCTTCCTGCCACGCGCACAACCAACGCCATTGATTTCCGCCAATGACTTCCTGTCTGCCACTCTCCTTTCAGCTCCCTCACTTCCTGTAGAGCTCCATGACAACCACCACCACCACCCTCCATTCCCCTTCTTAAACATACAAACACACACACACCAGACCTTGAACTGAAATAGGATCCAAAGGCCTAGCTGTGTGAATGAGATTCCCCTATAGCCAGGCTTGCAATCACAAAACCCATTCTGATTCCACTATATAGTACATTACTAGTATTCCTATATATAGCATATTTATAGTATTCCTCTATATAGTATATTGATAGTATTCCTCTATATAGTATATTGATAGTATTCCTCTGTATAGAATATTGATAGTATTCCTCTATATAGAATATTGATAGTATTCCTCTATATCTCAGCAAGCAGTCGCACACTTAAGTCAGCATCCACACAAGTATTTGACAGTCTGGTTCTGGTGAAAAACACTCTGCCACTGACAGAATGAGTGGAAAGTTCTCACTGGTAATGAGGTCAGTAAACACAAAAAAATACGGGAAGATTCTGTTCCAAACAGCACTAACATGATTAGAAAAGTAAATACTTAGATGCAGGGGTGTGAGCATTCTGTTTAAGGAAACTTCTCTTGAATTCAAGGTGGACTGCCAGCTCCACACAAGAATGACAGAATCCATCTGGGAAGAAGGTCACAACAGGAAGATGCTGCTCAGAGTGCTGCTAACAATACAAGAAGGAAACAATATCAGGAAGCAGTCCAACATTTCAGCCGTTTTAGCAAATTGCTCCTTATGCTCCTCTTGCTGTCCATTTTCTGTGTATATATATATATATATATAATTATTATTATTTATATATTTTTTTTTACTGTGTTACAGTGTTTTTACTTTTTTTGCTGTGTTACTGTGGAAGTCACCAGTTTATATATAAACTGGTGACTTTCACAGTCCTGGTGGATGAAACAGAGACTGAGATGTACACAAACATTGCCTCAGGGGCATGGAAGGGAGGAGCGTCAAATAAACCAGCTGCTTAATAACAAGAACCTTTCACCAGCATCACAGCCCACATGTCACTAGATGAAGGCACAGTTTAGACCACAAGCACCATGCCCTACAAAAACAGTGAATATCTCTGCAAATCTAAAACTCGCTATGACAACCTTCCAATCATGCACGGCCTATACTATAGGCTACTGTGTGAAAGGCCTACGCCCAGGTGAATTGTCGGGAAATTTAAAAGGCAGATTTCTTTCCTGTTTTGCAATTCAATAAGGGCCCAATAGGGAATTAAGCAGTGGAGACCTGCTAGAGGTACCTGAGGTCTCAATTAACATGGACGAGAAGGCAGCCCTGCATGGTCAACGGAGCGTTCTGGACCATACGGTGAGAGGTTCAGGTAGGAGGATTGGGAAGATGGATGGTAGTGAATCCACTCATGTCAATTATTAAAAAAGGGAATATCCTGTGCTGAAAGCAAGCACATCCACAATACCCGCCGAACCCAGTAAATGTGCTAATAGGATTAGCTGAACGTCAGGTGGAATGAAATGGTGTCAAATTTGCTGATTTCATAACGGTTCGGTTGATGCCTAATTTATCTATTAAAGGGGATTGGCCTGATGAGGGCACAATGGTTAGGTCTGATCCATGTTGTTATCCAGAGAAAGACTAGTACATACTTTGTAGCTAGAATTAAAAAATTGAAAATTACAGAATTATTCTTCTGGCTAGAATTAAAAAAAATAGAAAACTAAAAAATTGTTTTAGAAAACATCACTGGGACTCAATTATTATTTTTGTAGTTCAAAAAAGAAAAGGCATAAACACTACTTATCATCTTTCCCCCACACCGAGAGGACATGGAAATTGAAAGGCGACAACAAAATAACAACAGCCACCAGGACTTTGGATTTCCTTTTTTAAAATCACACTTATGCTCTACAGCCCTAAAAACTTATTTCAATTTTAATTTGTGAAACATATAACACACACACAAGTTCTCTGACACTGTTCTTTCACAACACGCCTTCACAATGACTGTGATGCTACAGACACTCACACTTGTGAGAAAAAGGGAAAAGTCTGCCTAATACCATAACAATGACCTTCTGTGTAAACGCAATGGGCCTACTGAGGTTTGGCACATCACAAACGATAATGGCCATGATGAAGTTTTCAATGGGAAAACAAAATTAGTGCACATTACACAACTTGGGCTTAATGGTTTTAACACCATTCTACCGATGTCATTCCACAAAATTGTGACATTGAGACATAGTAGTAAATGAATCCAGGGCCTAAAAAGCAGCCATTTTATTCAGTTTAAAGGTTCACTCTGAACAGGAGTGGTAAAAGAAATCAAACCGCAGAGTGTTTGTGAAACAGGGCAGCAGGAAGTGTCTGGGTTTGGCACGTAGGTGTTTGAGGTAGGTGATGTTTACCACAGAAGCTCATAGATTGGCCATAGCCTGAGTTTGCTGTTCAAGGCCTAGAGAGTATGGAGAAATGACATGAGGAGGTAAGGTGTTCGTGTTACATGAGGAGTCCGATGATGCATCTTGCCATCTGGTCTTCCCTAGGCATTCTGTTAGAGCTGAGCGATATGTAAGATTGATTCAGATAGGGTACATTTTCCCACTCTACAAATGCTGTGGTAATATTTTCAAAAATATCACAATGTAGTCTAGTGCTCAGCACACTGTCCTTTTCAAGCAAGGCTTTAGTTTATTACATAGGCCTACATTCGGAAGACGGAAGATTCTGCATCCCCATTCTCATTTGCTATTTTTGTTTTACATTTCGTGCTGAAGTCTCCCATCAGGAAATGGGTTGGGGGAGATAAGCCAATAGCCAAATGAATAAGTAAGGTCCAATGAAGCATGCAAACAAATTTGGTTATTTGCAGTGAATGTTTTGCATTTTTAAGGTTGAAACATAATGCATTCACATTGTATTCACATTTGCCCTTGCAACTCACTCACCCTTAAGGAATTGGTTACAAGTCGTTATGGTCAGAAACATTTGAGGATATTGCAACATTGCGACTATTGCAGAAATATGATGCTGCTGACTATGCTGACACTTTGCTATTGTCCAATAGCTCTATTGACATCACTTTACAAAATAACGTCAGGCACTTCAAAGCCATCTTCAAGGAGGAGAGCAATTCCCACGGATCCCCCCCCGCAGACACACACACACAAACCCACTGAATAAAACTCAGCCACCGAGTTCCTCGGGCGACACTCATTCCAGCTGGGCCAAAGGCACTGCCAATATCCTTTCAGCTCCACCACTTCAAGTGAATGGGAAGCCAAGGCATTTTGGAGAGACTCCTACTACCTGCAGTTAGCAACATTTACATAATTTACTCGTTTGGAAAGAGTTTTGTCCAGAGAGACTTACTGTACAGAGTGAATGAATACATTGTTTGAGGAAAAAAACACACACTTTAAGAGCGCTCTAAGCAGAGGGAGAACCTCTGACCTCAGTGTTGCCAGGTTTGACCGGCCCAGTTCCAAGAACTGTAGTTTGCATTGCTTCTCACTGACCATTCATGAGTGTATTCCAGGAAGCACACAACAGACAACACACACAGGTTGTTTCAATTCAGGATGATGTTTCAATAATGGACAAGGTTGTTTCAATACAGCATGACTGCCGCACGCAGCAATACAAACTGAAAATGCATGAGTCAACCGCACTTCAAATATTGCTGGACGTGTTCAGGCACACTGTGCTTGCCTTTTCCTTCAAAACAACAAGAACAACACTGAAATATTTGGACAGAAAACGTTGTTTTCCGATCCTGGTTGGCATGGCATCTGTTAAAGAATGACCAAAAACAACATAATCCTACTGACTCAACCACATTGTGCATTCAATCATTAACACAGTTTCAAAATAAATTGTGTTTCGGAATGTCATGCTTATATAAAACTATTAATAGCTAACTGGATTAAAGTGACGCAAAATATTTTCACTATGATCGCAACTGACCACTGCGGCCAGCATCTTTGTTGCCTATATATAGACATCTATCAGGGGAGCTTTGGGGAAATATGTAGTGCAACATTAAGTCTACAATGTGTCTATAATATCTGTTTAAGTTTTTATGTTCCTGTTATGCTTCAAAGCAAAAGCTGCCTCCAGAAATTCATGACTACTGCTAACCTCGACAAAACCCCATCCCAGAGTCCTCCTCGCCCTCCTCCGCACAGATCCACAGCGATTTGTATGAGAGAGAGAGAGAGAGAGAGAGAGAGAGAGAGAGAGAGAGAGAGAGAGATTACACCTGCCAGGACCAAATGAATATATGATCGTCAAAACGCCCCATTTTCAAAAGGATTCATGCAATCTCTTAATCTCCAGGTCACGTGTGCAGTGACTCAACATGAGGGGCGCATCCTGGACACTTGCCTCAATGCTGTGCAACAACTGTCAGTGCGCCTGTGATATCACGCCGTATCCAGGACGCGTCAGTTAATCATGACAGGCATTCCAAATGGCGAGCCTCATGCAGACTCCAGACGTTGGGGTTAGCGTTTTTGCTGATGCTTATTTTTCTCTTGCCTTTCTTCCTCTCTCTCCCTCTTTCTCCAAGCATGGCTGGCTTTGGTGTGACCTGGCTGTCACCTTATTGTGACTTCCAAATTGACATCCCTGGTTAGCCGCTAACTCACTTTGGACTGCCTACTGAACTTTGTAGAAAACCTGCTGAAGCCAGTTGTTCAACACATGCAAAAGGACACAGAGTTCTGTATAAAAAAAAACTAATTTACAACTAAGACACTCCCTCTGACACATCTGTATATCTACAGACATTCTCCACACATTCACTCACTCACTCACTCTCTCTCACACACACACACACGCTCCTGCACACACACATGCGTGTGTGTGTGTGTGTGTGTGTGTGTGTGTGTGTCAGTCTACTGAAGAATCCCTGCATTTCAGCATCAAAAAGATGGCCCACTTGTATACCTTTTAAAGTCAGCATGCCCACACTCTAAACTGTTAAGTGGTAACCGGGGTCTAACTTGGCACACTGTGCATCGCCATTGGTAAAGATCGGTCTAAAAATAGCATAGAGATGGCGTAAACAGAACTGGCTTAACCCAAATACCAGACAAGTTCACCTCAATTGCGAGTCAACAGTCTGGTGTAGTATTATTCAAACATCAAAGCAGACATAACAGAAAATGGAGGCCTTCAAAGAAGAAGCACAGTATCAAAATCTGTTTTCTTTCGTGTTGACAATTTTATGAGCTGAGATTTAAGAATTGGCCAGAGCGGCTCCATATCATCAGTTTCACAAGACTAGCTTGGATCTTACAACTTTTTTTGTGAGATTAGCCTGTTGCTCAAGATGCTGACCATGAATGTGAGTCAGTGTTTTTCATCCAGTGACGATCTAGGCCTACTTCGCCCAAGCACACTACCAGCTCCCATCCACTACATTCTCTGCCCAGGCATACTGCTCTGGCCTGGGCACAAAACAAGCACATGCTGGGGCAGACACGGAGAGGGAGATACCTCTAGCCAGTGCCAGTTCTTACATCTGATCATGTGCATATCAGAATCAGAATCATTAGGCCAAGTGAGTTAGCACACGCAAGGAATTTGATATTTAAGCCAAAATCAGTAATAGAAGGCCACTCAGTGGAAGACAGAGCTGGCCTAACAGTTAGTGTGTTTGAGAGAATACAGGTAGTTTTTGGCTAGGCTAGGCCTGGCGTTATTTGTGGCTGCTTGGTTTTTTGTTTGTCCTCTTACGCAGACTTTTCCATGTTTAGATTTACTGGGGTTTACATGCCTGTCTATAACTGCTAAAACAAAATTCTTCCAGAGGTTTCTTAAAGTGAACAACATCAATTTATATTAGCTTACGCCATTGTATTTCTAAAGTTCATTCACAGATGGATCGGGACCATTCTGGGACCAAGACCATCAACAATTTCCCCACATTATCAAACAACAGACAACACGAAAAACAGCTTGACAATGCAAAGCCGGCTGCGGTTTGCCACATGCAATATGCCTCAGCAATAAAATATGTTCTCGACAACAACTGCCATACTGAGAATCTCAACGCCTTCCACTCTATAAAGCTTGAAGTTGACAGGAAGAAAGGTGGCTCATGATTTTTCAGTTACCTTTTTTTTTTTTTTTGTCAAGACGCAGGGTAGGACAAGATGGCTCATCCTCATTCTCTGAGAAGTCGCTGTAAACATGTTAGTCACTGGGAAAAACAGAGGCTTGTTACCTGCTCCTTAAGACAAAAGAACATCTCACCAGGTGCTAGAGAGCCTAGAATGTTCAGGTTTTGGAAGAGCTGACTTGATGATGAAACAATTAGGCCAGAGCTTATCTTTAGAATCAGTAGCATCCCTATCACTACATGCGCGTACTAAGAGAACAAACTGTTTCCCATCTGATAAGAGGACGTCCTTGCCGCTGTAACATCCTCACTACCCACTGTACTGCCGAACTGAAAAGCAAACATGAAAAGGCAAATCACACTGAAGCGCGTTCAAACTAACAGTCATCTATGCTTTTGTGTATATGTAGCCTTTTTACAAAGCTCCATAAAGTCCAGGTACTTCTTGTTTGTGGCTCAGTCAATAGGTTGTCAGTAGGATTATGTATGTTACTTGGGAAGTAAACATAGGAAGCTGATGATTATATAGCACCCTCTCCTACCAGTGATGCAACATTCTCTCTGTCACTGAGGGCCACTGGTCTCAGAAACGTCAATCCATGTGACACAGCGCAGCTGAAAGGTCAGCCGTGTCACGCGCGGCGCTGTCAGAGAGGGCAAGGCTGGCGCAGCAGGATGACAGCCTGCCAGCAGCGGGGCTCCCACCTGGTCAGACATGGGAGCAGTGACCATGCCACCGAGGGGATGGATGCCCAGTGTGTGTGGCCCGAACCCAGCCCGCTCCCGCCCCGCTCTCTATCCTCTCCTCTCCCTCTCCCTCTCCCTCTCTATCTGGGCTGTCCGCTCTCCCAGTAGCGCCAATCACTTCATGTCCATGGATAGAGGACGGTGTTAAAGCACAGCACCTTTAAGAGCTGCCTACAGTCTGACATCTAGAGGTTTTGACTATAGCAGGACCAGTCTCTTAAAAAAAAAAAACATGCTTTTGGAGAAAGGAAAGACAAAGCAATCAGGCGATGAACTGATTCTTTTTTTCCCCCTCTGTCTCCCCTCCCTCTAGATGGGTGAGACAAAAGAAAATCGGCCCTTCCACCTGAGGAGAAGGCTGCTCTCAGCTATTTTTAGACGCTTGAACAGGAGCAGTCTCCATGTCTTGCGTTAATCACGCAACTGTCAAATGAGCTCGTATTTATATCTCTTTTTCCTCCCAGAAAGCATTCCTACATCTCACACTAAATGTTTTTTTCCTTATCAGTTATGCCACTTAAAAGAAGAAAATAGAAAGAAAAGCGCTCCTCTTATCCTAGACACTAACATAACCACTGAGTCCAGAGGCACATTGTGGGCTGCTTGAAGATGAGGCTCATCGTCCCAATCAATAGTGAATAGTGATGCATTAATTTAGGCCCACAAATTGAATCCCATATACTTATAACACACTTGATCTTAACTTAACCCCAACATATCCCATTTTCTCGCCCCAAACACAGGCTCAAAACAAAATTCCCTTTAGTCTAAATTAATGTCCGTCTGTTTATAAACACAGGAACGGCAACTTGGCCCTACAGTAAAGGCTGAACTCACAGCGGCCCACAACATGTGGAAAATCTCGTAACATCCGAGGTTAACAGTCTGGCACCGGCATACAGCCACATGGATGGAATCCATTCATCATAGCCTGACTTGGAGGACGGGCTTTTAATTGGCCACAATACTCCTCCACTACTATCTAGGGTGAATATAAGAAGGGGGTGTAATGTGTCCAAACAAGCTATTTTTCATACTAGTAATAAAATACTACTAGAGTTGACTGAAGACCTTTTTAATCGCATTCATAAGCTTGGTATTGCTTTTTTTTAGTCCATCACCAGTGGGTCCCTGAGAGAATCAAGAGGCCTAGAAATCGTAGGTATTGTATTTTCGTAGGTTGAAATTTAGTCCAAATGGCGTCAAAGTCAAAGATAGCCCAGTGTTATCTTTCACAGATGTTGTAATTGGCTGAGGGCAGGGCACACATTTGAAAATGTTGAGAGAGGTGCCCTGATGCTCTCCCTCAATCAATTAATGCTAATAAGGAGAGATACCGCTTGCTACAATATGTCACAACTGATTTTGTCAAAGGATGGTGCTACTATGTTGCAGATGCCAGATGATAGTGACACCCAGACTGGTGTAGGGGGGGGGGGCACATTCAGTTGTGTGTGAACGTTCTTCACATTGTATATGAAAAGGGGTCGTGTGACATTTCAGTTCGTAGTTCGCAAGCGTACTTACTTGAATCGGCCCTGACAGTGTTGACACTGGTCTCCTACCCATCCTCGGTCACAGACGCATGTCCCATTGATGCATTTCCCAGAAAGACAGTTTTTGTCACAGGTTTTCGAGGGAGAAGCGTGCGTGATGAGCACCAGGTAGAACATAACGCACAACAATAGATATCTGTTGACGTCTTGCAGTCCAGAGCTCGTGTATGTCCTCTGTCTGAGAAAAAGCACCTCAGTTCTTAGCATTTTCCCACCATCCATTTTCCTGCTGTGTGGAGGCAGCGAGCAAGGCCTTCCGATGAGTAGAGGCGAAGCCGAGTCTCTGCTTTCGTGGTACCCAGACTGTTTCAATTAGCTGGGGGATCCATTCAGAAACTGATCAGGAAAATTCTGTCAGGCAGAATCAATAGGCTACCGTTACAGGACGCAGCGAACGCTATAAGATTCCAACGATGAACACATACTAGAGAAATGTCCGTGTATTTCCGATGAATATGTATATTCAAATGTGACTACAGGTATAAATGATGGCTCGCCTCATTGTGTTTCGAACAGAAGGAATTTCCTACGTTACCTCCTGCAGTGACGGGTGGAAAATTATCCAAAGCGCACAATACTGCAAAAATGTTGGAAGCGGCGCATTGTCCCCTGTAAAAGTCTTAGGGACAAGATATTAAAACATTCACGGCATCTTATTCTAGATCTTCATTCTGATTCAAAATACCCAGTTCAGCAGCCATTTTAAAGCGTAAACATCCAACTAACAGACTGGTGGATTATATGCGTTTACAACATAAGGCTGTGAGACTGTTATTCGCGTAGGCTATACGAGCGTCTAGAGACAAAACCGCGTCTTTTCCCGAAATAAAATAGAACAATAGGAGACAAGCTGGTCCCTTTTAATTGTTGCTCCGGAACCAAAGCAGGATTGCAGCAGGAGCCAGTAACATGGATGTTGTTGCTGGTGTTGTCTGTGGCGTTAAGGGATTTGGCCAGGCAAGATAATTATCCCGTTTACTCATATTTTCTGCATTGGACTTGCCCAAGCGTGACGAGGCTGACGTCTCGGCCTTTCTTGTAGTAACCGTTCCTTCTCGTCTGTGAGGAAAATACGCACAGCTCGTCGCGGTTTTGGTCCCACGACCACCCTCAATACTAAGCTGAATTAGCCAACGCCAGTGGAGGGTCGCTAGCTGCCTGCTCCTCAGGTTGGAGAAAACTCAACACAGAGGAGAGCGCGCAGGCGCACTAAGGGCTCCTACACTTTAAAGAGACAGGGCCGATTAAAAACTGCAGTCCCCCTCATTGCGGCATCTGGAGAGATGGGAAAACACCTCGAACATTACTCTGATAACATCATTGACTGATGCCCCGAGGGGCCATATGGACAAGGGCTCTTCATAACTATCTGCTTTATACACCAACACTGGCTACAATGTTAAATCATGATGCATTAAGTCATGAGCATTGAGCGTGTTAATCAGAATGTGCCATCCTCTTATTAATGTAATAAATTAAGGTGATTTAATTAGTCATATTGCACTTAATAACTACTACAAGGTTCATGGCATGAAGTGGGACTGATTAAATTGCCTGCATTCTAAACTGAAGTTAAACCACTTGTTTGATTCCTTAATCATAGGGACATGCAGGCGTGTTTGAACTGCTGGTACAGAAACCATGTTATGTTTATGACATACCCACCAAGAGTCCCCACCATACCCACCATACCCACCAAGCAAAACTACAATACAATGCTGGTTACAATATAAGTCTTAGGAAGAATGTAGTTGTGGTAGGTTGGATTTCTTGCAGCCTGATTTGGCTTATGATTCAGCTTGTTGAGCACTGAATATACTGATGATGACACTGGGCATTGATAGCTACAAAGATAAGCCAGCAATACTGAGAGGAAGCTCGGTAACAGATAGCTGATAATCCCATCACCTACTCAACCGGGCCCTGCCACAGTTATCTGTGATTTTTGCCCCCGTCTTCTGGCTTTCACTCATCACTGAGCAGCCAGCAGTTGACACTGAGCCGCGACGAACCTATCAGGTAAATTGGTGGCCAAACACTTCTCAGAATGATTGCTGTGGTGAGTCCCCGTCCAAACACACACTCACACACACACACACACACACACACTCATGAAAGATGAACATTTAAGCCAGGGACGTTGCCATCAACTCCCTCTTTGAGCCATTTAATTATATTCTTCCACAGCTCTCCCTGCCTGACTGCCTGCAGTGTCTTTTATAAACAGCACACCGTTCAGTTCAGCTGGCATATGGTTCCTCCTTCACACTAGCAGCCCATTAGATAGAGAGGAGGAGAGAGAGAGCCTGCTCCGGCTGTCGTGACCAAGAGTAACCCACACAATGGCAAAAAAATAGTGTGCACTGAGCAGGTAGGCTGACTGGTCTTCCATGCGTATCATGTAGGATGGTAGAATTTTGGGCATCTGTGCTGTGGGTAGCAGAGAGGTGTGTATATGTGTGTGTGTGTGCTGGTAAGATGCCTCCCCTGTGCCCACGTCCCAGTTCAGCTCAGGCCTGTGAAAAAAAAGAAAAGAAAATTCACTAGTTTGGGTCAGAACAAAGCAGGCATGCTAGGAGGCCAGCTTCCTTAAAGGGCTCGCTGCTGCTAAGCCTCACTGATGTGCAACTCAGCCGACGAGGGTGTTCCATTAATCTAATCTGATGTGAATGGCCTTGGCTGTCAACAATCGATAATCACTGCCATCGTTTAGCATCGTAACCTCCAATGTTGTCCTGAAACCTGAGGCCCGTGCTGCCAACCATGGGGAAGGAGCTGCTGTGACCTGCTCTGCCAGGGCCCTTCCGAGCGGAGGTATGCATTACCCGGCACCAGGGTTATACTTTGCGGCTCACACACGTCATTAAGAGCCCCATTCAGTCAGGGGGGGGTGGCGCGTGGAAGAGCCATGTTGTTTTTCGCTGCCTGCAGACAATGTGAGGTGTCCTCGTTTTAGACGCTCCCCTTTTAGAAACCGCCCGTGCGAGGACGAACAATTGCAATTAAGGCCTGGGATTGTGAAGACGGAGCGACGTCATTCGGATCACACTGAGCTGATGAAGGACAGTATTGTGTGTGGGGGAGAGTGTGGGCATCTCTGGGCATAGGCATGGCTTTTTGTGCGAATCTTCAATAAAAGCCACTGTAGACTGATAGAAACTTAGCTATTCAAGGAGGTGCATTCTTCTTCTCAGTGCTGAGCTTTTGTACAGCTCGTATTATCTGGCATGTTAACAATAGTGGCGCGTGGCCCCTTTGTTGTCATCAGATATCATACCAGTCAAGCAGAAACATCCCTGATGATGAAATACACGTGTCAGGACAAGGTTCTTTTCTTTACACAAAACGTGTTAAGCGTGTGTGTGTGTGTGTGTGTGTTTTCTGCGCTAAGAACTGGCAGGAAAGGCACCACACATCACAGCTCACACGCAGAGCGCTTGGTGCTGCAGAGTGCTCTCTGCCTCCCTCCAGTCAGGTGAGCTCAGCGTGGCTTCTGGGTCTTGCAGACAGCTCAGGGAAAGTGCCGGAGGCTACAGAGGGAGTGAGAGAGAGAGCCAGCGCTGCACTCAGTTATGCCGAGGAATGGGTCGCTTGGATGCGGCGAGTCCGTACTTGTCGAGGGGGTGAACATACTCATGCAGTGAGGAAAACCTTAAGAGCCTGTACACACACACACACACACAGAGACATACAGAAAACACTTACACAACCTCATATACACACTTTGCCTCATTTTGTCCTTTATCTATATTTGAGGCATGGAATTAGAGCACGACAGTGCCACCAGGTGGAGTGTTTTGGGCCAATCTGGAAAGTTAATGGCTGAACCCCAATCTCTCCCTACATGGACTCTTCCCCTCCTTCACACTTTGATGCGCGTTCCCGCCAAACTTCGTGAGGGCTTAGGGCTGTCCCACTGTGAAATTGTCAAGTGTTTGAGGGCTAGCTCACACCCTTTCTGTGTCCTTTCCTCAATTCTGCGTCTATAAACATTTTACTCAAGGGAAGTAGGCTACCTACAATTCATTGCGTTGTGACGAAACACAGGGTTACCCAAAGGGAGGTTGGAAGCTTGAAAAAACACCAGTAAACAACTGCCATAAAACAGAAACGTGTTTTATTTTGTTTAATTTAATGATAGGTCACAGGTGCTGTTCCATCCCTATTATTAGCATTTTGAACCCTTACACTCTCGCAAACTTCATCACTTACGACGGATGTCAGTTAAGTCTTCGTTGGTTCAGGACTTAGGGCTGAGGGATGAGATCGGGATTCAGACAATGTCAGCAGACTTGTTTCAAACCAGTCCGTAAGGAACTTCACCACCACTACGGCTTGTGTAACAAATAGATGGAAGGCTTTCACATGTGGGGAAAATCTTGGTGAAATATCTGGGAAGTTGAGGAGCTGTTAAGCGTTGTGCCATTTGGCCTCCCTGGTGCTCCTGCTGCTGGTGGGTGGGTGGGGGGGTTAGGGGGTGCAAGACCCTCCTCTGTGTTTTCCCCCCAGTGTTTATTATGACTAATGCCCGTTAAAAGCATGAGTCAGCCGGAGTAATCTGAGGGCCGGGGAGATTTGACGGTGATCCCATTAGCGCCCGGGTGACGGGGATTAGCCCGCCAGAGAGAGAGAGAGAGAGAGAGAGAGAGAGAGAGAGGGGCAGCAGCCGGCCCCAGCATCCGTCTGCTCCAACAGCCGCAGGAACCAGTACCACCACCTACACCATCACTCACTTACTCACCTACATCAACCCCAACTCACTTAAGGCAAGCCAGACCTGTCAGTCAATTCCTCATTCGTGTCTAGGGGACCACATTAACGAGAGGCTTTGTAATTAGAAGTGAAAGCAAATGTTTATTTATATTTTGTGGCGACCACAGAGGGAATTAATCATGCAGAGGTCAGCATTGGTTTGTTTTCATTCCCATGGACGCACCAGATCGCATATTCAACAACATTCCTTGAAATTCCCATCACGTACATTTGATTTCTTGTTCTTGCTTTTTTTTTTTTTTTTTTTAGACCGTAACACTTCAAAAAAAATGTCTTGACATTTTGGACATCTCTCAATCCTTCTCACACACACACACACACACACACACACAGAGAAATAAAAACAACCTGAAAAGAAACATCAACATCGTTTCTACTCTTCTTACATAATCGTGACATCATGACGCCAGCTGGGAGCTTGGGCATGAAAATAATCATCTAAGTCTTGCATGTGTGCCTAGAGCTTGCCGCTTACATGGGAAAGGGAGGGAGGGAGGGAGGGGAAAAAAAGTGATTGCTGCTTTAGGGAGCTCTGACTCGCGGCCGAGAGAGAGAGGCAGATTATCGGCGCTAATACTACGACCATCCGCGTGTCCAAACCCTGTGGTGGCTTAGCGCAGGTCTGATGAGAGCAGGCCCTGGCCAATATCATCCCTTCCCACATCACAGCACGGCCACTGCTACTGTCCCTCTCTACGGACACACTAAACTGTGGCGGGTTTTAGCCACATTCATCTGATGGGAGAGGAGGAAGAGGTAGCATGAGGAAGCTGATCAATCTGACACAAGCATAATAATATTATACAATTACTTAGAGAGAAAAAAAAAGATTGCATCAGTGTCGACGTGCTGCTGAATTAGCCGTTACTGGCTGCCGAAAAAAGTATTTTTTTAACTTAAGAGTTCTATCACTCGCTTAACATTCAACAAAAACTTTAGCCTCAAACATATCTGATTTTTGGACCCAAATAACTTTGAGGGCTCCTTGTAGCTGCCTCGTACAGTTGGGAATACTGCAGACGACCTAAATGAACTCAAAAGGTCACACTTAGGGTGGAGACCACCACAGTCAGAGCAAGTCAGTGCAGCCGGCAAAACAACCACCCTCCGCCACCACCACCTCAGAATGCCTCAGGCCTGCTGACAGAGTGCGTGACAGACACAGACTCTGGAGCTCCCCCTGCTGATCAGTCCCTGCTATTGGCTCCATCAGCTCCATCTTTTGCCTGCTCTGGGGTGCTGGGCTGGGGCAGAGGTTTGTTGTTGTTGTTGCTGTGCTTTGCATTTCTGTTTTGCCCAGGCTGGGGCTTTGCAGTTGGGGGACAGGCCTGCAGGGCGGCGCTGATGTGCTGCAGGGTCCACTGCTCCTCCTTCAGTGCGTGCTCGTCCAGGGTGAACTGGCCCTGCTTGGTCCGCACCAGCTCACTCACGTGGGCACAGGACGACAGGGCTGTGAGTAGAGAGACGGGGTAGAGAGACGGTGAGTGGGGGAACAGACAGTATGTACTCGTATAGTCAACCCACTGGAAGGGAGGAAGGGAGGAGAGAGAGAGAGAGAGAGAGAGAGAGAGAGAGAGATAAGATAATACTTAAATACTTAAAGCGTAACTCTGGCCAAAATGCAACTTAGTGTCTTTTTGCGAACGTAACCGAGTCAAACTTTTGTTTAAAAGCATAATTAGGACGAAAGTGCCACTTTTAAGATTGACCGTATTGTTGTTTTCAGGTTAAATTACCTTTTTGAATGGGAGTGCTAGGGGCACTACTATTTTGATGCGATCATACTATGATCACATCAAAATTGCTATTTATTTAAAACACTAAGAAGGCTCAACACAACATGAAACTTTGCTCAAAGTATCCACCAAGGTCTCTACACATGAACTCAAGCATTGAGATTGAAGATTGTTGGTGTACACAGAGTTTACTAAAAAGAAAGGTTTTGAACAACTCGCTTCTTGACTGGAAAGATGGCGGCGAGTGAAAAAAACAACTGCTAAAGTGAGTAGTAAACTCTAAAAAGAAAGTTATGCTTTTAAACGACTCGGGTACATTGACAAAAAGACCCTAGGTTGCATTTTGGCGAGAGTTACGCTTTAATACTTCAGCAATGTAGTAATAATACTGTCAAATGAAAGAGGCCAATCCAACAAGTAGGGGAGAGAGAATGCTATAGGGCTTTTGTAATAAAGCAATAATACTGTCATTGCAAAAGAGAAAGAGAGAGAGAGAGAGAAAAAGAGAGAGGGAGACACTACCTTTTCCAAGGTCATCCACCAAGCTTCTGACGTAGAAACCGCCACCACATTCTATGTCTGCAGTGACAAAGTGAAGAATTACTTTTTAAGTGTTGTACTTGGCTTACAATACAGCTACAAACATGTTGTACCAAGAGCTGACCATTAAGACTAAGCTTGACCTCTGGGATCAGGTTTGAAAAACGCTCTCAATAACTGCACAGCACTGAGTGGTCCCCCCTTTTTGTGAGGATCATTTAACTCTGCCCAATAAAGCACACCCAGCTGTCACACCATCGGCGTGTTATCTTGAGTTATCAGGCAATTACCCACTGGTAACGCTATCTCCATGTTGGTACAAGGACGGTGTTAATGCTTTCCAGGATTGGAATGTGACATGTTTTCAAAGTCACTAAACCTTTTTTCTATGCCAATATGTCCTTGAGTTCTTTGTGTGATCTAGCAAAAGTGCTTGTTAGTGGCATTCTGAAGCCCTACAAGCCAGGACAGTTTCATTTTGATGAGGTACCAGTTGTTATATGGTTGAAATTGTAAGGGCCATGGTATACAAAAAAAAAACATCTTTAGGAGCAGGGCGCAAACAATGAAAATGTGCATCTGTAATTTCAGTCAAATATTGCTCATTAATAATATTGCTCAGATGTTCTCTTGACCCTCTGGCAGTGATTTAATAAATGCATGCACAAGTCTGCAGTCAAAATAATAGTCTGTGCGGGCCATCCTGGTGATGACACATTGCACACAGACCAAAAATGTAGCTGCGTCTGCAGAAGTCTGCCTGAGACGACACTGATATTTTGAAGAGACTTTAAGAGACAAGCAAGCAAGGCAACATTTGACATCAAATCAATATAGTAAATCATAAACGAATGGCTACTCTGAAGCTCAGAGAAGGATATCAAAAACCTATGACTAAACATCATATTGTTTGGCTTTATAATACAAAAACCTCTGACGACATAATGTAAGTTTGTTAAATCAACACCAAAGCACTTTTCCTTTGTCGCACGCACACTATTTGTTTATCCAGCACTGGCTTTGCAAATAACGATGTCCACAGACAAGGTAGAGTATGTTGCATGATTTTATGAAAGCATGATGTATTGCGACATCAGAAGCAAGTCAAATTTGTAGTTTCTTATGTCTCATTCCATCAAACTACAGATCCGCTACCCGATATGGCAAACTTATACTGTACAGTGCGGTTATAGCCGATAGAGGGCCGCAAAGCGAATGCAGAAGTGCCCTTCACCCTGTTACGAGTTGATGAACCACTGAAACGATTTTGGAAACATTATTTTAAGGTACAAAAAAACTCTTTGGTGTTGCTTTAAGAGAAGATTATGTGAGCAAGATGTACACACATAAACCAAACACGACACAAGAGCCATTGTGTCCCATTGAATCCCACTGTCCCAGTAACCACCACATATCTAATATCACCCATCACTCACCCAGGGTGAAGAGTGGCTGGCTGAAGTCTGTGACTGTGAGGTTGTAGACGGTGACAGGCCGGGCAGGCTTGGCCTCCACCTCCTGACCCTGTTTTAGTAGCACAGACAGACGCTTGCCATCCTTCTTCAGAGCCGAGTAGCTGTGCAGGCAGAGCACAAAATAAACACTCACAATATACTTGACGATTTCATAATGTACTGTGTTGTGTTTTTTTAAAAATACTTCTAACAAACATATTCTTAATGTAAGTGTGATTCTGGTTAGACCAATGCACCAAACATGGTAAACTATGATGTTGGAAAATGCCATTTTTAACTTTTTGGATACTCAATATTCTTACAAAACACTCCTTTGTTAACTCAGAACTACTAAAACTACTAGTCAGAGACTTTCTAATGACACAGCACTCCACAGAATAAAAATCCTCATGGGGAAATGCATGGGGTTAGTTCGTAACGCCAATATGGCAGTTGTCTACACATATCCTGCCCCTTCCGCGGCCGAAAGTCGACATGTAAATACATCGTATTCATCATGTGTTGAGAACTGGTCGTTGGAGCGAGGTAACGCCTCCAGCGACGTTAGTGTCGTGAAGCTTTGCGCACGCGTAGTTCTGCCCGAAATAGATGCCTTTGTACTAGTTAACTCAAAAAGTTCCATGCTTGAAATTAGGTGATATTCAGACTCACCTCAAAAACAATATCTTACAGCTGAGTAAACTAATAAAAAAAAGATAGATAGATAAGAAAAGATAGAGCTGACTATTTATGGCAAGGATATTCTTCACCCTACACAAACGGTAACTGTTGACCGCTAAATGTCACACTAATCTCATACAGCAGCTCTGCAAATGTTTTGAAAATCTGAAAGGTGTCCACAGCACTCTCTGTCCCCACACACATATCATCCTCCTGGTCCAAACACCTACGGCCCTGCCATAACATTATCATATTATCCTGAGTAATTAGGCCATTAGCCGGCGGTAATGCAATCTGTGCTGGGTAAGAGCACCTCCTGTGCCAACTCTGTCCGAGAGCTAACGGGTGTTGAACACTCACCGTGACGCTTTGCACAGCTGCCTCTTTACAGCCTCGGAGAGGAGACTGGTTTCAATCAGACAGACTGGCCTGGTGGTCATCAGGCGGTTGGAGAGTTATTTTGATTGTGTGTGTGTGTGTGTGTGTGTGTCTGTGTGTGTTGAAAACAGAATGAATTGCTATGTTATTGCTGTTGCTATGTTGAGGTATAATTCTTCTTACAAGCCACCTTTATCTTCTCTTTCCCATTGATAATTAAGTGATGGACATCTGACACCATAGGATACAGGGTAAAGCTTCATTTTATGCAACTTAATCCAACACAATGTAGTCATTTTACCTTAAAATAATGGTTTCAAACTCATTTTGGTTAAACAGAGTTATAACAGGCAGAATTATGTCTCAGTGCCGATGTGGGCTCTGACTTTGCACCATGTAACTTAGTTCTGATCAGGAACATGATCCTTATGTCAGTTCTGATAAGGAACATGATCCTTATGTCAGTTCATGACGAAACGGGTACCACCTGGGCACTGAGAACATTGAAAATTCTTACATTGTGTTACTTTAAATAATACCAGTGTAATCAAACCCATTCTGTAGTTTGACAAAGTTAGTAATAATTTTCTGATGCTACACTGAATTCTGAAAACAAATGCATTGCGTAACTTCTTAGTGAAGTTGGCTTTAGGATATAGCATTCACTGATATCCCACAGACAGTAAGGGTTCACCTACTGAGAAAATCTACATGCATAGACAAAGTTCCACAGTCATCTCCATTTCAAATAGGTGCTGGATTACATTCATGGCTTTGAGCCTTATCAGCATCTGGGAGTATTGAGCAGACCAGAGCCCATGCCAGCATGTGTGCATTGAGATTAGGCTATGCTATTCACATTTCCATTCAGTTTTTACCCTCCTAGCACTGACCGCAATAACCAGTTACATAGAAGCTTTACTCTGTACTTTGGGATTTACTAAATTGTAATTGGTTTGATATACATAAAAACAGCCATGATAATACCGTGTGTGGATTGTAAACACAAAGGCACAAAAAAATTAGAAGCTAAAACAATGTTTCTGCAGCACCACAGAAAGGAAAAGTAAGCCTCTGGATTGGTGGGTTTGTTCAGGAAGGAATGCAGCCTTTCTTTCTTTTTCTTTCTTTCTCCCTTTCTTTCTCTCTCTCTTTCTCTCTCTCTCCTTCTCTCTCTCTCTCTTTCTCTCTCTCTGTGTCTCTGGTTCAGTCAAGCGTCCGACTGACTCACGGGCTGAGGGGAGGTGACTCACAGAGGAGGGACCTGCATGATGTCTCCGGTGAACTTCTGCAGATGCTCCTCCAGGGCCTCACGGGTCACATGCTCTGTGGACAAGCATCACAGGAAGAGTGAGTGGGCTCTGAAGGCGCGGTGGGACCACAGCTCAATCAGCTGACCACACACAGCACCATGCACCAAGTGACACATGCAACTCCTACACACGTTTGTCAAGCACAAGCATCAAAGAACCCTGCAGGGAGCTGCCATCTTAGACAACACCCCCCTAAACACATTAAGGCGTTCAAACCAATTATTTGGGACTAGCTAGTACTGTAGGGTTTAGTTGACTACACATTACAGCCACTCAGACATAATAGTGCTTAGATAGTGAATACATTCTTACTATGCGCATCTCTCACCATAGCTCTTCTCGTGCACTACAGCGCCAGTGGCATCAAGTGTGTCTGTAGCTTTTCCCAACTCTCCCACCACTCTGTATTTCTAGGAAAATAATCTATAGATTAGGTGAAAATATGTCAGCAAGAGAACACTCCCATATTTTGCTGTTAACAACAGAAAACACTGACCACACAAGTACACACACACACAATTTTTAAAGTTGTCCACGATTCAAATTCCATACACTTCACTCTGCATGGTCCTTTTAACTGTTTGTTCTGAATTTGTGGGCTTGTACACAGTTCTGGATCTGTAAATTGGAAACAACTATAGAGGCTCGGACTGAAATATTCTCAATCCAGACCAATTCATGCATGTGCTCCAGGAGCCTAGAAGGGAGGCTGGCAACGGCTGTTGAACTCAAATGACAAACAACTTCTGCAAAACTGACGGCATCTAATATTCAAAAACAACAGAGTATTGTGCAACTCTGCCATGTCATATTCTATATTCTGCCACAATCACATTTTCACCATCACATGAAAGTAGCTTGCAATAGTGACTCTATTTTACAATTCTTAATGTGTTTATTTTAAACGATTACAGTTAAAGTCTTACCTTTGAACCTGCAAGCATGGTGGTTAGCATCTTTGTGCCTTCTCCTATCCCAACAACTGGTAGAGAAATGGTAGTCACAAATGGAGTCTTTATAAACTTGAAAATGGTTTTATTAATTTATATAGATAAAAACTGTCCTTCTTTTGGAAGCAGGAAGTCCTAGTACTTGCGCACTAGACCCCTCTAGCCTGCAAGAGGACATCTGAACTATTACAGTATATCTTCCAAAGAATGTAGCAAGACATCACAAGTATACACTACCATCACTTAGATATTTCCTTATTTTCGAAGGAAAAGCATTTTTTGACCATAACACTGACTCAATGCAAAATACAGTGTAGACACTGTGAATCACTAGTATGAGGAAACTACTGATTTGTAATTAAACGACACAAAAGTGTACAGAGGCCTATAATTGCCTATATATGTA
Source organism: Alosa alosa (assembly GCF_017589495.1). Lineage (NCBI taxonomy): Eukaryota > Metazoa > Chordata > Actinopteri > Clupeiformes > Clupeidae > Alosa > Alosa alosa. The sequence continues at coordinate 9,666,817 of NC_063210.1, forward strand.
TAATATATGTTCCAAAGGCATATTCTGTCTGCTAACCCTAGTTTATCATTTTCAAACCCTTTTGCAATTAAACTACTCACAAAAAGTTATGGATATCTGGTTATCGGGTGAAATTGAATGTTTCAGTACAGAAAGTACTGAAACATTGAACTATTGGACATGTGTTTAGAGAAGGTCACATTAAGTTCACCTGTAAAGGTTATAGTGGATTTTAGGTTCATCCTGAAATTTTCCCCCGAAAGCCGAACATCTCTGACTTTTTGTGAGTAGTGTATTGCACGGCTGAAAACGGATTAAAAAAGTTACAACTGGACTTTAGATTAGTTGAGTATATGGAGCATCATATATTATTATGGGTTTGATTAATGGCACAGAATGGGCAGAAACAAAGATCTGTCTTCTGACAAGTGTCTATTCTTGTTCTAAGAAGTGAAGGCTGTTCCATGTGAGAAATAGTACAGACACTGAAGATCTAAAAACAAGTCTGTGTGCTACTCCCTTCACAAAAGAGAGTAAACTGGCTTAAACCAGAAAAGAAAAAAGTAATCTACTGGCTTAAACCAGAAAAGAAAAAAGTACTGGGAGGCCCCAGTGTACACCTGAGCAAGAGAACAAATACATTAGTCTGTCTAGTTTGATAAAGACCTCACAGGACCTCAACTGGCAGCTCCATTACACAGTACCTGCAAAACACCTGTGTCAACAATACCAGAAGAGGTGAAGTCATTCTGATGGCCTTCATTCCTCAGACTAGCCAATAAAAAGAGGAGATTATGATGATGGGAGCAGTAAAATAGGGAAATTGTACAGGATAAAAGGAATCTTGAAGATAGAAGGCAATCACGCTGGTTTGCAATGCCTCGCCAGACTCTGTGACCAACGAAAGCTCCAAACTGTGTAAGAAACATTAATTAGCCCCCTTCAGACTGTCGAGCCAGGTCAGGCTTGTGTATTTTGGGGGCCACCTGGTGATAGTTGTCCAGGTCTACAAGCCTCATATCCCTGAGACCTTTGTGTTCAGACCGTTAGGATTACACCTCGACACACCCCCGCTTGTGAAAACGTCACCAATATAGGGCTGGGCTATAAACACATATATATCGCGATAGACATGCAATCATTATCAAATAAAAATATGTTTCATAATTAAAAGCAACATTTTTAGCCCATTAGTGACCTTATCTAGCCCGATAGTGTATAGCCCATTCATTCCTGGACAAGCAATAACTCATCACCATGCATTGCTCAAAGTCTTTTACTGAAACAGGTGTCATGATAAGACATAGGCTATATGTCTAATGATACTAATACTATCGAAATTAAACGATGGTCAGTTTTGCATGATATCTGGCACTATGAACTGTCATAATTAAAGGCCATGACGTTTGGAACTGGTAATCTTGACATTATTTTGATTCCCCTCTGCTGACAACCGTTGTATGGTTGCTATGTTTGTAGGAGGACTTGTGAAGAAGTGTGACAAGCGTTGTCCTTACCGAGAACACCAGAGGCCGCGCTATCCAGAGTGCCACCATGACCGATTTTCACGGCTTGTTTTTTCCTCTTACGGGGATTGGGATTTGACACCCCAGCCTCTGTAAAGAAGATGCAACAATGCAGAGAGGCCATCATTAGTTATCTATAATAACCTTAACGTAAAATCGGAATAAATCAACTGCAAACTGAATAGTGTCGGTCATATCATTAGTAGCCTATATCACGTTCATTGTAGTTATCAATACGGTATAATAGCAAAAAGGTTGCTTATAATAGCCTTCCATGAGTTAGCTTGATTGCTAAAAACATATGATGCGCTGCAATAAAATTAGTCGTGTAACATTACCTTTCAAGAGTTTCTCTTTCAAAGAGTTTAACACATCGGCAGATGTTGGTCCGCATTTTTTATAAATGGCAAATATTCCATTCAAAGACTGCAATTTTGACAAGGAGGACACATTTTGAACGATATTTGCACCAGTCGTAGCCATGCTTCTCATGCCGATTTGAAATGAAAACGCGCGAAGTGATGACGTAAAGGATCCCTATGACTTATGGGTAGTGTAGTGCTCAAACCTTTTAATTCCAAGAATATACCTACTGTAGGCCTACTGTAGTTTATGAGTCATTACACGAATGGAAGTGCAACACACAATCTAGTCGAACAGACAGAGATAAGGTGTAATAATTTCAAAAAGTATACAAAATCATGGCCTATGCTGACCGATTGTAGGCTACCATATAGACAGGTAGGCCTATGTTTAATTATCTGCATCTCTAATTATCTGCATTATGTTTAGCATCTGGCTTTGCAGGTTCAATAGTCGATACACGTTGAACGGTTCATGATGAAAGGGCTCAAGCTAGGTTTTTAGTCTAATAGCCTAAGTAAAGTTCTAAAATGTTTCACCACACGGTGGCATAGTAGCATCATAAGTGATGCAGCACTGTGCCAACATCACCAAACTCATCATCATTAACAAAATCTCAGATTATGCATCACCCACTCTAAGCAAATTCAAAGCTGTTGATGCTAAATTAGTTATTCGTCTACCTTGGTTATTGCTCTTTTGAAGTATATACAATAGTTGGGTCTGAAAATGTACTTCTGTATGGCAACCATTAAAAAACATTTAAAGGAGGCGGCAGGCGATAGAATTAGGTTGAGGACGATGTAGCCTATAGGTAGGCATACTATTACCATCCAATTGTAGGCCTATAGACTAGGGCTCTACTTATCAGAGGGCTGCGCTACTGTTTTTAGGGCTAAGTTAGTTTGACATGCCTCTGGTAAGCCTATGCCATGCCATTTGAGAAACAGATTTGATTTTTTTGTTGCAATAAATGCTGGCCAGAAACTACTGATCAAGGCATCATGTGCCGGACTATAGGTCTACTGGGCCATCCTTTAATACAACTGAGGCATGCGTTTATTCTAGGCACGCCCATTGCGAAGCCAGCCTTGCTTGCCGTTATATGCTGGCTGCCCCGTCATACAAAGTCGACTATTAATGTTGACTGACCGATCTTCAGTTCTCACAACTATCACGTGAACTACTATTTCTTGTAATACGATCAAGAATTTTAGGCGGATTCTTTTCGGAAGACGTATTTTCTCAACGTCATCTCTTCAGTAGGCTACACGAGGAAAATCTTCACCGTTTTCCCCACGTCATGTCAACCAGAGGTGAGACCTGGAATGATACTTATTTCTTGGTGAAGTGCAGCTTTTCCCCTACTATCATTTCTCCCCATTGTAGCGTTCGTGGTGTTAAATGCTGTCGTGGTGCGTTCATGCACGGTTGTGTGGTTTCGTAGTAGCTGGTTTTAGGCTACTGAACTTCTTTCGGTTACTCCCTTCTTTACATTACTGCACACCTGTCATTCGTGGGGCCGTGGGAGCTCTTTGGTCGTGGTGTTGTCATGTGTAACGATGGGTTATTTATTATAAACGTAATAAGTCTTGCTTGCACTTGCCTTGACATGCGCGTGAATATTTAGGCGAATGGAAGTTCCTGTCCCTAACTGAACTCCAAGCCTATCGGCATTGATTAAAGCAAAGAGTACAATTTGATATGATTCTGTGAGAATGGGCACTCTATTAATAAATGGCATCTTATTACTTCTAGACTACTAGATGTGTTGCTACTGTATGTCTCTTCAGTCGAAGTCATGAGTCCTTGCTGCTTGCATATTTCACTTTTTAAAATAAAAGTTTAATTCATTTTCATAGTGGACTATAGTGGACATGAGCCAGTATCCATTAGGCTAATGATAGTTTTGTCACACAGAAGACATCGGGAGTGATGTAATGCGCAATGGAGCCACATCACTGTAAATCAGACCAGCCAAGTTCTGGATGGTACCCTATTTTCTATTGGTGGAGTTTGGTGTTGTTCAAATCAAATCTGATAGACAGGCCTTCTTGGCATGGACTAGTTGACAACCTGGGTGACAAATTGGCAATGGCTGTGAACTGACGAATGCCTGATGATGATTAAAATGTGCTGAGGTTGTTTTTCGTTTAGCCTTGCGATGCTGTGTTGATGTCTCTCTCCATCTCTCTCCATCTCTTTAATGTTGTCAAGATAAAATTGCCCGATGATGTTCAGTAATTATCATGCTTGAGGAACAGCATCCAATGGATGCAGCTGACATGAGCACTTGAAATGGAGAACCACTCTTATACCCACAGTGAAAACAAGTTAGTCTGCCAGGGGAAAATTGGACGCACAGAAGTACAGTGCCAGCTTAAGAAGTCATGGAATAAATCTAAATATAGTATGAGCAAAAAGACCGGCAACAGATCTTTTTTTTCCCCTTGTGAGTTGGTTCTTTCTTTCTACTACTACTTGTTCCACTTGTGATTTATCTCATTCCTTTTTCAGTAGGCTACCCTTTACATTGTTGGACTTTGGTATGATTGAGGAACCCCTATGGAACATGCATTGAACTCAGCATAATTCTTGTCTGGGGCGCTCAATTTAATTGCCTTCTGGTTGAGAATTAATTGCCCTTCACCCTGTCGGTAACTGAGTTTGGTTAAAAGCCCAGGAGGTTATGCATGGATAACTCTGACTGTTTTAATGGAGGGACCCTTTTCTGTCAGTATGCCAGTATGCCCGGTGTGATTATGGGTTAGGACAAAAGCTCAAGGGGATTCCCTCTAGGCACGTAGGCTACATCTTGAGGCTGGCCATCTGCATGTTTGACTTTGGAAAAGTACGGCTTCCTGAGACTGTTTGAGTTGGAAAGAGCCACAGTCCTGTCTGAAAGCACTCAGGAACATCTCTCTCTCTCTCTCTCTCTCTCTCTCTCTCTCTCTCTCTCTCTCTGTACTCAATCAGACCTCATGAGAAGCCCAGTAGTGAGGAAGGAAGGGAAGGTCACACATGTTTTAGGTTGCACCTGTAACCTCTCCTAAGCCCGGCATTTGGAAGTACCCCAGTTTGAGGTGTCCACACATTAAGGCCTGATTAAGAGTTGACCAAGTCTTAAAGTGGCAGTTAAAGTAGTTATGTTAGGGAGAAGAGGGAGGGGATAGGAGAACACTATAAATACATTTTGACAATTTTGCTGTTCCATTCTCTCCCACTCTGGGCAGGCCCATGGCTTGGACTCTCTCTCTCTCTCTCTCTCTCTCTCTCTCTCTTGTTCTTTCTTTCACTTTCTCTCCATCCACCCATTCACTTTCTTTCTCTCTTCATCTTCCTGACCCTGTATCGTTGACTGCCCTGAGGGAAGCCCAGTTAAAGCTGTCAGCAAAGATCAGTGTGTGTCGACGCTCCGAGTAAACCTCCTCTAACAACATACAGAAAGGCCTCTTCACTTCTCCCCGCTCCGAGGAATCTGGATGTGATTTTGTAATATCCAGAACAAACTGGATGGCCAAACTCTTACAAAAATAAGGCTCATTGGAGTTGGTGTGACACAGTTTTTGGTGTTGACCTCAAATGGCAAGAATCAGAATCCAATGAAAATATACTTTGCGTCTGCATTTGTTTCAGTAGTAAATGTCAACATGGATGTTCCTATGGGTGATTATTAGTTTAACTTCATGCTAATATACTGTCAGAAATGTATACTTTAAAATGTTTTCATGGTCTGAGAATTCATTCTTTAAACAGTGGAATCTTTCCAGGTATTATTTATGAGTTGACTACATTCTAGTTGGATTCTAGATAATAAGGAACATGCAACATTGAAACAGTGAAATCTATGAGAGATTGTCCAAAAGCAGAGATTGTTTAACACTTCTCTGTGGAGGAACTTTACTTTGAAGTGTGAAGGAAACTTTTCATTTTCCTGTCGGTGTTCCAAGAACTTGAGGCATGCATGGTTCCAAAATGTCCCATAAAGTTCTTTCTTTCTGGTTCCAGCTGAACAGAGTAAGTATAGTAATAGCTAGACCTTGTTTTGTTGGCATTTACAAACACCGTTGTTTATGACCACTGCATTCTCTCTGCCTGTCTGCTGCCACCTATTTCAAGTCTGTGAGTTTGATTGCTTTGTTAGGGTTGGCTGTGTTATTGTGTGTGTGTGTGTATGTGTGTGTGTGTGTGTGTGTGTGAGAGAGAGAGAGTGAGTGTGTGTGTGTGTGGCACGGCAGAGAGGTTAGTATAATTGCTATAAAAGGCTTGTGATTGGAGGTGGCACTGCCACCCTTCATTGCGCCGTCGCCTTACAGGGCGTCTCTCAGGGCGGCTGGCACCTGTGTTTTGGAGTAAATACCAAGTTATATGATGGATTATACCCTTGAATCGCCTGCCGTACCGTCATTCGCTCCACGCTGGCAAAGCAGAATGTTTCTCCTTCTACCCGCATCCTCCACACACACACACACACACAACCTGTCACATGCACGGACACACACATGCGCACACACACACACGCACGCACGCACACACGCACACACACACACAGGTGGAGAGCTACGTTTGCAGAGTGGATACCAGCTGCGTTGCACACCTTCACTGCTGTGGAAAAGTCTCTCCATAGACTAATTGTGCTGGTAGCTAAACTGCTAATGAATCAGCTTGTGCTTGGAACGAATAATGGAATAGTTAAAGACAGGTGTTTATATTCATATCCCAATATCTTACAGAATTGTTTTTGGTTTTCCAGTGGAGATTGCAGAATTTTCAACGATTCTTTGTGCAGACATACACACGTTATGTTTCCATCACTTTTGGTTTTCTTTCTGGCTAGCTTCTAAACAAAACACCATCTGTTTGTAAATAGCATTTGCAATTAAGCTGTGGCTTGCTTTTCTGCATAACGGGGCCATGACGCTGTTGAAATTCCAACCCTTAGTCAGTACCACCCCCCTCACACACACACACACACACACACACACACACACACACACACACCCTGCCTGCCAGCCTACTAGCCAGGTTGACCAGGGCTGGGTGGAAGTGGGGCAGGGCTCTCTGAATGGCTGGGGGGATTGAGCCCAGTGAAAGCAGTGGGGGCTTTGGTCGTTGTTCTGGGCTTAATTAGGCTTGATCCCACCAGGAAGCTGCCTCCCGTCCACTGCCCCCCTCTGCCTGCCCGCTGTCGTGCCGTGTCGGAGCGGGGTGGTCGGGACTCACGACAGCGCACATTCCTTACACTGCGATGTCACCTCACCCGGTGGCACTGAGCGGGGGTGGGGGGGGCGGGTGGTTGTGGTGGGTGGAGGAGAAGAGGGAACTGTGGGGGGGGGTGGGTGTGTGTGTGTGTGTGTGGGGGTATGACCATAGGGAATACACACAAACATACACCCAGCTTACTGTCTGTGCATACGAATGTCCACCTATTACATGCACACACGCCACATCACACTGTACCTCTCACATACTAATATTAAAGCAAACTAATAAGCTAAACAAAATTCCTGTGCATGCACTCACACACACACACACACACACACACACACACACACACACACACACACACACACACACACAGTCAAGCATACAAAGGAGAAGTATTTGTTTGGTTTGTGTCATTATTGTGATTGAAGCCGAAGTGGAAGACACAATAAGTGTGAGTAGAGGATAAAGAGGTATTATGAGCTGCTCTGTGTGCTAAATGCAGGAGTCCCAGTCTCATGCCGCTGCACTGATGGCTGCTCCATTTATTAGATTGTGTAGCGCAGATCAGAGTGTTGAGGTCATTGATATAAATGATTGAGGGTGTATGCAAAGTGCTTATTATGTTTTTATAGGTGCTTACGCATAGTGCAGGGCCAGATGATGCTTACCTTGTATTTCTATAATTTGGAGTAACAGTTATTGCGTAAGCAATTTAAATGAAAAATGTCACCGATGATAGCTTGGTATTACTTGAGGAATCTCTCTTTCTCTCTCTCTCTCTCTCTCTCTAGCCTTTCTTTCATCTTATTTCTATAACCCTCCCATGATCCTCCCCTGTTCTTTCATGAAACAGTGGACATATGTTTCTACAGTGCGCTGGGTATCCCAATCAGTGTTGGACCTTATCTAGTGTCTCCTCTCTCTCTCTCTCTCTCTCTCTCTCTCTCTCTCTCTCTCTCTCTCTCTCTCTCTCTCACACACACACACACACACACACACACACACACACACACACACACACACACACACACACACACACACACACACATAGTGGCATGGGCTGGACAGTTTCAAACTTTCAAAACTGGTCTTTTCATTGCTTATTTGTTTAAGACTAGACCAGCACCACCCAGTGGGTGATAACTGTACAGTGAATGGGGCAAGTCCCCACCTCATGCATACAATCATAGACTGACAGACACATGTACAGACACACGTAGGCACATACATTATCAGACATGCACACACACACACACACACACACACACACACACACACACACACACACACACTGAAATCTCATCAAACAAACTCAATTACAAGAACAAAAACGTCAGGGCTTTAGAGGTTTAACAATAGCATGTGAGTCATTCTATTCTACAGAGTTTAATTTGTAAAGCACCCTATGAGGAATTGTTGGATTTTGTCTGTGGCCACGAGCCATTTCTCTTCACGTTATATAATGTCTTAACTCCCTCTCCTTTCACACACACACACACACACACACACACACACACACACACACACACTTCTGTATGCCCTCACAGGTGTGTTAGCACCGGATGGAGCCCATCATTCAGATTCTAGCTGACCACACTCCTACGCACCTTGTGTGGCTCCCTGGGGTGCTGACGCCGACGCTATAATATAGATACTGCTGTGTGTTTGTGTAGGTGTGTATGTGTGCTCGGAAAATGCTAACCAATGTGTGTGTGTGTGTGTGTGTTGTATGAGTGTGTGTGTGTGTTTGTGTGGTCTGTGCACCTGTGTGTGTGTGTATGTGGGTGTGTTTGTGCAGAAAAGTTGTGCATTTGAGTATGTGGTTTGGTGGGAAAAGGGAAAGTGTGTGTCTTGAGAGGATAGATGACACCTGAGGGTGTGTGTGTGTGTGTGTGTGTGTGTGTGTGTGTGTGTGTGTGTGTGTCTCTGTGTCTCTGTGTCTGTGTGTGTGTATGTGTTAATGAATATCTATAGACACACGCGTGTCCACTCGGGTGCCTATCGGGTGATGTGACGTTCAGCTCACAAGTTTACACAGCCCAACCCTTGCACAGCCCAACCCTGAAAATATGCACGCACACACACACACACACACACACACACACACACACACACACACACTGCAGGTCTGTTTCTTGTCTAAAGCAGCCCTGGCACTCTCTTCCTCCACCTTATCTCTCCCGTGACGGTTTGGCCGCTCCAGACTCTCGCTCCCAGATGACGGCGGCTGCCAATGGCGCTGGCCCCCCGCCGACTTTTTGTCCCGATTATTTCCTGTGTTGTTGAAAGACCCGCGGTGAGCGTGTAAACAGCCCAATCCATTCCATAACAAATGATCCGAACGGGTTGCTCTGTTGCAAATCCAAGTGCACTGTAACAACTCTACCAGCTGGGCCTGTGAGTGAACAAGCTGTCCGGCGGCTTCGCGGAGTCCAGTTGTGCTTCTCTGTGCCCACTTGCTTCACTGATGCTCTGGTCTACTCCGGCCATGCTGAAGGGTATGACTTCAACTTGGTCTTTGGGTAGAATGTGCTGGATTGTTTTAGGAAATAATCATCTTCATATTTAAAGGAAAATTCTGGTATTTAGCACTTTGAGTCCCTTTTCTGGTTTGTTTTGGATGAACTAGAGTGGTGGACACCGAAATTTTGACAATTGGCCCTGTCTACCGACCTTTCTGACTCGTTTTGAAACCTTTGACTAGTCAGAGTGTGGCTACCAGCAGGCATACTGTAGGCTACTCAAACATGTCCTAAAACAACCCTTAACGTTCGTTTTCAAAACTGTGCAACTCACCGAGTGGTTAGTGGTGTTCGTTGATGTTCCAAAACAAGTAGCGTAGTGAAATACAGTTTCTGTCGTGTTTTATTTGGCATTTTGTATCCCATTGATTTCTGTTGGAAGACTCATTGCATATTGATATTACTGTGCCACTGTCTATGCTTCAGGTTCAAATATTGAGTGGTTGTGAATAGTTCCACAATAGCAAATAAGACGGCTGGAAATCATACATTGCGCCGATATATTTGCTTTTAATAATCAACGAACACCACTAACTACTCGGTGAGTTGCACAGTTTTGAAAACAAACGTTAAGGGTTGTTTTAGGACATGTTTGAGTAGCCTACAGTATGCCTGTTTTCAGCCACTCTGAGAAGTCAAAGGCGATTTAAAACGAGTCAGAAAAGTCGAGACAGGACCAATCGTCAAAATTTCAGTGTCCACCACTCTAGTTCATCCAAAACAAACCAGAAATACCGGAATTTTCCTTTAATAAAGGAAGTTTTGGCATAGTATTAATGTGGTGTTTAAACATGGTGTTGGATACTGGAGTTATGTGTGAGCTGAGACTTAGCAGCCCTCTAAAAGTAGGTAAATGTTTGAAAAAAAACAGACACATGATGTACTATTGAATGTGTAATCTTGTGTGAATGTGTAGTGCACTGTGGCCTGAGGCTTGAATATGCACTGGCTTGGGTGTGGGTACATCCTGGTTTGTAGCGCCCATTGTTTGAAGCGTAGGTCCTTTAGATTGTTGCACAGTTGTACGTGACTAGCTGACTCTTAATAATAATACAGAGCATCATAAAACAGAAGCCATAAAAAAGAGAATCGCATTACGCGTAGGTCAAAATGACTATCTAAAACCAGAAGCTGGGTTCATGCATTTTTATCTATGCAGTCGAGCTCCGCTGCAAAAGAATTATGAGACTTCATATGGATGAGAAATGAGGGGGGATGTCTGCAGGCACATAGATCAAATAAAGCTTTCCTCACTGGACCCATAGAGCTTGCCATCTTCAAGGAGTCGGTTTCATTCCTCTCCATATATCCTTCCATGTCTGCATGCTTTTTTAACCGAGAGCAAAAGGACCACCTTTACCCCCTAAACCAGGGGATTTTACTGTGGGAAAAATGTGAATAACACACACCATGAACAGCCTACCAGCCATCTATGCCCAGTATTACTGAAGGACTAATTATGCCCCCTAATAGCAACAAGATGTTTTGGTTAATGATGCACTCACACAACAGCTGACATTAATTACTTGGTGTTTGTGTGTCTGTGTGTTTGTATGTGTTTGTATATGTTTGTGTGTGTTTGTTTGTGTATCTGTGTGTGTGTGTGTGTGTGTGTGTGTGTGTGTGTGTGTGTGTGTGTGTGTGTGAGTTTGCTTTGTGTTGTGTGTGTGTGTGTGTGTGTGTGTGTGTGTGTGTGTGTGTGTGTGTGTGTCTGTATGTGTGTGTGTGTGTGTGTGTGTGTGTGTGTGTGTGTGTGTGTGTGTGTGCGTGTGTATGTAAGCTTTAGTCTGTAAAACTGAGCAGTGTTTTTTGGTGTTGTGGGCACCGGCTCGCCCCTTTGGATTTACGGCCCTCTCTCCACCCCACTCTCTCAGCCCTATCCTCTCTCCCCTCCACGACGTCAGTCGGGGCGACGCCCTCTCTCTTCTCCTTCCAGCTGGGCCGCCTGGCAGTGGCTCCTGTGGTCAAACCATCTCCAGCTCCATCGCCCTTTAGCCTTCCACTGGGCCTTCCAGTTTTCCAGAGCCCACTTGAAAGAGGGGGAATGCCTGGAAAAGAGGAGTTGGAAGTGAAGAGATCCCACTGTGAGAGAGAGAGAGAGAGAACTGCAAGAACTGTCTGTCGCTCCCACCGTGAGAATGCTTGTATGCAGTGAAGGTGAACAGCCAATGCAAACGAGAAGTCTGAATATATCCAGTTTCGACACACACAGAGGATTTGGTGAGATTGCTGTGTTGGGTTTTATTTTGGGAAAATAGCAGGGACATACACACACACACACACACACACACACACACACACACACACACACACACACACACACACACACACACACACACTAACCCTGGCTAAACCATACTCCTGCAGCACATCAGAGTGAGGGCCTTATTTGGCGCTCCTGATGGCTGCGTGTCAGGCAGACTGGGCCACAATTGCATTAATGACACAAATCTCGCAAAGGTTGCAATTACACGGATTACATCTCTGCCGAGTGACCCGCAGGAACGGCCTCGAACGTGATTGGACAGAACTGAAATGACCCTGGAGGCTTTCGTCATGGCTCTCTGAGGGGCCCCACGATACCACATCCTCCCCCACCACACATAAGCTCCCTCTGAAATGCTGGGGCCTCCGCAACATCCTCTGGCCTCAAAAGTTTTGCCAGCCTGTTGTTTACCAAACAATTCCTCAAGCACCAAGGCGTGGAAACATGGCCCCTTTTGATGCGTACGCTTGAAGCCTCCAAGCGCATTTGCAGGCTAACTGTATTCACTGACATACACATGTTCCCTGATGCATGTGCGCACATACAGTAGACACGCCAACACGTGCATATTCATATTAGCGCACAAGGCTATCACATTCCCAATGCGCCGACGTCATGGCAAGTGGGGGAAATGCCATTGATTTGGAAGATTCATCCAGGCTTTTTCGCTTCATTCATAGTTGAGATGTTTGACCGCAAGTGTCCCACACAGTTAAAGCGAACCGGCCCTGAAGGCCTAGCTGGGTGGCAGGCTGATCGTGCCGACCCGTGATGTGTAATGACATGCTGCTCGGAGCGTCTTTTTTACAGTTCGGAGCCAAAGGCTTCAAAGAATAGCGAAGGAAGAGGCCAACGCACATTGCACACACATTTGCTCGGTCACTGTTGGGAGAAAAAGCATGGGGTAGCCACAATGCCCGTGGCTTCAAATGTATGCAAGCAAGATGCATTGTTATCCTCAGATGTACATCTCCATTATGCACCAGATTGGGTCTATAACATATCCAAGATGAACTTTCAGCCAGTGTAGTTTATTTTCTGCCAATTTCAATTTAGACCAGACTCTCTCTTTCTGTGTGTTTGTGATGTGTGTGTGTGTGTGTGTGTGCAGGAGAGAGAGATGAGGCAGTCGGCTCAAAGATATCATCTTTGAAATTAATCATGGAACACAAGCTTTGCTGAGTAGGTTCTCAAGCCAATCAGTTCATGTAATCAGTCAATTAGATGTGCGCACACATACACAGACACACACACACACACACACACACACACACACACGCTGGCCATTACATTAGTCTTGACAGGCCTGGGTCCCTTTACTACTAAAGCTTATGTAAGAGTTGAAAGAGTGTGAGGGGAGGGTGGAGGAAGCCTGAAAAAGTACTGGGTCAGGGCTGAGGATGTGTGTGTGTGTGTTTGGGACGAGGTTTTCGGCCGCAGGCCACATGACATCATGAGGAGTTACACTCCCCCTGCTAAAGACATCCCGCCATGCCAGCGCATGGAGACCTCCCCAGTAAACAAACACACACACAGGCGTACCACACACACACACACAGTTTCAGGCACATGGAGATATCCCCAATCCACACAAGCACTCACACACACACACACACACACAAAACACATATATAGATAAATATATAGATACTGCACAAAAAAGTCACATAGAAATAAGTAAGGGATAATGTATAGAACGCCGGTCATTACTGGGAAAATAAGTCCTGACAGGGCGAACCGGACCCCGACGCGCAGCGGAGGGGTCTTGTTCCGCCCTGAAGGGACTTATTTTCACAGTAATGACCGGCGTTTTCTATACATTATCCCGCTTTATTATAATGGCTACTTGCCAAAGCTTAAATAATAAACCCTCTAACGATATGACTTTTAGCCTGCATAACCTAGCCTATTTGTTACCGCTCATCGTGGCATTTGCTGAGAAACAAATAGTTTGCAACACACGCCTGCTGAACTTGAATCAAACATTCTTTAGAACACAGCTGATCAACCGCCTGCTTTCACGCTTGAATGAAGTTCCAGTCCCATGTGAAAGGATATGAAAGACATTAATCAGAAGCACAAACCCGCCACTGACAGCGGTGATTAAATGCTTTGCCGGGTGATTTATGTAGATTTAACATAGGCCCGAACGTTGGGAAGGCCCATTCATGTGAATGGAACGTTCTGCAGCACTCTGAAGAGCCGTGTAATAATGTGCATTAATCAGCTCGTCCACTATGTATACTTCACACTAGAAGGCCCACTGAAGGCTGATGTACCATGAAACAGCAGCATGTGTGCACACAGACATACAACACACTTTGGGGGCAGCCGTGGCCCACTGGTTAGCACTCTGGACTTGTAACCAGAGGGTTGCCGGTTCGAGCCCCGACCAGTGGGCCGCGGCTGAAGTGCCCTTGAGTGAAGTGCACCTAACCCCTCACTGCTCCCCGAGCGCCGCCATTGTAGCAGGCAGCTCAATGTGCCGGGATTCACTGTGTGTTCACTGTGTGCTGTGTTTCACTAATTCACGATTGGGTTAAATGCAGAGACCAAATTTCCCTCACGGGATCAAAAAAGTATATATACTTATATACTTATACATTCCAACACATGGGAACATTATGTCTCTCATAGACATATGTATAAATCCAGGCACACATACACACACACATACACACACAAACGTATGCTTGCAGCATGCATGAATACACACTCCGACGCACAGAAAGGCAAGCATGCCCACATGCACGCACATAGACACACAGAGAGAAGCACACACACACACACACACACACACACCACTCACTCACAAAAACATACATCATTGCTCATCCGTTCTGCAGGCTAATGGCCTGCTTTGTAGAGTACAGCCGCTCGATCCAGCTCTCCTGAGTGGCCTCCTTTTAATGAATGACAGAGCACTGGGGGGAGAATCTTTCTGGGAATGCTCGCAAATTAGGGTCTCCACACACACATGCAGACACACACACACACACACACACACACACACACACACACACACACACAGTCCCCCTCACCACCTCATCAAAAATGAACTCTGGTAGCCTGTATAATGTGTGTGTCTGCTTATGTACACAAAGTATGCAATATAGGTCCTCCCATAACATGGAGGTTTTCCCTTGGAGGAGAACACAAACAGACAGCGCTGAATTATTAATTTGGCCACGCGAGCAGCTACATTTAGCGCAGCGGTGGTGGCTCCCTGGCGGGGCTCGTAATGGTGGGCTTTGTCGCTGCTCATCGCGTACTAAAGGGAGGCTCTTAAGGGTCATGAGGCCTTGACTCACACGCGGGAGGAAAGGTTATCTAAGCTCATAAACAGACCCTTTCCCGTTACCCGGCAACCGCTGCCAACTTGGCCTCGACTGGGAATGTGGTGTGAGAGAGGGGGGGGGGATGGGAGAGAGAGAGAGAAATATATTAATATATTTTTTTAATTTTAGTGTATTATATACACATCATATTGCTTTGGCAACATTGTAACATTTATAGTCATTCCAATAAAGCTCATTGATTTGAATTTGAGAGAGAGAGAGAGAGAGAGAGAGAGAGAGAGAGAGGTCCATTGCCTTGGGTCTAAAAAGCTTCCCAAACATAAAACACAGCAGCAAGTGAATGAGAGAGAGTGAGAGAAAGAGAGGGAAAAGGAGAGGAGGGGGAAAGAAGAACCCAGCTCAACCCAACTGGAAAGGATTACAACATTAGCAAAGAATTTCCTTTACATTTCCTCAAATCGGAACCGAAGCCCACAGATTCCCGTGCATGGCGATTTAGCTGTTGTTGTTCTTAGATTAAAAGCAGAGCAGAGGGCTTTTTGTAGTAAACCCCCACCCTACACCCCCAAGGTAAAACCAGTTAATGTTTGGCTGACAAGCACCAGTGAGCATTGAGTGAGCGTGCACGTGTGTGTGTGTGTGAGAGAGAGTGAGAGAGAGAGAGAAAGAGAGGCTTTTCTGAAAGCTTTGTTAGAGGCCCTGTGCTCTGGTGTTGTGAGCCCACGTTGAGAGTGAGGAGTGAGTGTGTGTATGTGTGTGTGTGTGAGAGTAAGTCAATGCCTTTTAAGTGACCGTGTGTTCTGAGTCCCTTGAGTGGGAGTTGGCCCGTTTGTGTGTGTTTGTGTATTTAAATGGGACGTTGTATGTCTTTATTTGTGTGTATAAAAGTCACAGATGTGGTTAGATGGCCACTGACCTGAGTATGAATCATGGCTACTCCACAGTGTGTGTGTGTGTGTGTGTGTGTGTGTGTGTGTGTGTCTGTGTCTGTGTCTGTGTGTGTGTCTGAGCATGAATGAGTTTTGATGTCTTTGCCCAGTATGTCCATATGATGCCTGAGCCCCAGATGTAATTCAGTCCTCTGTAAGTGTGAGTGTGTGTCCTGGTACACATCCCCTGTGTGTGTGGGTGTGTGCACTTGCCTGTGGAGGTATACGTGCTGAGTGAATTGTTCTCATCTCATCGAGCCACATTAATCAGATCAGGTAGCGGGGCATGGAAGGCATGAAACAGCTGGGTGCTGTGCCCCAGAGTGAAAGCCTGGGTCACCTCAGTTGCTCCTAGAGCCTTAATCATGCACTCCCTATTAGGAAACTTAGGCTCATACACTCCTTGAAGTGCATCAATCCTGGAACCATATTCCCCCTAATAGGGAACCTTTGGCAATACATTCCTTAAAGGGGAAACTAGAACTATATTGACTCCTTAAAGGGGAACCTGGGACTTCACAGTCCTTAACGATGAACTTGGGTCCAGTCACCACCCATCACCTTGGGTGGAACATGGCACTATTCTGTCCCAAAGAAGAACCTAGACCTATGTCCTCTCTCTCAAGTGGAACCTGGAACAACAGACTCTAAAGGGAGGTCTAGAACCACACACTCCTTTAAGAGGTACCTGGAACCATACAGCCATGAGAAGGGGGCCGGACCTTCTCTACACTCTAAGGAGGAACCAAGGTACTAGAGAGCCTCTTGAATATTATTATTATCCCACTGTACTGAACCACCCAGATTTGTTTTTATGCATTGAAACGTTCCCACAGAAAGAAGAGGCTTAAGTTGTTGCAAAATTATGCAACCTTATCTTGCAGAACACTAACCAATGTTTCATTTTTGTTCCTGAACTCTGTCCTGGTTTCTTTAGACTTTGTGAGTGTGTGTGTGTGTGTGTGTGTGTGTGTGTGTGTGTGTGTGTGTGTGTGTGTGTGTGTGTGTGAGTGTGTATGTGTGTGTGTTTCTGTGTTTAAAGAGAGGGGCATTTTCTTGGAGAAATTTCCTGGAGAGATAGTTGATTGGGGTCAGTCAAGTGTACCGCACACCCACCTAGATGTTTTAAAACTCTGTGGGTGACACAAACGTATGTGTTCTTTGTTAGTCTAAATGTGTGTGTGTGTGTGTGTGTGTGTGTGTGTCTGTGTTTGAACACCCAATATGAACTGATGTGATGTGATGAAATGAACTCAGGGTCCCTTACACTAGAAACTAACTTCCCATTATAGAGAAAGTGAACTTCTTCAAAGAGCATTAAAAAAAGCACATACAGCAACTATGCACTTTGTGCCAATGTTAATCACAGTCGTCCCTCCCAGCTATATACTGCGGCCGGAGGGCATTCACGTCTCACCGGCCAGCGCTTCTCTCCGTCAGGTGGACCTGCCTGGTGTGAGTGGAAGTTGAGTCCAGCCCTGCTGGTTTGAATGTGCTGATTGCCTACACAAGTGGAGCAGGCTTTCCCTTGGCCTTCCATTTGCTGCTGAGAGGCGCTCATTTGGCCCGTGGCCTGGTTAAGTCTCGGGCGGTCATTAAGAGAGATGCAGTGTTCTTAATCCTTGAACTCGGACGGAACAACCACCAGAGAGAGGAGGAGAGAAGAGGAGAAGAGAGGGGAGGAGGGAGGGAGGGAGGGGGAGCAGTTTCTTCTTCACTCAGATGAGAGATTGGGCCTCCAGATTTTGAAGCAGGGATGACTATAAGCATCCTCCCACACAGGGCTCATGAATAGAGAGAGAGAAAGTGTGTGTGTGTGTGTGTGTGTGTGTGTGTGTGTGTGTGTGTGTGAAAGACAGAGAGAGAGGGTTAGAGAGTATGTGTGTGAGTGAGAAAGAGTGTGTGTGTGTGTGTGTATGTGTGTGTGTGTGTAAGACAGTGAGAGAGTTGTAATGAGGATAGGCTGTGTAGAGCTGGAGCCTGAGCATCCTTGCCCTAGCCTAGCCTGTCACCCTGGCTTGGTTATATAACAGCTATGTTCTGGATGAGCATGGTGCTGTACATCCAGTGCACTGAACTGGACTTAAACGAGTGTTTCTCGGCCCAGGACATCCTACACAGGAGTGCACATTGTGTGTGTGTGTAAGTGTGTGTACGTGTATGTTTGTGTGTGTGTGTGTGTGAGAGAGAGAGTGAGAGAGAGTGTGTGTATGTGTGTGTGAAAGCGACAGCAAGGGAGATATATAGAGCTGTATGAAATCCAGTGTAACCCTTGTTCATGTTGAAGCAGTGACCTGTTTTACATGCGGAGGCCTTAGCAAGCAAAGCATTTTTCAGGGTCATTATGTGGCAGGCCTTTGGGAGCCCGGCCTGTTTGGGATGGCATGATCATGGCAGGAGCTCATGGACACAAAGCCCCTTACACGCAATTCAGAAAAAACCCTCTTTCCCATATCCATCCATTCATTCATTCATTCATTTATTCATTCATTCACACATCCTTATCTGTCTAAATATCCATCCATCCATTCACACATCCAGTTATTTGTCTTGTCTATTTCTTCACTCATCCATCCATCCATTCCTCCACCCATTCACACATCCATCTATTTGTCTGTCTATCTGTCTATATATTTATCTATCCATCCATCCATCTGCAGTAAATCTAATGCAGCCACCCATGCCCCTCACCAATCACCACTGACTTCTGTTAGTGCCCCTCTCTTCTCTGCCTGTGACATTTGTGTGCTGCTGTGTTGAATGCCACCAAGTGCTCTCTCCTCCCAAGGTCTGGTGGCTGCTGTTGCTGCTGCCGCTGTGGGTGGTGCTGGTGGAGGAGGCCTGGGGACAGTGGTGGAGAGGGGGGGAGCAGGGGAGACGGGCGGTGCTTGAGACTAGAAGGACGCAGCAGCGGATTAGCTGGCTGATTGTACTGACCTTGCCAGGAACACAGCATATGTGTAATGGGCCAAGGGGCCGCTGGGCCAATCAGTGATTGGATGAACGGACCCAGTAAATGTGAAGTGTGTGTCTTTCTGTGTGTGTGTGTGTGTGTGTGTGTGTGTGTGTGTGTGTGTGTGTGTGTGTGTGTGTATTGTGAATTGTGTGTGTGTCTGGGTGTGAAAGTGTATAAGTGCGTTTGTGTGTGTGTGTGTGTGTGTGCCAGGCCAGTGGTTTTGATGAATGCTAGTGAGGCATTGTTGTTTGTGCTGCTGTTTGAGGACTTTGACTTGGTTAGAGTAATATCATCTGTGCTTGTGCCAACCACTAATATATTCAGAATGAATAAATGAAAGTCATTCCAAGTGCAATTCCGCTATTATCACTTTTAATTTCATTCGGTAACACTTTAATTGACAGTGTCGACATAAAAGTGACATGACACTGTCATGAACGTGTCATAAACAAGTCATAAACGTTTACTGTATGACATAACGCTTCTGTCATTAAGTGTCATTCAGTTTTTGTCATAACAAGTTAGGGTTAGGATTAGGTTTAGGGTTAGGTTAGGGTTAGTGTTAGGGTTAGAGTTAGGGTTAGGTTTTGGGTTAGGGTTAGGATTAGAGTTAAAGGTTAGGATTGGGTTAGGGTTCATGTGTCATGACAGTGTCATGTTACTCTTATGTCGATACTGTCAAGTAAAGTGTTACCAAACATTCTTAGTGCAAGGCAATTAGATCATGGCATGCAGCAAGTGGCTACTTGAAGTTGAAATATGAGAATGAGTAGCAAATGGAATGATAATGTTATATAATGTTTTTTATCAGTCGCTTTGGTGTATTTTTCTAATCATCATTAACGTTTGCACATCAGTAAGTGCATTTCTTGAATCAATTAGTACAAAATTGCACTATAGTGTATTACCTGCAAAAGCACATAACTTGTTCAGAATGATTATTTTATGCCTCAGAAGCAAAAATCTATGGCAATCAATGTGTCAGTGCCTTTAGAATGGCATGCTCCTTACACCATTGGTCACAAACAACATAGTCAAAATGCTTAGTCATGTTTTCAATACAACAGTTTACTCTGTAAGTATTTTCTTACGCAAACTATGGGTCAGGTTTTGATGAGAATGATTGAAAATGCACTATGCTACTCTTTTTCTTTGTGACATAATTTCAGCTGAACAGTGTCACACATTGCTGTATATGGGAGATTGTAGGATATATTGGCATGGGTTCATACAGTATAGCCTACTTTTATAATGCTGTTTGTGTTGCAGTTTGTCGTCAGATGATGTAATTCAGTGACATCCCTAGAAAGGAAGACCTACAGTACTGTCAAACAGAATGACCCACATGACATAAGCTGTTGATTATGTAAAAAAACATATGCTGGCAGTTGCACACAATCAATTGCATGGATGTGCCAAAGCCTTTGTTGTTTGTTCAAAGTAATGAGAAGTTGCTTTTTATGATAAACACAAGGGGATTGGTTGTTGAATTGATTGGATTGAACTAGTAATTTTGAGAATTTCAGAATCTGAGAAATCTATTTTCAGAAATACTACAAATTCAGCTCACTTCACAGTCAGTTCTGAACAACACAGCAACAACACACTGCATACATGGAACAATGCATTATGAGACGGTCAAATGCACTCATAACACAGTATACGAGTATCATACAGTATACTGTACAGAATATACAGTAAACAGTTCCCAAGATAGTATATAGGATACATAACCTCTTTGATCTCTGCTCCTTAATCCATGTTGGACACAGATGTCCTATCTGACCAGTAGGGGAGCTGTTCTGTCCTCTTTCCTCCCTCTGAGGTTTGGGTGGCTGTCAAGCTTTGGCTCTCCCTCCTCTGCCAGTGTAAGACTTTGTAATACTCTTGGTCATTGTGTGCCAAATAACGCCTGGTGATTTGTTGCGTAAAAAGCCTGTAACAATTACTGCCTTACGTGTCATGACTGGTCCAGTGGTGTCCAAGCCCCAGGATCTAATTTTAGAAACTGTGTCAACTTGTGAGACTGAGAGTTACATGTAATCATTGTGAAAGTATGCATATACCTACACTAGTATTACATTAAGGTCATTTGAGGGGGTTCTCTTCCAGGATAAGGAAAGACAACATTCACTTTATTACCACTAGTTCTCTTTACTGCTCATTATTACACGGCTCTTCAGAGTGCTGCAGAAAGTTCCATTCACATGAATGGGCCTTCCCAACGTTCGGCCCTATGTTAAATCTACATAAATCACTGGCAAAGTATATAATCACCGCTGTCAATGGCAACGGGTTGATTACATCTTTCATATCCCTCTGCAAGACGTCTGTTCGCTTATTGCAATGGAATTTCATTGAAAGGGAAAGTAAGCTAGTAAGACGTTGCCACGCATATTGCACAATTAAAGAAATAGACTCAAGAGACACATTGTAAACACTGGCCGATCTTTAGGTAAATGGACGTTTGATTACTATGGATCTAGTTATAATTAAGTCAATCACAGTAAAATAAACATTAGGTGATCATCTTGGTATCTGGATTAGTTTGTATTTAGATTATGGCAATAGTTTAGCTATGTGTCTCTTTCACATACCCACACACACACACATTGTAGCATTGCTGCAATTGAACAGAACAGAGTCGAAATCACTGCCATACACTCTTTCAATAACCCATCCATCCACCAATCCACACTCACACACACACACACACACACACACGTATGCTCTTTTCAGCACTTCTTTCATTCTAGATGAGAGAGTCTGTGTTAATCTGTTGTTTCTGTTGGTGTGAGTCGGCCTGCATATGTTTGTCTGTATTGTATTCATGTGCCAGTATGGTTCACTTCTGGATACGTGTGTGTGTGTGTGTGTGTGTGTGTGTGTGTGTGTGTGTGTGTGTGTGTGTGTGTGTGTGTGTGTGTGTGTGTGTGTGTCTGTGTGTCTATGTGTTTTGGTGGGTGTGTGGGTGTGTTGTGACATGCCACAGCTGACAGATGCGTGTGTTGGCTGCTGCTGCCAGAGGGCCAAGCTTGTCTCCGATGGCGAGCGGACCATGTGACTAAAGCCCTTCCGTGGCAGTCCCTCTAGCTCTCTGTCCCCACCGCCTGGACGGAAAGTGTTGCTGGGTAATTTCCTGTCACCAGTCGTCGTTATGAGTAATGGCATGTGTGTGCGTGTGGGGCTGTATGTCTGCATGATCGGTGGGTGGGTGTGTTTGGTTGTGTTTATGAGTGTGTATGTGTGTGTGTGTGTGTGTGTGTGTGTGTGTGTGTGTGTGTGTGTGTGTGTGTGTGTGTGTGTGTGTGTGTGTGTATGTGTGCGCTCTCAACACAAGGGTCAACGCAATCTTTCAGCCCAGGGTGGCTAATAGCTGTTCCAGTGATTTACTGTCTCCATCAGTTTGTGTGTTTGTGTGTGTGTGTGTGTGTGTGTGTGTGTGTGTGTCAGAAGAGAAACGGGGCCACGTATACAGGCAACGGGGTGTGAGATGTTTTGGAGGTGACCACCGGTCAAAGGACCCTCAGTTATCCACATCTTATTTTCAGCTCAGCATCCCAAACATGGGCTCAGCAATAGCCATGGCTCTGGGTCGAGTGTTGAAATGGCATCAGCTTAGCACCTGCGCCTGAAGTAAAAGAAAAAAAAGTGGTGATATTTTGAAACGGACAACAGTCTCTCTCTCTCTCTCTCTCTCTCTCTCTCTCTCTCTCTCTCTCTCTCTCTCTCTCTCTCTCTTTGCGGCCTCTCTGTGGTGATAGTGTTGGCCGTCCCGCCATGGGAAGGTTACCTTTGATCTGGCAACAGTGCTTATGTAACCATTGTGACATCACCACCACCTGTTTCGCCCCCTCTTCTCTCCTTCCAGGAATGGATAGAGACAAGCTTCTCTTCAGAGGAACTGCAAGAGGAAGAGGCTGATAGGGAGAGAACAGAGAGAGCACAGTGAACAAGAGGAAAACAGAATGGTTTCCCAACTCAAGCACAGTGGTGGACAAAGTACACTAACTACGCACTTGAGTGAAAGTAGAGATTCCTTGTGTAAAATATTACTCAAGTAAAAGTATTCCCTTTCACTTATTTGACTTTCCACTTTAGAAGTATAACATTATTCTTAGTCTCTTACCTTTGACGGATTATGGTCCTATGTGCTTTTATCATCTTCACATCAAAACAGATTTTACTAATGCCACTCTTGGCACACAAATCTTTAAATAGTGCCTGACATTTGTCTGTTAAAAAGTTTGCACAAATAAGGCCAAGGGTGTTCAGCCAAGTCAGTGTCAGCCGTTTATTCCATAATTTTTGCAAATTTCGCGCTGAGCCTTGATTGGTGTGCTTATGGTGCACTCGCCTTGACCTCTCTTAGCCTACATTTTTTTATTCGATTCGGTAAAAAGGAACAACAGGTCTCACTAAATGTAATGGAGTAACAAGTAAGAATTTTCACTTTGAAATGTAGTGGAGTCAAAGTATAAAGTCTCACCAAATTGAAAGACTTTGGTAAAGTACAGATACATTAATAAGTTACTTAAGTACAAGAAGGAATTACATCTACTTTGTTACTGTCCACCACTGGTCAAGCAGAAGTATATGTGGATGACACACATCTAGTGCTATAGAAAACTCACAGCAACCTGAAGAAAAATAAGTGTCAAGCTACATGCAACATTGGTAGGATGCAGAATGGATACGATTTTGTCCTTGTAATTACATTTGAGATTTGCTGCTCTTTCTTTTCTCTCTCTCTCTCTCTCTCTCTCTCTCTCTCTCTCTCTCTCTCTCTCTCTCTCTCTCTTTCTCTCAAAATCCCTGAATCAATCTAACTGTGGAGCAGACAGTGGCCATGTTAGAATGGATTTGCAACAGCTTTGCCGTCAAGCCCCAGTCAAGGAATGATTAATTCAAACCACACAGCCGCAACAAAACAAAAAACAAAAAAGGACATTAATAACATTCCCCGATCTAAGTTTGTAATCCTCTTTCATGCTCCACCATCGATCACCACAGATTATAGTTATGACTTGATGTCCTTTTTTTATTCCTTTATTTATTTGTTTATATTTCATTGTGTGACTCTTATTTGAGGCACAACTATGAGGGTGTAGGCTGGGAGTCAGAGGCTTCTCCAGTGCTCCTTCCTTTCCTCCACCCGCACCACCTGCGAAGGTAACCTAAAAATACACTACCTCTAATCTTCTTAAGGGAATGTGGAAATAGCTTGCTCTGCCTGATTGGCAGCTGTAGGAGGATCTCCTGTGCTTCAACCAAACGGCATCACACACAGAGAGAGAGAGAGAATCTCTCGACGCTCGAGGAAGGACCGTTTCACAGTCTTTTTATTCTCGTTTCTTTCTCGTCGATCATCCTCGTCGATCCCTGAACTTTGAGAGAGGAGCACCCCACCCGACACCCCCCTTACCTCTACCCTACCACCCCCTCTCACCTGGTGCCTCCACCCCCTCTAGACCCTCCTCCGTGCCCACCTCACCTGGATGGTGTCTCCTATCCCGTCGGTCTGCAGCCCCAAGCGCTGGGCGGACAACCTCAGCATGCCTCACCTGCCCAACCTCAGCAGCCTGGGCAAGCTGTGCAGCTCGGGCCGCGGCGAGGACGCCATGGTGGTGGACCGGGTCAAGCGCAAGAACTCGGTGCGCCGCATGTCCATCATCGAGGATGGCAACGTGTCCGAAGTGCTCTACCTCATCCCCAAGCAGTCCATGATGGAGCAGCTGCCCTTCATCAACCCCAACGACTATGTCATCTGCGAGCGGATGTCCAACTTGCCGGACAGGGCTGCGTTGGGTAAGGAGGAGGAGGACGTGAGGAGCAGCATAACCCCAGCCCGACACAGTGAGGAGATTTTGGGGGGGGGGAGTATCTTCAGGACGGGGTCAGGGGAAAGGGGTTGTGGTTGTCTGGATGGATGGAAGACATTATGAGAAGGTAGGGAGAAGGACAGAGAAGGTTCAGGATGAACCAAAGGAAGGAAGTTTGATGGGGAGGTTTGCCAGTGAGGGTTTGAGTCGGTAAGATGATCCTAACCTCCAGGTGAGCCCTTGGGTCAATCATATCAGTTAGAGAACATTCCGGGTTGGATTTGTCTCTCGCTAGATTCAGAGAAAAAGGGATAATCCATCTCTTTCTCTTCATGCTGCATGGTCAACTTAGGGTCATAACAGGACTCAACTGTAGTCTCAAGATTATGTGCAATGTTGAGTTGTTCTCTAAGAAGTCTCTAATATGCCTGTAGGAGTAAAAGAGTGCCATATCACTCATCATCATATGAATGGTGCATTCCTAACCCTTTTTTAGGACCACCATTTGTTTACCTTTGGACTCTTGTAATGGTTGCTAGTAGACAGTACAAGTAATCCATTGATGTTTGCAAAGGCTTAGTACCTACCCCAGTTTGTTTCTAAACAAACATGTAGTGGCAATAATCACTCTTAATCTCTTATGCGTTAGCTAGTCTGAGTGAATGGAACAGGAAAAAAATTGAGCGATCTTTGTTCGTGAGGGTGAAGACATTCATTTGCTAGTGCTCTGAGTTCCATCTGGTAAAAGTCCCTGAGGTTGCTGTGTGAAGTTGTCTGTATGAATGTGATAATAGTTTTTTTCTGATGTGGGTGGTCTGTGTAAGGTTATGGGTGTGTGCGAGAGAGAGGAATTCATTTTATGCATGTTAGGAATTGCATGTGTGCTTATTGTAAGGCTGGTTGCTTTATTACAAATATGCATAATTTGCAATTTGATGTTGAAATTGTGTGTGGTCTTTAAAGTTTATCTGTATCAGGGGGGGAGTTAGGTATGTGTGTGTGTGTGTGCGTGTGCGTGTGTGTGTGCAGCGTGCTAGCAGTGCGTGCCGAGTAGTGGTGTTGTTCAACCCAAGCCGTATTGTCAGCGAGTTTTGCCCTGCCCTGTGCTGTGCTGTGCTGTGCTGAGGGTTTTGCCAACAGCAGAATATGCTGATGGGCCCTGCTGTGGTATGGGATTTGGGTGGACGCTCAACGCTTAACCCCTCACGCCTGGCCCTGACCATGACACATCACACACGGGACCCATTGGTCCAGAGAGCCCACCGTAACGAGCATGGACCACCTGCTACACACATCA
>NC_063210.1:9702983-9725483 GCF_017589495.1 Alosa alosa
AAAAGAAAATATATGTGAACCACGGTGTGGGAGAGGAGC
The DNA here is from genome assembly GCF_017589495.1 of Alosa alosa. Classification (NCBI taxonomy): domain Eukaryota; kingdom Metazoa; phylum Chordata; class Actinopteri; order Clupeiformes; family Clupeidae; genus Alosa; species Alosa alosa. The sequence continues at coordinate 9,703,023 of NC_063210.1, forward strand.
AGGCACAGAGCTCATGCTTTGTAGCAGAGAGAGAGAGAGAGAGAGAGAGAGAGAGAAGGAGGAGAGAAAGAAAGCAAAGATGGAGAGTGAGAGCGAAAGAGAAAGAGAGAGGGGGAGATAGAGAGGGAGGAGAGAAAGAAAGCAAGGATGGAGAGAGATCAGTGTGGGGAGCAAAGAGAAAGGAAGAGAGAGAGAGAGAGAGAGAGAGGGAGGAAAGACAGCGTGAGAACAGACTCAATAACACATTTAACTCACCGTTGTAGCCATGGTAACCAATGGGAAAGTGGTCCTCAGATGAGGTCTTATGCAGTGTAAATTGAAGTCTAAACACATATACACACATGTACACACACACACACACACACACACACACACACACACACACACACACACACACACACACACACACACACACACACACACACAAACACACATGCACAGATACACATGTATGCAGACCCAATGGTGCTCGCAGACCAAACACACATTATGCAGCAAAGCTAACTCAGGTCCTCACACATGCTAGCACCCCAACGCATTGCTTTTGCTAAATGACACAGCATGCAATGACGCAAAGTCAGAGTTTATGCACACCATCACACATAATAAACACACACAGCCCAAATAAATGCTATGCAGCAGAGCTAGCCCTGGGGGGTATTCAAAGTACGTGGTTTAGTGACAAACCTGGTTGAGTTAACTCAGAGTAGGTGGTAAACCTCCTAATAGAAGAGCTGTATGGCTTCATTCTCCTATAAAACAATGCCATAGGGCTCTTGTTGTAGGAGGTTTACCACTTACTCAAAGTTAACTTACCCAGGTTTCTCCCTAAACCACATACTTTGAATACCCCCCTGGTAAGGCAACGCTAACTCTGCTTCAGACACTCCCGCATGCTCCAATATGAGATGTGGCAGCCTAGTGGTTATAACCTTGGGAGACCAGACCGCCTGTAGCTTGTTGACACACCCTTCCACATTCCTGGGTCGCTCCTCACACAGACATGCCCTCCATCTAGCCCCAGAGAGTGAGGGCCCATCACAGCCAAGTGGCTCACTCCTACCCCCCACCTCCCCAAACACACACACACAAGCACACACACACACATGCTCTATATGTAGCCCCAACACAAGGATTGCCCCTACACAAGGGCTCACTGGCCTGCCAGACTAGTTGACCCTTTCAACTTGGCCCACAGCACAGGATGGCATCCGTGTCCCTCTGGAAGCTTCTGTCCAGACCCCCCTGTGCTCTTGCCGCCAGACTCCACGTGTGGCCTGCAGTCGTGGCAGTGGGCCCCACCCCCCCACCCCTTACAGCCCAGTCCACCCCCAGCCCTTCAGCTCTGATAACCAGCTCTATAAATACCCCAGTGCACCGGCTTTGCACACACACACACACAGGGGGCAAGGGTGTTGATACAACTGCTGTGACCATGGACTGGACAGTGTGAATGCTGAATGCGGTGTGAGGTTTGGTTCTAGGAGTCATTGCCCTGGATAATTGTACATATGTGTATACATGTGTGTCTCTGTGTGTGTGTGTCTCTCTCTCTCTCTGTGTGTGTGTGTGTGGGGGCAAGGGTGTTGATACAACTGCTGTGACCATGGACTGGACAGTGTGAATGCTGAATGCGGTGTGAGGTTTGGTTCTAGGAGTCATTGCCCTGGATAATTGTACATATGTGTATACATGTGTGTCTCTGTGTGTGTGTGTGTGTGTGGGGGCAAGGGTGTTGATACAACTGCTGTGACCATGGACTGGACAGTGTGAATGCTGAATGCGGTGTGAGGTTTGGTTCTAGGAGTCATTGCCCTGGATAATTGTACATATGTGTATACATGTGTGTCTCTGTGTGTGTGTGTCTCTCTCTCTCTCTGTGTGTGTGTGTGTGTGTGGGGGCAAGGGTGTTGATACAACTGCTGTGACCATGGACTGGACAGTGTGAATGCTGAATGCGGTGTGAGGTTTGGTTCTAGGAGTCATTGCCCTGGATAATTGTACATATGTGTATACATGTGTGTCTCTGTGTGTGTGTGTGTGGGGGCAAGGGTGTTGATACAACTGCTGTGACCATGGACTGGACAGTGTGAATGCTGAATGCGGTGTGAGGTTTGGTTCTAGGAGTCATTGCCCTGGATAATTGTACATATGTGTATACATGTGTGTCTCTGTGTGTGTGTGTGTGGGGGCAAGGGTGTTGATACAACTGCTGTGACCATGGACTGGACAGTGTGAATGCTGAATGCGGTGTGAGGTTTGGTTCTAGGAGTCATTGCCCTGGATAATTGTACATATGTGTATACATGTGTGTCTCTGTGTGTGTGTGTGTGGGGGCAAGGGTGTTGATACAACTGCTGTGACCATGGACTGGACAGTGTGAATGCTGAATGCGGTGTGAGGTTTGGTTCTAGGAGTCATTGCCCTGGATAATTGTACATATGTGTATACATGTGTGTGTTTGTGTGTGTGTGTGGGGGGGGCAGGGGTGTTGATACAACTGCTGTGACCATGGACTGGACAGTGTGAATGCTGAATGCGGTGTGAGGCTTGGTTCTAGGAGTCATTGCCCTGGATAATTGTACATATGTGTATACATGTGTGTCTCTGTGTGTGTGTCTCTCTCTCTCTGTGTGTGTGTGTGTGTGTGTGTGTGTGTGTGTGTGTGTGTGTGTGTGTGTGTGTGTGACAGTGTACTGAATGGTGTAAATGTTGCTTGCGTCTGTGGGTCCTGGAGATAGCTGCATACGTATACGTGTGTGTGTGAGGGTTGTATACTGTATGCCACTTATCTTGAACTAGCGTCCTTTGTCCAGTTGTCGAGGTGGCCGGGGAACTATTGAGCCTCTGCTCACTGCACTGAAGTCATCAGCTGTTTGTGTCGATAAAAACACCTGATATTCACTCCTGCTCTCCTGAATGTCAGATATTCACTCCTGCACTTGACTATTTATTTTTAGATCAAGTGTTTGTCTCTTGCTTGCTTTGTTTCTCTCTTTCAAACAGAGTCCATGCTGAGTCAACGAGGGCTTGGTGTCTAAATTAATTGGACACATCTGCACATAAGGGAAGTTTTAATAAATGTCAAATTTCTAGGTCACTTTGAGAACATTCGTCACCAAACTACACCCACGATTTTGATCCATCCACAGACATAGAATCCTTCAGTTGATATATCATGTTAGCATCCAAAGTAGCAATGTAAAGATACTTAGTACAAGTTCATATGGTTGTATTGCATTTGCAGAGGTAGCTTTGGTGTTAATCTTGAAGTCTTGACATTAGAGCAGACCTACAGTATGCACATGCATTGTAGTGGACATCTATTTATTTTTTTTTAATACATGACCATTATTAATAGTAGTGGAAGACATGATCAACAGATCACAGACATTATAAATCACTGTTGATAAAATGATGACTGTCTACACATGGAAAACAAAAGCCTAAAACCATCAAATAGAGAGAATCCAACGCAATAAGACGACTGGACAGGCTGCTGTGCTGTGAATGTAAATTGAATGTGGCTGTAATATCTGACCATGACCATCCATGCCACTTCAGAACTCATATCTGGCCTTAGCTTTAGTATATGTGTTTAAAAGTCCTTGACAATGGCTGTTTTACTCAGCGTATGATTTAGAAGTGTTTGCATTGACAGATAAGGCTGCAGTGTTTTATAAAGAAGAGTTGCCACTGATGATGACAGTATTACACTCTCTTCTTGTGTACTGTATAGTCCTCTGACAAGGACTGAGAGTGGAAGGGTCACTTAAAGTTCAAACCTAGTGAGGTGAAGTCTTCATGGGAAATGGGGTTTTTGTTTCAAAGAAATCCAGTATCCAGGTACGGATAAGACAACAGTACAAACCCAGTGGGTTGAAGATGCTGGGTTTTTGTGACAACTGAGTGTTTTTGTTGTGAGTAAGCTGTGAGTCATGGCTGCTGCAGGTAGGAGTGCTGGAGCTGACCCCGTCTAGTGGAGAGGGTCCTTACACGGGGGAGGCTCGTAGAAGAAGCAGGAGAAGGTCTGGTTGGGGTCCCTCCATTAAGTCAAAGTTTAATTTGGGCAGTCATTTTGACCTGACCTTCTACACATAACCACGTATATACACACACACACACACACACACACACACACACACACACACACACACACACACACACACACACACACACACGCACACTGCCAAGGTAGTGTTGGTGTTAAGCAGTAGTAAAGGTTGAGGGATGTTCTGTAATATGTAACAAGAGACTGCCATCTAATCCACTTTCTGCTTGTTGACACTACACAAAAAAACAGAGAAAAAGAGTGTGTGTGTGTGTGTTTGTGTCCCAAGTGTCTGAGTGTCTCCACAGGTGCTTGTTTGTGCTTGTCAGACATGCTGGGTGAGACTGTAGACCCTAAGATGATTTATGAGCACAGGCAACACTCGTGTGTGTTTGGCAGTGTGCGTGTTCATGCTGTCATACCATGCAGTATATGGTATAGTACACGGCATGCACACAGTATATAAATGTGTGTGTGTGTGTGTGTGTGTGTGTCTGTTGCTCATATGGAGACAGTGTGCTCTGGTGTGCTGACTGCTCTCCAGGCTACTTTCTCCAAATGTGGTGCGTGTTCAGACTGCACATATGTCCATATGTCCCCCTGCATGCTTCTGTGTGTGCGTGTGTGTGTGTGAGAGAGAGAGAGAGAGAGAGAGAAAGAGAGAGAGAGGGAGAGAGAGAGAGAGATTATGTTATGTATGAGTGTGTGTGTGCATGATAAATGTTGTGATGATTTGTTATCATTAGCAATTGTGTAGGATATTCCCAAAGAATGATCTCTCTCTCTCTGCTGCTTCCTAATCTCTCTCTCTCTCTGCTGCTTCCTAATCTCTCTCTCTCTCTCTCTCTCTTTCTTTTCTCCCCATTAAATCACCTTTCTTGGCGTCCCCTAGAGAATAAAAAAGAGAGAGAAAGAAAGAAGGATGGACAGAGAGAGAGGGGGGGGGGGACTGCAGTCCTGTCGTGGGTTAATGTGGCTGCAAGTGAGCACATTATTTTGGTTGCTGTTACCGTTATAGAGCAGGTTGCCATAGCAACGACGATCTCCAGAGCTGGGATCCAGTGTAAGGTATAGGCAGAGAGAGAAGTCTGCATTTCCAACACACACATGTGCCGGTGAGTGTGTGTGTGTGTGTGTGTCTGTGTATATGTGTGTGTGTGTGTGTGTGTGTGTGTGTGTATGATGCACTGGTTGACATACATTCCATGGGTTTTGTTCCAAGTTGGCATTCAGACTGGTGTGTATACCGTATGTGTGTAGTGAGGTGTAAGGAGTAGCCTACACACCCTGTTATATAATCTTGTAGCTGCCTGATTCAGAGTGTATGTTTGAACAGCCTATGCAAAACATTGAGCCAAAGATATGCATTCAGAGGGAGAGAGAGAGAGAGATTATGTTATGTATGAGTGTGTGTGTGCATGATAAATGTTGTGATGATTTGTTATCATTAGCAATTGTGTAGGATATTCCCAAAGAATGAGCTCTCTCTCTCTGCTGCTTCCTAATCTCTCTCTCTCTCTCTCTCTCTCTCTCTCTCTCTCTGCTTCCTAATCTCTCTCTCTCTCTCTCTCTCTCTCTCTCTCTGCCTCTTTCTTTTCTCCCCATTAAATCACCTTTCTTGGCGTCCCCTAGAGAATGAAAAAGAGAGAGAAAGAAAGAAGGATGGACAGAGAGAGAGGGGGGGGGGACTGCAGTCCTGTCGTGGGTTAATGTGGCTGCAAGTGAGCACATTATTTTGGTTGCTGTTACCGTTATAGAGCAGGTTGCCATAGCAACGACGATCTCCAGAGCTGGGATCCAGTGTAAGGTATAGGCAGAGAGAGAAGTCTGCATTTCCAACACACACATGTGCCGGTGAGTGTGTGTGTGTGTGTGTGTGTGTGTGTGTGTGTGTGTGTGTGTGTGTGTGTGTGTGTGTGTGTGTATGATGCACTGGTTGACATACATTCCATGGGTTTTGTTCCAAGTTGGCATTCAGACTGGTGTGTATACCGTATGTGTGTAGTGAGGTGTAAGGAGTAGCCTACACACCCTGTTATATAATCTTGTAGCTGCCGTATGTTGAACAGCCTATGCAAAACATTGAGCCAAAGATATGCATTCACTGGACGTCTGTATGCACCATTCAGCTTCTTTCACCCAGATGGCAGTGAGATGAGTGACCTCTCGGGACATAGGTGCATACCCACATCCCTCTGTTAGGGTCTTTGTCCTTGTGCTTTTGCATACATTGCACACACACACACACACACATCATTCGATGTGTGTTAGTATGTGTCTGTATATCTGAGAGTATGTGTATGTGTCTGTGTGGAGCATGCTTGTGTAACCTCTCTCTCTCTCTCACACACTCCCTCTCTCTTTCTTCCTCTCTCTCTCCTTTGCCTGATAAAAGAGCCTTGCCAGGCAGGGAGTGGGTAAAGGAGGGATGGCGGGATGGATGGATGGAGGGAGAGAGAGAGAGATGGAGCGAGGGAAGAGGGACAGCCCGCTCTGGGGACAGCACATTCCTTCCCCTCCTAATCTCACTCCAGCACTCGGGCCTTTCGAGAGGCCAGCGATTAGATTAGCCCAGCACGCATCACTTCTCACCCACAACAGAGAGAGAGAGAGAGATGAAGAGAGAGGGAGAGATGGGGGAGTGTGAGAGAGAGAGAGAGAGAGAGGGAGAGAGGGTGAAAGAGTGCATGGATGATCATGAACGTTTTTTTGGGGGGAGAGGGAAGAAGGAGACCTTGACGAGCAGAGGAGTCGAAGGGACATCTCCCTCCACCCAACCCCAACCCCCGGCTCATGCTCAGTCTCTGCCTCACTCTCACAGGTCCTGGGTCCACAGCTCGTCACCTGGCAGCTCGTATCGCTAGCGCTCACCCAGCAGGTCCGGGATCAGCCCGCAGGCCGTCTGAGTCAAAAACGAGCCTCAGAAACAGAAATGATGCAGATCACATGTGGTGTGCATGTCAATAGGCGCCGCTCTGAAGACCGTTTTTGCCATCCGTCAGATTCCACATGTGCAGTTGAGAATTCCGTCCCAGCTATGCACCAGCAAGCACTGCAGTGGACCCTGGTGCTGACTTATAAAAGCTTGACAGGAAAGCAGATTTTGATTCTGACACCTTTGAGCTCTTCCTGATGACCTTGGCTAATTGATCCGCTTTGGCGTTGGATTTCTCTCTCACTCTCGCTCCCTCTCCTCCCCCCGCCCTCTCTAACTAGCTCTCATGCTTTGACACAGCTACTGGGAGCACTGGCCCTAATACTGTCCTCCATTAACGTGTGGCACATACGACTTTGTCATGCTTGCGCTAGCTGCTAATAACTCCTCAGGGGCGTCATTGACTTTATTCTCTTAATGAGGTTTAAGGCAGCAGGTTTCCACAGTCCTCAGCCGCCACACGGATGTGTAGCGTTAGCCACAACGAGCTGTGAAAAAGAGTGATAGAATGTTAATGATGCTTCTGGTACACTTTATGTGGTGTATCATATGCCATTTTAGTAATGGGTAACAAGGTGTGACTCATTTGAACATTTAAAGGTGTCTGTGATCTTGTTTGATACCTATAGCCTTGGCACTGTGAACGGATCTGGACTTTTTTGCCTCTCATTCCTCTCCTTGTCAGCATACCTTTCTTGGGTTTAACAATCACTACTGGTGCTCACAGATCCTGATCAGATGGGAGCACTTGAAATCAATGGGGGATCCACCCTAATTAATGGCACCCATTCCTGCCTGGTCTGCAAATAGTAGAACGCAGACCAAAGAGGTGTTATGGTTGCATCATGACCCATCTGCAAGGGTGATGTTGGCCTAAATCCTTTCTTAGCCACACAGCAAATTGTTTTGTGCACATACAGTAGACACATCATTCAGAAAGTCCCACAAACAACGGCAGGAGAAGCCTAGATGAGCAATTCCACAGTTGGTGAATAGAAGGCCACACACACTGCTGATTAGTTATTCAAAGTTATTCATATTCTTGAATTTCCCCTTGGGGATCAATAACGTATCTATCTATCTATCTATCTATCTATCTATCTATCTATCTCAAAACTCAAAATGCAGTGCCTTATCTGTCATCACCATTGTTCTATGCCTACAAAAAAAAGACAGTTTGAAACGGATTAAAAATAGCGCCGTGTGTGTACAGTCAAAGTACTCAATATAGAACCGCACAAACCGCAGGGTTTTTTGTGCATTTTAAGCCTCAAAGTTATCATCCATGAAATCTAATGATGAATGAATTCAGAGAGTAAACAAACGTGTCACCATGATGATGAAGAGTGGGTATAAAAGCCTGCTGCTCTGTCTGAAAGGCTCAGCTCTGGACAGAGGTGGCCTGAGGGCCCAGTGGCTATAAATTAGACTTGCAAAGTTATATCTCAGCTCCGCACTAAGTTTGATCAGCCTCTAGTCATCCTGCATTATTACACTACAGACGGAGAGAGAGGGAGGGGGGGGGGTGATAAATAGTGATGGAGAGATAGAGGCAGAGGGAGGGCAAAAGGACGCATGAGAGAGATAGAGAGAACGAGACAAAGACAGAAAGAGAGAGAGAAAGAGTTGAGAAAGAGAGAGAGTGATAGATAGCACAATATTAAGTTTGAGGAAGGGAGAAAAACAGCATGGGGAGATATAGAGGTAGATAAAGAGAGATAGAGAGGGAGAGAGAGAGAGAGAGAGAGAGAGGGAGAGGGAGAGAGAAAGGGAGAAAAGAGAGTGAGTCAGACTCAGTGGTGGCGGTACAGACCTCAGCACTTTTGTGGCCGTGAGCAAACAGCTCTCTGCTATCAGCGCTATCTGGGCTAGCTCAGCGAAGGCCAGCTATCTGCTGTCATCCCTCCAGCCCGCCCCAGTATCCTCTCCCCTGGAGCGCCACGCAATTATCAAGATTTAACACCTCCCTGGCTTTGTTTGTGTGTGTGTGTGTGTGTGTGTGTGTGTGTGTGTGTGTGTGTGTGTGTGTGTGTGTGTGTGTGTGGTATGAGTGTTTGTGTGTGAGCTTGTGTGTGGGTGGGGAAGGTTGAGTATGTGTGTGTGTGTTTGTGATGCTTTGTTGAGCAGCACATCGAATTGGTCATTAACTACAGTTATGTAACCAGTGTAATATTCTCTGGGTGTGCTGTTTGTTGTGTCAACCTGGTTTCTATCGCTTTAAAATATGTACAGCTATGCTTTATGAGCATTGTACAGTATGTCTTTGACAGCTGTGTGAGTGTGTGTACGTATGTATGTATGTATGTGTGTGTCTGTGTGTGTGTGTCTGTGTCTGTGTCTGTGTCTGTGTGTGTGTGTGTGTGTGTGTGTGTGTGTGTGTGTGTGTGTGTGTCTGTGTCTGTGTCTGTGTCTGTGTCTGTGTATGTGTGTGTGTGTGTGTGTGTGTGTGTGTGTGTGTGTGTGTGTGGACACAGTTTAGTCGTAATTAGGTCTGAGAACATCAGTAGTGTGTCTGGTCAGTTCTTCCCTCAGTTAAGTTAGCAGTGCAAAAGCCTATTAGTGAAGCAGACTCATAGGAGTGAAGCTGTGGCCCTGTGTGTGTTTGTAATTGTGCTTGTTTGGATAATGCCGTACTTAAACTTCCATACATAATGCAGGACTTCCACACATAATGCAGTGTGGGGACATTCATTATGTAAATTATAGATTATGGATGATGACATCTGCTCTGTTGCTCTCTCAATTGACTTTTTGTTGTGACATCTGTTAATGTCAATAATTGTTAAGCACAGTTAACTGATTATAAACTCATTTCAATTCAGATTGTTTTGATGGAATTGGAATGGGGGGAAATGACAGCATTGTTATTTCGCTTTATTTTAACAGTTATTTTCTGTGATTTCTATGCACTTGTTTGCCTTTTAAAACAACTCAGACTTTCAGTGTCAAAGAACATTCAGAACCCAAGTCATGATCAGAGCACAGTATCTTAAAATAAAACTTAAGTGATATAAATAAGCCTGATGTGCCTGACTGTGTCTGCGGTCATCATAGTCCTCACAGGAACTGGCATCTAAAGCCCATTTGGCACATAAGCCTGAGCATCCGGTCAAGGACACCTTGTCATAAATCATGAGACAGTTACAGCTATATCATGAATGACTATGTTAACTGGCACTTAAAAGTAAAGTAAAGGCACAGAAATTGTTTGTTATTATTTAAATGTGTAATCAATCTATTATGTACTTGAGTGTGCATTTGTTTTGCATGTTTGACATGTCAGGCTTCGCACACAGTTCTACTGAGTTACTCTAATGCATTTAGGTTGGTGAGTCTCTTTGTTAAAATGAATGTCCCAGTCAGTGCCATGTCTAACTGTGTGTGTGTGTGTGTGTGTGTGTGTGTGTGTGTGTGTGTGTGTGTGTGTGTGTGTGTGTGTGTGTGTCTTTCTCTCTCCTCAGTGGCCCATGCTCAGGAATCCCACCATCCCCCAGAGAAGCTTGTCATCCGCTGCTATAAGTGTGGCGAGCCATGCAAGGGCGAGGTGCTCCGCGTGCAGTCCAAGCACTTCCACATCAAGTGCTTCACATGCAAAGGTGAGTAAAGGAGAGGAGAGGAGAAGAGAGGAGAACGCCCTCAGGGAGGGTCTGGAGGTCATGATTGCCATGGAGCTGATTGCCAAAGTCATCAAGCAAACCATATACACTTATTTAAATAATACAAAGTACAAAGTCAAAAGTCTAACTACAGACAATTACAGGGGTGGTGGTAGGTAGTGTAGTGGTCAAAGAGCTGGGCTAGCATGCAGTAGCCGTTAAAGTTGTGGGTTCGATACCAGGCTGTCACTGTTGTGCCCTTGAGCAAGGCACTTTACCCTGAGTTGCTCTGGGGACTGGTCCTTGTAATAATTGACAAGTCCCTTTGTAAGAAAGTGTCAGCCAAATAGATAAAATAGATAAATGAACTAAATTGATGACTTCCGTGTTGTTACTTAGATTGGAAGTAATGTTATTACACACACGCATGCACACACACACACACACACACACACATACACAAATGGCCTTTTTTAAGACCTTTTTTCGACCTCACCTCAAATAAATAGAACTCTTTTTCAGAGAGAGACTGTGGAATGTTCTAGTCTGCCGTCTTTCATGAATGAACTCTTAAGTTGTCCCAGTGTAGCCCACTGTCCCTCCTCTCCTGTTCTCCCTGGCCTGGCTAATTTCATTTGGCTGCCCACAGTCCCCCAGACCATCTCTAGGGACAGTAAAAAAAAAAATCATATCACGGCAGAGATATTACCGAGAGCTTAATTTCTCTCGGAATCTTCTGGAACACAGTCTTGCTGTCGGGCTCTGCGGGAAGAAGATTCTCGCTGTTGGCTGGCCATTCATTTATGGGTGAGTCCTGTTTCTGTGTGTTTAAACTAGGCCAACTAGGTTGTGGACGAGCTCTGCTGTAGCCTACTGCTCGAATATTTATTCATCTTGTTGACGCCAGCAGTGGTTGGCTCATTGTCGTTGTAGTAACCTTGTTCCGCCTGCTGCTCCGAGGGTGCGTCTGCCTCGCCGACACACTCCCATGCCATGTCCTCGAATGCCAGTCTTCCATTCCGTGGCAGTCAGACAGCTGCCACAGCTGTTGCTGTCCTTGTTGTTGTTGTTGTTGCTGTGTCGCCGAGGAAGGAGTGGAGATTTAGTCCCCTTGTGGAGAAGTGCCCATTGCTCGGCCACCCTGAGTGCCCCTCACTCGTTCTTTCCCCCATACTGTAGAGCCATCACTCTCTCCTGTCATCCAGCATCAGGGTTTTTCCAGCTGACACACTTCAGTTCCAGACTCACAAAACTGCCTTCAGTGTTGCAGACAAACACACATGAAAGAATGAACAATGGGAGTGAATGGGGCGGCAAAGAGTGACAGCAGCCCCTTTTCCCTCCATATTGTTGCTTGTCTTTTACCATGGTAACCACACCAAACAGAGGAGTGCGTGTGACATGTCACAGACTGGTCGCCCCCTGGGTCTAGGACTGCAAACAGGGAGAGAGTGTTCCGGAACAAACCCTGTGGTTTTTGGCACTTTTATATGGTGGAGGAGCTTACCGCACAGGGCCTATGTGTCTGGCTTATCCCCATCTGGAACACCAAGCTCACTGGGGCCATGCCAGTATGAGCCTCAGAGCCATTACCATTAGGCTACCTGTTGACACTTGGTTGAGCTTTGCTGGCACATAGAGAGATGAGAGTGTCACGTCACTCAAAGAGGATTGGTGCCGTCTCTCTCTCTCTCTCGCTCTCTCTCTCTCTGATACATCTATTTAATTAATAGATGCCTATCTGGTTGTACTTCATTGACATTAGCTATGTAGCAGGCATGTCACTTGTCATTTAAAGCAATATTAAACAGGGTTTTTATTTTACCATTTATGAGTTTTATTTGACCATTTATGAGTTTTATAAAATCCTCAAATTGATCAGTGAAGGGAGGATTAACATACTTCCCAAAAAAGCAGCCTTCACTGTGCCAAACTCATATAATAGCGTATATATGGCATAGGTCTACAGATTTTGTAAGGTTGCTGATACCAAATAATTAGTCTGACGTAGCCAGACTCGGTTCTAATTTGATTCTAATTCTAATTCTCATTTCCCAATCTCAAATTTTGTGGGCGTGGTCAATTGCGGTTGGCGCCTTCTAGGCTACCAAATTATTAGATAAAATGCATAAGTTAGCAAGCTAGTCAGCTTATCAGTGCCTGTTGTTTTGCGAGTCTACAGAAGGCTGTGTTAACATGTGTTTGGTTATGAGCATGTCCAGCCATTGTGTTGGTAAAGCGAAGTGAAGGAGTACTTCATCTTGACAGAAAAAGCACTCACCAGTAATACCTTTCAATCAAAAACCGAGTCCTTTCTTTAGACCTGACATCCCACTTCACCCATTAAATCTTATGCCAGGCTGAACTCAAAACTTGAGAGCCCTGCTTAAGTTTACTGAATAAACATTGTGTACCAACTTCAATTCCTTCAGCCTAGAAAGCCACAAAGCACATGACAGAGGGAAACCAAGGTCTTAATCAGGCACAAATTACTTACAAATTGAATCAGGCCAGGAGGGTGCTAGTTTCTTAGCGCGCTACACTAACCCCAAATCCCATTCACACCAGTGAGTGCTGTCACGTGGTGTTGCTGCAGACCTTCACCCCCTCTCTTTCCCCTTTTCCAGATCGCTGAACCTGTCGGCCAGGACACACAGACTCACACACACACACACACACACACACACACACACACACACACACAGAAAACACGCCACAGGACATCAAAAGCCTCTTTCATCACATTGTATCCCAATTATGGTGGTATGTCAACCAGGGCTCGACAAATGAATTGCAAATGTTTTTGCCTTTTGTTGGAATGGTCTCACCAGAGCAAGCCAGAGAGGGGAGGAACATGAAGAGTCTGAGTTGTGAGTAATTTAAGACCTGGTGTCCCACTTAAGTCACCTCACATTTCATAAGCATTAAAGGCTTCGTAGTGACTGGCAAGATTCAGGGAGCCTGTGTCAGCACAGGGTTTGTGTGTGTGTGTGTGTGTGTGTGTGTGTGTGTGTGTGTGTGTGTGTGTGTGTGTGTGTGTGTGTATTTCTCTGTATGCTTTGATACGATTACTCTCACTCAGAGACTTCCTTTCAAAGTATTATGGACTAAGGGACCTGATGGCTGGTTACTTTAAATGACTATCTTTCAATGTATTTGGCTTTGGCTAAAGCATTTGGCATTTGGCTAAAGCATTTGGCATACGAAAACACACACACACACACACACCCAAACACACACACACACACACACACACACACACACACCTTTGGCACACCTTTACACCTGGTCCATATGCCACCAAGATGAGCGTGGGTGGACAAAGACTCAGTGACTGGCCGCGAGTGGGGCAGTCTGCCGGCCCGGGCCTCGGTCAGTTAAAAATGAGTCAGTAATCTGGTGGAGGAGCAGCCTTAGAGGTTCAGTCCCGGCCCTCTTCCTGGAAAGCAGGATTCCTGAGGTTACGCAAGTTGTTGCTCTGCTATTCCAGGGAATACCTGCCCAGGCTCAGGCTGAGGTCAGTCACAGTCTTCCTGGTGGACATCGGAGGGGGTCCTGGAAGGTCAGGTGGGGTGAGGGGGTGGTGGTGGTGGAGGTGGTAGTGGTGATGGTGGTGATGGTGGTGAATGTTGGCTCTGATAAGGTCTGCCAGGGCCAGGAGGCCTAGGTTTCCCAGGTTACTGAATCTGTATGGATGTCAGTGTGATGTGTAGTATAGAGGGTTAGGGAATAGAGGGAGAGTGTACTGTGTGCAGAAAAGAGGAGGCAATATTAGCATTCTGCCATCTCTTCTTCCTGCTTTATTCTGTCCTCCCTTGGCTCCCCTGCTGTCCTTTTCTTCCTCTGTCTTTTTTATTCCTGCCCGGATCACTTTCTCATATATTCTCTTTATTCTTCTCTGATTCCCTATGCTCCCTCGCTCCCTCCCTCCCTCTCTGTGTCTCTACCATCCATCCTTTCCTTTCTTCTCTCTCTCTCTCTCTCTCTCTCTCTCTCTCTCTCTCTCTCTCTCTCTCTCTTCTCTTTCTGTCTTCCTCTCTCCCTCCCACCCCTGCTCTGTCTCTCACTTTTCACACTCTGTCTCTGTCTATCTACCCACCCCTCATCTCCCTCTCTCTCTCTGCCACTCTCTGTCCATCTCTCTCTCTCTCTCTCTCTCTCTCTCTCTCTCTCTCTCTCTCTCTCTCTCTCTCTCTGAGTGCTGTGTCAGTCATTGAGGCTGCAGCTATTTCTGGCGCTGTCTCCAGGAGTGGTAAAAGCGTGGGGTGGCTAGAAATAGCTCCACTGATCCCCCATCGGGAGGGGCTCCACTGGGGGTGAGTGGGGGGAGGAGGCAGGAGGACTGGGCCAGCTCCTCTCCAGTCTAGTGGATGAGGCTGCATGAATGTGTGTGTGTGTGTGTGTGTGTGTGTGTGTGTGTGTGTGTGTAAGTGGTTAAATGAGCTGATTTATGTATGCTGTGTGCGTATGGGCTTACGTAAAAATGCCATAAATCATTGATTCTTGGGCTTATATCCATGTGTGCGTTTCTGATGGACATGCGGTGAATTGTGGTGTGAGTGTTGTGTGTGAGCGTACACACGCTTGTGTACACGTGCGTTATTTATATGTATGTGTGCCCCAGTGTGTGTGTGTGTGTGTGTGTGTGTGTGTGTGTGTGTGTGTGTACACATGTGCCATTCAGCCAGTAATCATCGTCACTCAGCAGCTGTGGATTTATGCTAACTAGAGGTGACAGTCCCCCATGCTGGGGTCAAAGGTCAGTGACATAGAGATCCCTCCATGTCATTCCCACAGCCCCCACAGTCGGGCGAAGGCATGTGGTGATGTCATCTCCACCATGGCCATTCTCCTAACCTGCCTCTTACACACCCTCCTGACGCTGAAGATTTATAGCTCAACACACTCCTGAATGAGAGGAATAAAAAGTGAAGAGATTTAGCCCAGATTAGACACAAGTAGCATTGTGTTTTTTGAATGGGGGAGATGGCAGATAAACAGTTGAAATGTGAATTTCTCTGCTGGAGACATTGTCTAATTTTGTGATGGAGCTGTGTGGTTGAATGGCAGGAAACAACAGAGTGCAGTCTCCTGTTGGCTAAGTGAAATCTGTCAGTTTTATTTAGCTTTTATCAGCAGGAAGTTGATGCCGCGGGACTTCCTGTTTGGGTCAGGTTGGTCTCGGATGTTGGGATTTCACTTGAGGAGTTTTGTGTAGAGTTACTTAAGTAGTGATTGATGAGGCACAGACGGTACAGTCTGATGCAGTGTGATAGCATGGCAGTTGAATGACAGTGGGTAAGGTATAGTGTCAAGATTGTATCTTTGTTCATGTCTTTGTGTGTGTTGGGAAGTGTGTTTGTGTGTGTGTGTGTGTGTGTGTGTCCTGTGATGTATGTGTTTAGAGGGTAGTAAATGTTACCTGAGTATTTAGTGGCTGGGATCGTGAGAAATGGGACAGGCCTGTGTGTGTGTGTGTGTGTGTGTGTGTGTGTGTGTGTGTGTGTGTGTGTGTGTGTGTGTGTGTGTGTGTGTGTACTGTATGTGTATGTGGGAGAGAGATAGTGTGTGTGTGTGTGTGTGTGTGTGTGTGTGTTTGTGTATGTGTGTGCATGTGCGAGAGAGATAGTGTGTTTGTGTGTGTGTGCCCGGTGATGTGTGTGTGTGTGTATACAGGGTAGTAAGTGTAGCCTGATTTAGTGGTTGGTATTGTCTTTGTTTGTGCATGTGTATATGTTTGTGTGTGAGAGAGAGTTGAGAGAGTTGTCCAGTGGTGTAGTAAACATTACCTGAGTATTTAGTGGTTGGCGTGCTCAGTCAAGAGTTCAGGGGGATAAGCTCAGCATTCCCAGGGTAAAAATAGTTGAGTGGCTGTTCCTGGCAGCTGTCACTGTGACAGACGCGGCTCTCAGCCCTCAAATACACATACACACACACACAAACACATGCACACATACACTCTCTCACACACACACACACACACACACACACACACACACACACACACACACACACACACTGCACATTGCTTCAGTTCCCAGTGCCCCCTCCCAGTTGCTGCACTCACATACACACTCCAGATACAGACTCACAAATGCACAGAAGCACACAGACACAGAGACACATCCTCACACATATAAACAAAAAACCCACACACTTTACTGATCATAAACAACCCCCATGCTGTATCAGTTAGTTGCTCAATTGCAACACATAACTCACACCGACTTTACGAACCTGCTAACCAGCGCACCACCGAGTCAAGGTTACGTCAACAGGTTGTCACAACAACAGCCAAAAAATAGCCACAAGGTCGTCATTCTTATGACCACTGGTTTTGCCACCAAAAATCTGTCAGCGCCATCGTGGCCAAGACACCGCGGCCTTCAAACAGGACCAGACAAGAGAGAACGCAGAGAATGTTGCCCTCTCCGCTGAAGGTCATAGAGAGGTCAAGCATGTGGGATAGCCGTCATGAAGCTCCCCAGGGCTGTGGGCGGTCTCCGTGGAACAGGCAATCATTGACTTCATTTCCCAGAACGCAGTGGAGAGGGTGCCTTCGCTCAGATGTACAACTAATGATAGGCTATAACCTCCACAGCTTGAAGGCCTGAGGGTCAGTTTAAACTCACATTATTGCCTGGCTTTATAGTACTTTTCCCTCGTTGTGTGCTGACCAGGATGAGGGCAGAAACCAATCATTTAAACTGACTCATAAAAATAAAAAAATATATTACAGGATTTGGACACATATATTATTGACCTCAACAATGGATATATAGAATTTGCCATATATTCCCCGAGCTTATATTACATCAGTTTTACAACCATTGGAAGTCACATTTATTGCTGCACCAATTCCAATCCCTGTGCACAAATTTGATTGAGTCTGCCTAGGGCTTTCGCTTTGAAGCTCTCCCATTGATCTACTGCAGCAGGCAAACTCAGTCGAGTACAGAGCAGTGCACAGATGAGAACAAATGTTAGCCAGGTCTGTGGGAGGAGATGGGATGTAAGTGAGGAGGTGTGAGGAGGAGGAGGAGGAAGAGGGTAGTTCTGTCACGCCTGAGGGCATCGGCAGATGTGTTAGTGATCTCATTAGGACTATCACACACACACAAACACACATGCATACATACACACGCATGCAAACAGACATGCTCACACACATGCATGCACACAAACACATTTACACACACACAAGCACACACACACACACACACACACACACACAAGATAACCTCATACACACACACAAGTAATATGCCTACATGTACATGCAGATAGCATGCAGACATCCATACTAAATTTACACTTGTATAATGACCCAGACCAACAGCATGCAAGCAAATACACATTCACTGACACACACACGTATATATACATACACACACACAACACACACACACACACACACACACACACAAATCGGTCTTACTAACACTGTCAGTGGGGCTAATTGGGAGTGATGTTTGCTGGTAGTTGTACACAACAGACAGACATGGACTGGCTCTGTAGAGACGAGTGGAGTTGAGATGTGAGGATGTCGTCCCCTAGAGCTTATGACTTATGGGTATCTGGAGAGTTGACTTATTGTGCATAGTCCTGTGTGTGTTGGAGTGTTTCTGGATGGTGTGTGTTTTAATCTATGTGGACATTCTTGTGTTTGTTTATTTTTGTTTGTGTGTGTGTGTGTGTGTGTATGTGTGTATGTGTGAGAGAGAGATGTCTACATATATTAGTTTGTGTTTTTGGTTGTATGTAAATGTGTGTGTGTGTGTGTCTGTCTGTGTATGTGCGTGTATTTGTGTGTGTGAATGTGTGTCTCTGCATGTGTCTGTGTCAGTGTGTGTGTGTGTGTGTGTTTGTGTGTTTACCCGTGTCTGTTTGGGCTAATCCCATCTGACAGGGCCCCTTGCGTGGCTGCGCCTGGCTACATCTCATTGCTGCTGCTGTGTGTGTGTGTGTGTGTGTGTGTGTGTGTGTGCACGCTGCGTTGTTGTGCTGCGGCCTGGCGCATCTTTAATGAAGAGCAGCGTCTGCAAAAGGCTGACTCGGGCTATTTGGGTGACTTCTCACTCACTCCCTCACTCTGCCTCACGGACAGACAGCAGAAAGGAGGAGGAGGAGGAGGATAGAGGAAGAGAGAGAGCGAGAGGGAGAGAGTGTGTGAGATATTTCACTAAGAATAGATGAAAAGAAATTAGACCTAGACTCCTTGTAAGGCTAATGTGATGTGCAGCTTGAAAGTAGAGATAGAGAAATGGTCTGTGTGTGTGTGTGTGTGTGTGTGTGTGTGTGTGTGTGTGTGTGGCGTGCTCAAAACAGAGCACTCTGTCCATCTCCATTCATTTCTCATCCCTTTCTCTTACTCTCTGCCCCCCCTCTTTCTTTCTCTCTGTCTCTTTCTCTGTCTCTTTCTCTCTTTTTCTCTTGCTAATGAGTTGAAGTCTGTTTCCAGAATGCAGCTTCGACTCAGCCGTACCAAGTATCATTTCCTGACGTGCGTACACTGCTGCATCACACCTGCATGCATACAAACGTGCAGAAAAACAACACTGACTCATTCACTCATACCTTACAGAAACTGTGCAGAAAGATGAATTCACCCCCCCACACACACTTTTTGTCCATATTCATCTTGCCTCTCTCTACCTTCATGACATTTATAGTTGCTTTCATGTCAAAATTACTCTCCAGCACAACAATGCAAATATTGAGATGCTCAAATAGCCTATTAGCTCTTTTAATGAAATTCCCACACGTTTGGAACCAATATAGTTCAACTATAGATAGGACAGCAATGTGGTGATGATAGTACAGTAGTTATGGTTCGTTGGTTCAGTGTGTGTGTGTGTGTGTGTGTGTGTGTGTGAGGGGGTTGTGGAGCTGAGTTATTCCCACACATGTAACTCCATCAGGAGTAGAGGTAGATCTCTTAAGCTTCTCTGGGAAGGGAGTGGTAGAGGAGCTGCTTCTGCTTAGCCATGCAAGGAGAGGAGAGGAGAGGAGCGGAGAGGAGAGGAGAGGAGAGGGAGAGAGGAGAGGAGAGGAGAGAAGAGGGAGGAGAGGAGAGGAGAGGAGAGGAGAGAAGAGGGGAGGAGAGAGGAGGAGAGGAGGAGCGGAGAGGGGAGAAGAGGGGAGGAGCGGAGAGGAGAGGAGAGGGGAGAAGAGGAGAGGAGAGGAGCAGGCGCTAGTGGCTAGTAGCGTGAAATATTATATTATTTCAGTCTGTGAGAGCCTCGTCCCAATCTCAGCCTACAGGATCTGCCTGAGTCTGCTGGTCTCAGCCCTGAAAAAGAGGAGGGAGGAAAGAGACAGAGAGAGAGAGAGATGGAGAGAGATGGACAGAGAGGGAGAGGAAGGACATGAGTAAGTACAGTTTAGACAGAGACTGAGGAATAAAGAGTGGATTTAATAAAGATAGGGAGAGTGAATTTAAAAAAAGAGAGAAAGAAAATAGGATAATAAGAAAGAGAGCTGGACGAAGGGAGACTAAGAGAAAGAGAGAGAGAGAGAGAGAGAAAGAGAGAAGAGAGAAAGAGAGTTAGTTAGTTAGTTAGTTAGTTAGTTAGTTTATTTGTCCTTACATAGGAAATTTGTTTTCACATATCATACAAGCCTCACAGACATGAAATACATAGATACACACAGTCACGGTTCTTCACCCACCACCCTGCCACCACATACCCCACCCACATATATCACAACAGCACACAAACAGCACATATACATCACATTACACAGATACAAACAGGAAAACCATCACCAGTTGACATTACAGAGGAATGAGGGCGGCACAGTGATCCATCACCGCTGTGATCTGTTGTTAAGTGCTGCTATTGCAGAGGGCACAAAGCTTTTCCCGAAGCGTACTCGCTTCCACCCCATAGCCCTGTATCTGCGTCTTGATGGAAGCAGAATGAAGAAGGGATTGAGGGGGTGGGTGGGGTCATGAGCGATGGTCCGTGCTCTGTTCTTGGTGAGTGTGCTGTTGAGGTCTGATAAATTAGGGGTGGGGAGGCCTATTGCTTTGGCTGCGGTATGGGTGATGCGCGGTGAGTCTGTTTCTTTTGGCAGCAGTTAGCATGTTGAAAAGCAGGGAAGGCAGTAGAGGAGTATGGGCTGGACTATGCTTTGTACAGGAGGAGCAAGTGACAGGGGCAACAGAAAGTGATCTGAGCCACGGATGGCATAGAGTCTCTGTTGACTGGCGTTTTGTATGTCAGTGGTGTGTTGCTCAAAGCTGAGTTTATTGTCCAGGGTGAGTCCAAGGTATTTGAAACAGTCCACTATTTCTACGGTGTCGTTGTTGATGCAGGTGGGGTTGTGGATTGTGTCAGAAGGTGTTCTGGTGTTGGTGATTACAAGAGAGAGAGAGAGAGAAGAGAGAAGAGAGAAGAGAGAGAGAAAGAGAGAGAGATAGAGAGAGAGAGAAAAGAGAGAGAGAAGAAAAATAGAGAGGATAAAGACAGAATGAAGAGAAAAAGAGGCCGGGCCATTCATCACCCTATTAAGAACAGCCAATGCATCTTAATGTAGACTGCATAGCTTCTCCTGGTCACACTTTCTATCTTCCCTGACCCCATCCCCAGCACATTCTCTCCTCCACTAGCTCATACTCGTGCAGAGAATATTATGGCCATGTAGATTGAGGAGGAGCAGAACTATGGGGAAGTCTCAAGTTGACAGTAGTGGAGTTCTGTTCTGGTGGCAGGGACTGAGAGAGACATGCTATTATTCACAATTATGTCGCTGTTCACCCTCTCTTTCTGTTTTGTGTGTGTGTGTGTTCTCTCAAAGACACACACTTTCTCTCATGCACGCTGAACACACATTCAGATCAGATCTACATATTCTCTCTCATGCACACACGCACATACACACACTTACATACACACACACACACACACACACACACACACACACACACACACTCCAGTTCTCTAATTGCTGTTCATGTTTGTCGCTTGCCTGGCTCTGTAATGCGCTGGTGTGAGAGTGGGAACGGAGCTCTTTGTGTTGCTCCTGGTGTTTGGGGTGAGTGGGTTTCGGTGTCCCCTACCCAGCATCCGTGTGTGTGTGTGTGTGTGTGTGTGTGTGCGATCTCGATGGAGAGAGCACTCGACTATGTATTCTCTCTGTGTAGGACTGGGGGCTGGTCTCTTTTGTTACAAGTTCATTTGTGTGCGGGCCTGTGTGCATGTTCGTGTAAGTTTTGTGTGTGAGTATGTATGTGTGTGTGTGATGGAATGTGTGTGTGCATGTGTGTGTGTATGCGATGGAATGTGTTTGTGCGTGTGAGTTTTTATTAATGCGTGCCACTTTTCTTTGCATGATGTGTGCACACATATGTGACAGCTCAGAATATTTGCATATGGATGTCACCATGAATCTTCCTCTCTGTGTCAGTATCTGTCTCTCTCTGTCTGTCTGTGTGTACTGAGTCTGAGTGTTTGAATGTTTTTATCTCCTTGTGTGTGTGTGTTTGGTGTCACAGACTCCCCCTCTGCCTCTACATCTCTAATAGGCCTGACATTTTCCCAACTGTCACCCCCGCTACCCCCCGCTTCCCCCTGCTCTGAAGGTTACCCAAATGCCACAAGCAGACATGGCACTGCCCTCTCTGCCACCTCTTCATCCCACCCCCCTCCCCCACACACACACACACACACACACACACACACTCCATCCACCATCCGGTTACACCATCCGGTTACACAACCGTCTCCAGCTGCTAACAAGTCCCCAGACACCTGCTCGCCAAATTAGTCTGTCGCCACGGTAATCTCTCAGCAGAAATTTGTGTGTGTGTGTGTGTGTGTGTGTGTGTGTGTGTGTGTGTGTGTGTGTGTGTGTGTTTGTAGGGAAGGATGATA
>NC_063210.1:9730483-9732983 GCF_017589495.1 Alosa alosa
CACACACACACACACCATAGCCACACACACACACACACACACCATAGCCACAGTCTATACCCACAGCTCAAGTATGCTAACTGCCCCTGCTCCATTTTCCCCTCATCGCCTCTGTCTGCTCTCCCTTTCTCTGTCCTCCTCTTGCACTGCAGTCCTTCTTTACTCGTTCTCTCCTTCTCTCTAATCCCCCTCTCTTATTCCTTGCTTCTCTCTCTTTTTGATACACCCTCTGCATGTGTCCTCTCGTCTTCTCCTTCTCCCCTCTGTTGGACATCAGCAGTCGGCTCATTCACCCTCATCTTTCAGCTCCCCCAACCCCAACCCCACCACGCACACACGCACACACGCACACAGACACACAGACACACACACACACACACACACACACACACACAGACACAGACACAGACACACACAGACACACACAAACACCACCACCATCATGGCAAATTCAAAAGGTTATGAGAATGGATCCTTGCTGATTTCCCAGTGCTGGCGAGCCCATTCAGGCCCCCTGCAGCTTCATTCACTCTCCTCATTCCTGTTCCTGTTCATGTGCCTGTGTGCGCCATGACTCAGCGGGCTCCAGAGGGACGCACAGTGGACAATCAGATGAAGGGAAGTGGCTCTACCACACAGGGATTAGGAAGAGAGAAAGAGAGAGAGAGAGAGAGAGGGGAGAGAGAGGGTTATGGATAGAGAGAGAGAGAGGGAGAGAGAGAGAGAGTTATGGATAGAGAGAGGGTGAGGAGGGAAGGAGGGGTGAAGAAATGATAGAGAGAGAGAGGGAGAGAGAGAGGGTGATTGAGTAGAGAGAGAGGAGGACGAGAGAGAGGGGGTGAGGGAAGTAGGGGTAAGAAAGAGAGAGAGAGAGAGAAGGGATGAGGGAGAGATGGAAGAGCTACAGGTCACACTGCCGAGGGTCATTAGCATATGGCGATCAACAGGGTGATCTGTCGCTCGGTCACGCTCGCATAATGAACAGTCCCTGACGGTCTCTTTCTCTCTTTTTCTCTCTCTTCTTCATCTCTCTCTGTCATTAGGACTGTCTCTCTCTCTCTCTCTCTCTCTCTCTCTCTCCATCTCTCTTTCAATCTCTCGTGCTATTCTCACTTTCGTGTTTGCTCACGGAGGTACACGGGCCTCATGAAAAAACAGTGAGAACCATTGTGTAAACACACACAAACAAATGCTCACACACACACACACACACATACACACACGCATGCATGCACACCTATCCACACATGCACCCAGAAACACACACACACAAACACACACACACACACACACGCACTAGATTTCTGATTTTCCAGTCCCATACCGCCTCCTCCATAATATTCTGTCCGCTCTCCGATAAACGCGTCATTTTAGTGTCATTTTTAGTCCCGCTCCAGTCCGGCTAAAAGCCCGCTTGATGCAGGAGGGATAGCCTATTCAGTTTTTCTTTCTGTCTCTCGAAAGGAGCACACACACCTGAGAAAGACTCCAGATGTCAGTTTCTTGGTTCTGAATGTATGCTAACAACTGAAGTAGGCCTAGCCTGGTGCCCTCTTCCTCTGTCATGCTTTCGATTTCGAGTTTTGACAATGAGCAGCAGGAACAAACTGAACCGTGAAACGACAATATAGGCTATGGGCCTGCTATCCGTCAGTTATGCTGAAGCCCGTTTTTTAATGCTGCCTAACAGAACATCCAGCTGAACTATAGTTATGAACACTACTTTAATCATTTCCATATTTAATTTTATGCACATATTTCATTTGCGGGAGTGCAGTGAATCATCGGTTTGTCCCAAGACCTGCGAACGCACCTCTCTTATCCAGCCCGGCCCCCATAAAAGAGCTTTCAAAAGTTGTCCCACGCCGCACTCTTTTGCATCGGGACCCGCGGGTCTACCGCGGGAGTGCAGACCTCTAACACGCACTCCCTTTTCTCTCATACATAGACACAGATAAGACATATTTATGTTGAGTGGCAGTGCAGTGTAGTGAATGGGCTCTTTGTGCGACAGCCCACTGATCATCTTTCATTGGGGGGGAAATGATTGGCCCGCTGATGAAAGTCTTTCAAAGTGCCGGTAAGCCGGTAAGCACTTTGTTTACACGACTGTGACTGAGAGGGAGCAGTCACTGAGAGAGGGAATGTTAGAGAGAGAGAGAGAGAGAGAGAGAGAGAGAGAGAGAGAGAGAGAGAGAGAGAGAGGGAAGATGATAGAGAGAAAAAATGGGGGGCGGGAGAGATGGAATGAAAATGAAAAAATGTAAATAGAATGAGAGAAAGATGAGAAAGAGAAAAAAAGTCAGTTATTTGTCATGGCAATAAAACATTTTGAGTTTGAATTTGAGAAAGGGAAAGGGGGGAGTGTTGTTGAGCAGTCTTTGACCGGCAACTAAGTACACATGTTGTAAGTGCGTGCACACTAATGCACACAAACTTTTGCTTTCATGAATACGCCTGTACAAAGCTGGCACTCTCAAGTGCATGGCTCTCTCACGCA
>NC_063210.1:9737983-9745483 GCF_017589495.1 Alosa alosa
GGACAGTGCATCCTAAACAACGGTTCCTTAGGATAAGCTCTAGTGCATAGCTTCGGTAGCGGAGCTCTTTTCTGCAGCACAGGTGCTAGACGGCACGTTGTTTTTGATAATAAGATCTCGTATAAGTTGATAGATTTTCCACCCGCTATTGAGGGGCCTCCAGGAGAGCTTTTATGTATAATTATCTAAGGTTATAAAACATCTCCTCCAGATGACAGCGTGAGTTGCTCAAGAGCCCTTCAACTTTATATGCATATTCCACACTTGGTTACACATGCAGTCAGTCATACACACACACACACACACACACACACACACACACACACACACCCACACACAATCATTGATCAAAGGGTCCTTTAACGAGCATCTGCTGTTAATTAATCCGCAGAATCAAATATTGATCCAGTAATAAGACATGGGCTGACGCTTTATCCAGGGCCTCATACATGAGTCACTATGGGTGTTACACCAAAAGGTCCCATTAGGCTGCACACACACTCTCTCTCTCTCACACACACACACACACACACACACACACAGGCTGCTTCTTATTATCTTATATACGCATTTGTGCAGAAACACTGGCATGCTGAACTATTGCATTATGTAGTGTGTGTGTGTGTGTGTGTGTATGTGTGTGGTGTGTGCGTGTATGTGTGGATTGGTGGATGGGTGGGTTATTGAAAGAGTGTATGGCAGTGATTTTGACTCTGTTCAATTGCAGCAATGCTTCCTTCTCTGTGCTGGGCCTCTCTCTCTCGGTCTCTAACAACAAGGCCCCAACTTAGTGTAGTGCCTTCCAGTAAGTCACTTCGGACGCCTCAGGGGTTTCAATAGATTGTTCGTTCGTTTTATTCCAGTATACCATTTCATTCATCTCGAGAAATAAACTCAAAGACTAAATAAACTGACAAGTAACAAATACAATTGAAAACCATATGCCTGCTGGCGTCCATTCACTTCCAACATCAAGTTCCAAAACCAACTACCCAAGGATTCTCCCTTTGTCTGCCTATATGCCACTAATTGGCACAGGTGTGCAATTTAACTCCTTCTGTTCCAAAGCCTTCCAAGGCCACAAGGTCATATCACCAGCAGGGGTCATTAAATCAACTTAAAACATAAATGTCATTAATGGCTCCCACACACCGGCCCTCTTATTGCTACCGGCTGAATAGGTAAAATAACAAAAACTAAACTAAAAACATGGAGCCATACATCACAATATACACAGTAAAGATATAAATCTGTCAAGTCATCAATAATCAGAATCGTCCACACATATACAAAACATGAATGTTAGTTTCATTTTAAACATTCAAGCACAAAAGTCACATTTTAAATTAAACAAATTAAATTAAAGTCCATCAATGCAATAGCTCCTTTTTTAGAGTCCTTCTTGTTCAGTGTATAACGTAAAAAGTCCGTTATACCACAAGAGGCATTGTGCATTCAAAAGTCTATTTCAGTGTGTATGTGTGTATTTGTATGAATGTGCGCATGTGTGCACGTTGCAAGACATTTCTTGCTCGAATAGTCCATAGTCCAAGGTGCGCGTGCAAAGATCAGTATACATGTTAGTTCCTACAAGGTAAAGTAAACATTACATATACATTGGACATTCATATATACATGTCATTTTCCAACAATAAGCAAACCTTTGTAATTGGTCTGTCTATAACACTTGTCTTTGTTTTTAAAGTCAAACTATGAACAATTCCCTTTGAATCTTTCTTTGTGTCAATAACTCTCCCCCAACATCCAAGATCCCCGTCTACTATACACATCTGATTTCTGAAATAAGCCAGGCGGTAATGTGGGTTGCCCTTTGAGAAGTAAAAGGTGGTTGGGCGTTAAAGGTTCAAGGTCATTTGGACAATCTGAATTTGTGGTAAGTGGGCAACTATTCATTATGGCTTCTACCTCACAGATGAAAGTGTGAAGGGATTCATCATCTAATATCTGACCTTTTGTCAGTGATAAAAGTGTTTATTTGACCTGTTTTATTAACCTCTCCCATACTCTTACAAAGTGTGAAGTGGCAGGTGGGTTGTAAGTCCATTCTATGCCCTTTTGTTGTAGAGCAACTTGGAGTTTGTTGCTTTGTTGGTTCCACTCCTTTATGGCATTCTTTAACTCATGGTCAGCTGAAGTCAGATTGGTGCCATTGTCAGATCTTATTTGCCGCACTTGCCCTTGTCTGCTTATGAATCTGCGGATTGCGTTGATACATGAATCAGTGTCAAGTGAATTGGCTATTTCCAAATGTATCGCTCGAGTTGTGAAACATGTAAAAATGACACCATATCATTTCACTTCACTGCGTCCTCTTTTTACTGTAATTGGACCAAAGAAGTCTGCTCCAACAAAGGTAAATGGTGGTAAATCTGGTGTTATTCTTTCTTTTGGCAAGTCTGCCATCTTTTGTTCTCCTAAATTTGAATGTATGCGTCTGCAGAAAACCGTATCAGACCGTATCTTTCTAACAAGGGAATTTGCTGCTGGAATTCAGTACTGCTGTCGCAGTTTGGCCAACATATGGTTCCTTCCGCAGTGGCCTAGTTGTTCATGAATGTGTTTTAACACAAGTTTGGACACATGATGGTGTTTTGGAAGAACCACAGGATGTTTTCGGTCCTCTGGCATAGCCATTCTGCTTAATCTCCCTCCTGTACGAAGTAATCCATCTTGCAGAATAGGATCAAGCTTACGAATGTGGCTCTGACGACTGACATGAACGTTTTCCTTTTGCAAGGTTTCGATTTCTTCTATGCCTCCATTTGAGTAAAGCGTACAATTGCATTTTCTGCTCTTTTGACATCTTCTAGAGTAATCTGCTGTACGTTCATGCATTTTTTAACTGTTTGCATTTTTCTTTCCATCAGACATTGTTTCTCTGCATTAGAGTTCTTAATACTCATATTGGTAAGTATTTCCTTTCTTTTCTGACTTAGTTGCAAGAGTATGTCTTTTAGCTTAAGTACTGTAGCCATGCTACTGCTCTGGTTAGATTGTTCCAATTTGAGTGATAGTGTATGAATGTGTGAGTAGGATTTTGTTCTTCCTTTACAATTACGTTCATGCTAAGAACATCCTTCTTCACTTCCACATCATCATCATCTTCTTCTTCATGTGTTTGTATGGCAATGTCGGAATTTGTCCATTCGGATTTCTGACATTTGAGAAATTCTGGACTATTCAGCCAAACTTTCGAATTCAGAAGAGCACTGGCCTTGAGACCACGAGACGCACAATCAGCTGGATTTTGTTTAGTGTTTATGTATCTCCATTGTTTTACCTTGGTCATTTCTCTGATTGTGTTCACTCTATTGGCCACAAATGTTTCTTCCAGTAGCAGCAACTGGAATCCATGCATTTCCACGGAATTATGTTTTTGGAATCTGATCCCTTATCATACCTGTTCATTCTTACTTGTCCATTTCGACTTATCGTGACTAAATTCAAGATGGCTGTAAACGCTAAACTTCATTGAAGATACTGTCTGTATAAATCGTCTTGTAAGTAAACTACCAGTGCTTTTCAAAGTTCTCAATGTCTCGTTTTAAATGTCAGGGCCCTCGGAAGTCTACCAATGAAGTGTGGAGATACATTGAGCCTCGTAAATGGTGTAAAACAGTGATTTATTTGCATGGCTAGCCGATGCGAAGCACCACCATTGAAAAAGCTGTTGGTAGTATCGGCTAAAGCAAGCGCCAGATTTTTGGAGTGCAGGGGACAAGCGAGATGGGCTATGAGACATACGTTCACACTCGGTATCATGTTTCAACACACTTTAGGTCACACCGGAATTATCCTTTAAGTTGGTGGAACTTTCAAGCACTTTTAATCCATCAATGTCTTGCATTGTATTGTAGCAGCTATGTAAAAAGAGAGCATAAGATCGCAGCCCATTGCCATCTTCTGGTTTGATGGTTGGCCAGTTCAAGGCTTTATTCATGTAAGCAGATGCTATTTTATAGCTGTTCCCAAAACTGTATTCTAGCTGCTTTTTAGCTTCCTTATACGCAACGGTAGGATCCAAATGCATAAAGCTACTGACAAGGCTTCTGGGTTGGTCCCTTGTATACTGTTATAAGTATAGCCTGTCATCCATATTTGTAGTTTTATTCTCAACACATTGCTCAAATGCTTTGATGAACGTCCTATATTGAAGAACATCACCATCAATATGGGAATTTCTCTATCTGGCAGAAGAGAGAGTGTTTGTTGTTTCACTAACATCTCAGTGATTTGAGTTTGTCTTTTTAATACATCAGTGACGCTTGTATCATTGCCATTTGGGTGAATCTGGCTTCCTATTGGCACTGAGACGCTCAAATTTGCATTTTGTTGTGCACCTACAGTTTGCCTAGGTCCAGTTTGAGGAGCTGATCCTTCTCTCTGCGATCTCACTGGTCTTTGTACTGTTGCAGGGGTGTTATATTCCGTTGGTGTACTGTATTTGTATACGCCCGACACTGAACGTTGTTCTTCAGCTTCTCTGAATATTCTAACCTTTGCCTCTGCAGCAGCAAGTTCGGAATCTATGACCATTTTTTCTCTTCGTGCTTTTAATTTTGCAAGGATATTTGCTTCTTCGATATCAAGGTCAATTTTGTCATCCAAAGCCTGCGCCTTTGCTCTATTAGCCGCACATTCTGCTTCGGCCTTTAGATGAGCGAAATATTCTTGTGACGCGCAACTGAGAGCGCTTGTTGCTTTGCAGCTATGTGTGACACTGTGCGCTATTTGAGATGCGCTATCTTGAGGCTTAACAATATCGTCCTGATCCTCTTCTTTGTCATCATCTTGATCAACCTCGAGCCATTTTATGACACCTTCTAAGAAGCTTTTGAACAGGTTATATTTGGGTTGGTACCAGTCTAAGTTATCGGCCTCCTTTTCGTATGCATCTTTAGTTAATTGTTGTACAGTTGCTTGTAAACTAATAAACTCAGCGAAAAATCCATCAAACAAATTAATTTGTTTCTTAACAGTTTCTTTGTCCTGTCCAGCTTCGATAAGACTATTGATTTCATTTCGTTTGCGTGTTAAAACACCAAGCTTCCCCCTACGTGTTGCAATTAACTTAAACAGTTCTTTTTCATCTGACAAATCCTGCTCTACAGGCTCTTCGTCGGACATTTTTCAAAGATTAACTCAAAAGTTCAACAAACAATAGATCGACAATATTTCAAAGTCAACACATTAACGAGAAGACAAACGCAAGTGAAAAGGCCCATTCAGTTTGTGGTGTAAGCACGGCGGCTCAAGTTCAAAGTCATTGTATAAGCGCAGCAGCCCACTCCAATTCAGCGTTTTACTCACATCAGCGTTTTACTTACAAACGTCCAAAGATAAAGGCCGCAGGGTATTTAAGCCGACCTCCTTTGCCATACGTCACACGCTCCGGCGTTCACAAAATCAGTCCGAGTATTGGTCTCGCAGACAATGCAGCCCTCATGGAACTAGAAATCCACGCCTCTTCCAGCGATCTGGAGGACAACTTCGTCCCGCCAACACCCGACTCCCAGGGCCCCTCGCCGGGCGAAGATAATCCTATTCGTTCCCCTCGCCGCCAGTGTAGGGAACCCAGGACACAGGGTCGCAGAAGGCGCTCCTCTCCTGCCCCCGTCCGGGGCAGCATCTCCCGCAGCCTCCTCTCGTGGCAGCACCAGAACCCAGCGCCAGCAAGGCGATGACCCTATCCACTGGACAGTGGCTCGCATCCAGCATCCAAAATTCTGCCGTTCCCCGAGTTCACTGTAGCCTTTACAAATTACACAGAGGTCATCTGTCCGTGTTCCCCAGCCGACGCAAGGAACTTAATGATTATCTGGCCATCATCGCTGGCCTAGCCGTGTCCTATGGGGGAGCGCATTTTTACACTTATCACCGGCTGTTTTCAGTAAAATGCGCCGCCAGAGTCAGCGACTGGAATCAAAACCCATACTGGGAT
Source organism: Alosa alosa (assembly GCF_017589495.1). Classification (NCBI taxonomy): domain Eukaryota; kingdom Metazoa; phylum Chordata; class Actinopteri; order Clupeiformes; family Clupeidae; genus Alosa; species Alosa alosa. Next base: position 9,743,946 of record NC_063210.1, read on the forward strand.
GCGCTCGATATGGAGCTCCATAACCGCGTTTTTCTGGGCCTTAAGCCATCTTGTCCCCTCTGCAATAGTCCCAGTCACGGCGCGCTCGAGTGTCCATTAGTCAGCCCCGACCATCAACTCCCCAGTACCAGCTCCACAGCCCCTAAATCCTCGTCTTATGTTCCCCGCATCCCCGACGCTACGGCAGGTGAAGCCAGGGAAGAGGACGAACGTTTCTGGAAAGGTCGGGAAATCTGCCGAAGATTTAATTTTGCTCATTGCCGCCAATCCTCCTGCCGTTATCTTCATGTCTGCAGCTACTGCGCAGGCGCCCATGCCAAGTCCGTCTGTTCCGCACTCAAGAATATAAATAAAAAGTTTTAAAAGTACCTCTCTACTCCAGTCATTGTTCCTGCTCTCCACTCAGAACTTCAGTCCAATCCAAATAGGACATTTTGTGACTATTTGATTTTGGGGTTGACGCACAGGTTCCATCCAGGTGTTTTAGCAAGACCTACAGAGTCTTTCATGTGTGAAAACCTACAATCCGCCGTTAAAGATCCGGAGGTGGTCACCTCACTCCTAAGCAAAGAGGTCGAATCTGGTTTTATGATCGGTCCGTTCACTAAGCCTCCATTCCCAGTCTACAGGATCAACCCCATAGGCGTAGCTAAGCACAAATACTCGGGAAAAAAAAAACTAATCATTGACCTTTCAGCTCCGCACAATAGCACCACTCCCAGCATTAACAGTTTGATTCCACTAGAAGAGTTTTCACTGCAATACCACTCCGTCGACGACGCTATCGCTCTGACTAAAAAGGCAGGCAGACGTTGCTGGCTAGCTAAAGCGGACATCACCTCAGCCTTCAATGTCATGCCCATCAATCTAGAATTCTGGCACCTCTTCGGAGTCAAATGGCATAAAAGATACTATTTCGCAGTTCGCCTCACCTTCGGCTGCCGCAGCAGTCCCAAAATTTTTGATACGCTATCAGAAGCCCTGTGCTGGATTCTCCAAAATAACTATAAGCTCCCATTTCTCGTGCATCTTCTGGACGATTTTCTTGTAGTTATCCCCCAATCCTACCCACGGGCCCTAGGCATTTCTATGCTAACCGACGTATTCAAGAAACTGGGAGTCCCTCTCTCAGACGATAAGACTCGCGGTCCCTCGTCCAGACTCGAATCCCTCGGCATCATTTTAGATACCGAAGAATTCTCTTCATCTCTCCCAAAAGAGAAAAAAGACAGAATCTCTTTACTGCTGAACAAGTTTATAACCTCACAATCCCACACCAAACAAGAAGTCCTCTCCCTTCTAGGCCACCTCAATTTCGCGATGCAAATCATTCCCCAGGGACGCCCTTTCGTCTCGCATCTCCTAAACTGTGCCTCAGCAACCCCATCTCTCAAAGACGTTGTATCCCTAGACGCCCAGTGTCTGGCTGATCTCAAACTCTGGAGGATGTTCTTAGACGAGTGGAATGGTCTGTGCACGTTCTACGACGACTGCCAATCATCCCCAGAAGACCTCCAGTTATACACTGACGCAGCCCC
>NC_063210.1:9752983-9842983 GCF_017589495.1 Alosa alosa
AGCTGCTTATAGATCAGAGCTTATGAAGGAAAAGGGCATGAGAAGAGATATTTTGGGCCTGCCTAGAAACTGTCTTCTCCAGGCAGGGGAAAGTGTGTCCGAGTGTGTGATGTCATTTCCTGTCCTCCTCCCTCCTTCCCTCTCCACAGCTCCTTCCTCCCTCTGTAAGCTCCCTCCACCAATCAGAAAGGCAGGTACTGTATTCTGCTACTGCCGGCACAGCTGAGTGTTTTGGGTAGGGGGTGTTGGGAGGAACATATATACAGGCTGCATGTGTGCTGTTTTAGACTCCAGCCAGTAGAGGGGGATATAGCCCCCCAGTATGCACATGTTGAGCCTTTATATGCTGTTCTGGTATCAGAGGACTGATTGCAAAACAGCAAACAAGGACTGTGCACACATGATTCACTCTGTCTGCTGTGTTTGTGTGTATGTGTGTGTGTGTGTGAGAGAGAGAGAAAGAGAGAGAGAGAGAGATAATGCGTGTGTGTTTGTGAGAGAGAGAGAGTGTGTATGAGTGTGTACATTATGAGAGAAAGGCTCTGTCTGAAGTAGTTAGAGATTGAGAGTGACTTGGAGGGGGATTGAAACAAAACTGAGTAAGAGAGGGAGAAAAAGTGTGTGTGTATGTGTGTGTGTGTGTGTGTGTATGTGTGTACAGTACATGTGTGTTTGCGTAAGTGTGTGTGTGTGTGTGTGTGTGTATGTGTGTGTGTGTGTATATGTGTGTGTGTGTATGTGTGTACAGTACATGTGTGTTTGCGTAAGTGTGTGTGTGTGTGTGTGTGTGTGTGTGTATGTGTGTGTGTGTGTGTATATGTGTGTGTGTGTGTGTGTGTGTGTGTATGTGCACGCTACCACAGGCATGTGGCCTCATTCCCAGGGCTGCTGCCACAGTGACCCCATGAGCGAGTGTGCGTGAGGGGTGCAAGGCATGCTGGGCCTGACTCATCATCCCTGAGACCTCCATCAGATATGAGCTCCAAAACCACCGCAGCTCTTAGCATCTGGCCCTGGCACGGCAGCACTTACATCAGATGAAAGCCTCGCCATGCCGACCCAAAATAAATATTGGTTATTAATGTGTAACTGAAAACGGAGAATGACAACTGAAACCAGTAAAGGGGTCTTGTTTTTTAGAGCCAAAAGCACCACAAATTACTGTAAATGCATTCTTCAAATTCTGCATGGTCTTAGTGTGTGTGTGTATGTGTGTGTGTGTGTGTGTGTATATGTGTATGTGTGTGTGGTTGCAGTGCTTTGAATGGTCACAAAGAGGTTTCCCTTGGATATAAACACACATTAAAACCCTGCAGCAATGGAGAGCAACAACCTCATAATTCTAGAGCTTTCCCCTTCAAGCCCCACATTTGCTTAAGCAGAATGGATTTATTTAAGAAATCTCAGATGATAAAGACTAAATATATTAAAGAAACATAATGAGTTATATGTAATAATTGTTAATTGCATGGACCTCTGAACAGAGGATTGAATGAGTTGCGTTATCTGGCAACACCGGTTATCTCATGCGACTCATTCATGGGCCTCTGAACAGAGGATTTAATAAATTGTGTTATCTGGCAACATTAGTTATCTCATGCAACTAATTCAGTGGATGCTGCAGTCATGAGTGTGGATGGAGCCATATCTGTGGGGTCGAGCTGCACAGGCAGTGGGCTGTCTTTGCTGTGAGGAGCAACAAAGCACAAGAGTTTGCGCAAAGCCTGGTGTTTTGTGTGAGGTTTGAGAGTGCGGTTTGAATGGGCTCCACCCCCCACCCCCCTCAGCAGCGCTAGCGTCGAGATTTGTACTGTATGGTGTTTGAGAGTGCGGTTTGAATGGGCTTTTTCACACCCTCAGCAGCACTAGGCTAGCGTTGAAATTTGTACTGTATGCTGATGATGCAGCACTTATTCTCCTGTGTCCTCTCCTCGTGTCCGTACCTCACCTGCTCCTGACCTGCAGGAAAAAAACACAGCAGGTGTGTGTGTGTGTGTGTGTGTGTGTGTGTGTGTGTGTGTGAGATAGAGAGGGAGGTGGGGTGCCTAATCAACCACACACCTGGCCCTTATAAGATGCTGCAGAGTATGCTTTGTTAAAATGCATTGCTACTGTAATAAATGCCATGATCCAACAAAAAAGCCATAATGCATACACCAATTGCCACTGGTGCATCTACCTCCTACATGCAGAAATGGAGTTAAAGTGAAGGTTTCTGGATCTTCGAATGTCCAGGTGGTTCAGCATGGAATATTTACCCTTTTCTGTTCAGCCAGTTCCCTAAAGGTCTATGTACTGTACAAGGACAAAAGGAGAAGATACATGTGATAAACTATGGAAAACCAGCTGTCTAAAGTATTTGCATGACTTCTTAGGTGTGTGTGTGTGTGTGTGTGTGTGTGCGTATGCCGTCACTAACTCAGCCTCTCTCTCGTTCTCGCAGCCCACCCGGTCGTCGTCGGAGAGCATCTGCTCGCGGCCCGGCTCCAGCATCCAGGGCTCTCCGGGCCACACCATCTATGTGAGTCCTCCCGTCCGCCATCGCCAATTCAGTCTCCCCGAACCGCCCGACGCCATCCCCCACAAGGCCAAGAACGGAGGCCTGGCCACAGGGACCTACACGGCCCTACACCTGGAATACGAGGCGGAGAGGGGGGCAGTTTAGATGTGTTTTATGGGGAGGGGTTGGGGGCATTCTTTCTGGGATTCATCTTTCATCTCCTCCCCAGTACTCTCTCCTCCTCTCCCATTCTTTTTTCCTACACTCTATGCCTGTCCTGTTTTTTTTTTCCTCTTGGCATTTCCAACGTGACCCTTCTGTCTGTTGATGCATGAAACTCATTCATTAATGCAAGTTCAAGTTCACACACACACACACAAACACACACACACACACACACATACACATACAAACATATGCATGTATACACACCCTGCCTCTGCACACATACACACACAAACACACACACAAACATACACACATGGATGTCAGACATTCTAAATAAGTTGCACTGAATGTAAACTATAACTGTATAACTGTGTCCTGATGTCATGGACACTGTCATATTACTCCCTCCAATACTGTCATATTACTCCCTCTCTACACACACACACACACACACACACACACACACACACAGAGAGAGAGGCTGAGTTAGTGACGGCATACACACACACACACACACACACACACACACACACACACATTGATATGATATTGCTATATTCTCTATAGAGTCAGATATGTTCCCCTGTGTTGCCCTCTATCCTGTGTACTTCTGAAACTCTGACCAGTGACTCCTTGTGGACCTGCACTGACCTCATCCTCTCTCCTCCCCCCCCCTCCCCTCCCCTCCCCTCCCTTCTTCCCTTTTGTTCCCCCTCTCTCCCTCTCCCTTCGTGTTCTTCCCTCCATCCTCTCCAGGCAAAAGTAGACAATGAGATCATTGATTACAGGGATCTAGCTGCCATCCCCAGAGTCAAGGCAATTTATGATATAGAGCGCCCCGACATGATCTCCTACGAGTCCCTCCACTCCAACTCCTCCACCCTGGACCACAGACAGGGCAGGCAAAGCCCAGGAGAGGTAACCCCACCCGACCCTCACCCACCCCACCCCACTCCGAGCCCTCCACCCTCACCCACCCCAAAACTACCTCATCCTCCACCAGGGGGATAGCATTACTACTGCAACTAGGGTAGACAGTCTCCAACTAAAGAAGTCATCGTGGTTAAAGGCATTTTTACAGTACAATAAGGTGTCATTACTTCTCTGCACTCTTGTGTTCTATGCACTAATCAATTAATGGAGTAGCAATGCATATGAACCATCTAGCAGGAGATAAGATAGGGGTTTGGGTAATTTAAGAAAAGAAAAATGCAAGGCCTTTATGACATTTAATTAAACATATTTATTTGCAATGATGCGTATATTTGTGAATATATGACTATGACTGTAGACTTTTGTAGCTGCTCAGAAATTAAAGTGGTCCACACCTTGACTGAACTATTTGTAGCCTGTTGATCAAATGTAAACAACCCAATGCTCATATACTGTACATAGAGACTGTGTCCTTCCAACTATATACTGTAGATCTACAGGGTTGGGCTCAAAATGTAATCCTACTGAGGTTTTCATACTGAAATTATACTGCCACATCATATAAGCCATAGTCTTTGCGTAGTGTTTATGGACCCTTTCAAGAGAGTTCCATTATCAGCATCATAGTTGGCCCCACAAGACTTCCTTTTCAACATTCCATATGTTATCTTAATGCAGAGGAAGTAGATTGGGGCCCAAATAGAACGTTCAAGCATTGTTTTTGTTTTTATTGCTGAAAGGGTCTATATTCTCTTAGATATATTCTAGTGTTTAGGTATCTAGGAAGCCACAGACAAAGGCTTAGGCCTGTACTTTAGTGGAGGTTTTGGAACATGTTCCTGTAGTTTGCCTCCTTGGTTTGGCTCAAGGTGGAAGTAAGCTAGAGTAGTGGCTCTTGACCAAGCCTCTTGTCAAGCAGGCCTTATAGCTAGAGTCTGGGGTTTCTTTTCTTTTCCTTTCTAAAGAAAGAGACAGTGACTGGAAGCGCTTTAGTCAGCGTGATGACATGTTAGCATGACGGAGTGTTAACATGAGGGCGTGTTAGTGGGGACTGTGTGTGAGGTGCTGTGGTAACCTCCCTCCTCCTTCACTCAGCCCTTGTGTCGACAGCCTTTGATATCCAGACGGCTGCGTTCTCCCTTACCGGACCTGCGCGTAAGTGGGCTCAACCCCCCGACCCACACCCAAACCCCCACCCGACCCCCACCCTCAACCCTGCATTAGCTCCGACCTGCCTTTCCCCAAGACCACTCTCCCAGGACCAAATCCTAAATCCCAAACCTTGCCATCTCCCACTCCCTAAACCCCTTACCCAATCACAAGCACACCTGATTCAAATTGATCACATGGCCTCAGCCGCATATATCCCTCCACTGCTACGAAACTGCAGCCATCACTGCTTTTAGAGAAACATCACATGTTGTTCAATGGGGTCTTGCTCATGGCGAGTGTCTGGGCTGTATGGATATTTTATTTGCGTTGAAGTGTCTGTGTGTCTGTTTGTGTGTGTCTTATATTATTGAATGTATGTTTATCTTTATCTTATCATATAATGAATTTGTGAGTGTGCGTTTGTCTGTTTGTGTCCTGTGTGTGTGTGTGTGTGTGTGTGTGTGTGTGTGTGTGTGTGTGTGTGTGTGTGTGTGTGTGTGTGTGTGTGTGTGTGTGTTGACATAATGTATCTGTCATGTGTCCTTCCTCATGTGTATTGTCACTCTGTCCAGATATGCTGTGGTAGACATGCACTGGATGTACCTGATTGAGTTTTCTATGGAATCTGTCTGATTGGTTATATTTATCTCTCTCTGTCATTAAAAGTTGGCATTCTGTACCAGGGATGGCCTTTGAATGCAGTATCTGTGTAGATGCAGCAGTAGTTTAGCACCACCTAGTGGACAGAAAGAGGGTGTACATTATGCCCATGTACCCTCAATACTTCCAAACCATAAAATTACAAATTACATGATACATACCATAACATTAGTGTTGATTATCTTCCTATAACTATATGGTGTACTGTACAATGTACACTGAAGTAATCCTGTTAATGTCAGTAGCCTACATTGTGGGGAGCATTGGATTTGTAGAGGTCATTTCCATCTTAAATCTGTCACATCTGTTTTCACCAGTTCCTGTATTCACCTAAAAATAACAGGCAGATATTGATTGTCCAGAATTACAAAATGTTGCATCAGTCCTGGAGTTCATTCCTCAGAACTCTTTTGTAGGGACCCATTTTAGGGATTCCAGGAATCAGTCAGCTCTAACTCTGCTTCCTCTTCCTACTTTATTTAGCCAATAAGTGCTGGATGTGACAGCTCCCCCATGGCCCAAGAAACTGTAAGTGACAGGCATGCCTTTCAATCAGAGCCAAGCTTTATACTAATCCGTCCAATCAGCTGCCTGTGATGGAGCGCACTGCTCCGCCTGTGCACAGCACCAGGAAATCCACTAATGTATCTTAATCAACTTACAGCACTCACTAAATCAATGCAACCACTCAGACACACACTTTACTAATCAACTACTTTATTCTACAACGAAGAATTGTGGCACTGCTGAAGCACAGGGTACACAGTAATGTACAACCTCCTGTTGAGAAGAGAACTAGTTATAGATTTTAAAATGTGGCCAACATCATAAGGGGATTGATAATGAAATGAATCCAGTGGTTGTGAACCACCATGGAAAAGATCTGTACAACTTACTCAAACACTAACACTGTAAGAAAATTTAACAGGTGCAAAACCAGGAAGCAATTGCATTCATATCTTTAGCTGTTTACTCTATAATTACTTCAGTTGCCCTAGAAAGGAAATTAATGTTGCTGGCATGACACAATTAAAAAGGCTTTGAGCAAAATTTAGGATTGTTTGGATGTTGGGCTCATAAAGGAAGTTTAAGACATTTATCACTACCAATAGGTAAGGTGAGGATTAATGCATGATCAGTAATTGTAAATGTGTTATATTAAATTGATACTCATATAACTGATTTAATCACAATGCATGTGTTTTTGAAGGCTCAATTAATCAAGAACAGTACCCTCCAGAATTATTGCCACTTTTGGTAAAGTTGACTAAATACAGGTATAAACAATCACCTTTTGGTGATTTATTCTAAACTCACAATGAAAACTATGAGGAAAAATCCAACCTTGAAGGGAAGCAAATGTATTCTGAGAAAAAGGAAAATCTCATAAAGAGATAAATACTTTTAACCAAAACATGTCGCCCACAATGACTGGCACCCCTGTAATACCTTCTTAAGCCTCCCTTTGACAAGGAAACAGGTCATAATATTCTCCTGACACCCCATAAAGTTGGAGAATACACCCCAAGGGATTTAAGACCATTCGTCTTTACAAAATCTCCCCAACTCGTTCAGATGCCTAGGTACACACTTTTGCATTCTCCTTTTTAACTCACCCCACTGTTTTTTATATGATTTATGTGACTTTATATCAGGGGACTGAGATGGTAATGACAGAAGCTTCATTTTGTGTTCAGTAAACCATTTTTGTTTTTATCTGGTGAATGATCCAGTCATTACCTACATTTAGTGTCCTGGCAGAGATTGACAGATTTCCATTGACATTTTTTCTTTCTTGGGGTTCATGATACCATGCACTTTAATAAGGTTCCCAAGGCCTTTGGGAATGAACAGCCCCACAATATCACAGCCCCTCCACCATAATTCTCATTAGCCATAGGGTTCTTTTCAGTATAGTCATTCTTCTATGTACGCCAAACCCTATCTAAAGCGTTTCTTGCCAAAAAGCTCAATTTTCATTTCATCTGACAATAGACCACAATTCCAGATAGAGTCATTGTACCATTCAGTAACTCCTGCCGTTTACATTTGTAATTAAATTACTGAATGCCCTCTAAATAATCTATTAAAAGTGAGGTCACTTTTGAGGATTTTTTGGGGGACCTTGTGACCCCAAGATGATACCTTTGTCTGTAACTCTCCAACAGTGGTTCCTATGGAATGTTTTGCCTCTGTTACCATCCTCCATACTGTGCGTGGGGGCAAGATAACCTTGGGTCTTTGTCCACGCATGTTTGTCACATTTCCAGTTGATTAGCAACTTTTATTTATTGTTTTTACTGTAAATATTGCCATTTTCAATGAACTAACCAACGTTGTAGCCATTCTCTGACTTACAAATACCAACACACTTTCTTTTTATTTAAATTAAGTGTATTCTTGTGTCTTTCCCATGTTGAAAAATGACTAGGGAATTAAGCCTCTGTGTCACTATATTTTCATACCTTAGTGAAAAAGAAAGTCATAAACTACTTCTGAAAGTTTACCGAGACTCTGATTAACTTAAAAAGTTGAATGTAAATAGGAAAATGCTTCTGTTACATTTTTTATATAAGATTTTCGAGGGGTGCCAGTAATTGTGAACAACATGTTTTTATTTTAAAATATTTCTTTCTTTCTGAGATTTTCCTTCTTCACAGAATAAATTTGCTTCCCTTCCAGGTTGGATTTTTCCTCATTGTTGTCATTGTGAGATTATAATAAATCACTAAAAAAATAAGTTTTATACCGGTTTTTAGTCCACTTTACCAAAGGTCCCAATAATTCTGAAAGGTACTTTATATAAGTGGAAACATCATTCTGTCCTTACCTTAATGTCTGACCTGCCATGTCTTGAGTAGGGATGGGTACATAGAAATATTACGCTAAATATTTATACACTAAAGATTTCTGTTTTGCTCGTCACAAGCCATACGTTTTATGGACCAATTCATGGTCGTTCCATTTGGCGTGTGCGCTGCACCAGGCACTTTTTCAGGGCTGTGGATCACTCTTGTTCTTCCTCAAAGAGTCTGGATGCATCTTAAACTTGTGCCAAGCAAAACAGAGACATGGTGTCACATAATGTTTGTGGTCTCTCCCTCCCCCATGGGAGAGTTACAAATAAAATATAAAGACCGGGCAATAGATAGTGATGCTCTCTCTGTGGACGTTCTCAGAACCTGTCTCGACAGCCCTCCCCAGCACTGACAGTAAGTAGGCAGCAGTAGCCGCTCCTGGTCTACAGCACGATCAGCCGGACGTCAGTGTGCTCTGATTTCTGCTCCCTCTCTCTCTCACTCTCTCGTGAGGTGGAACTTAACAGCTCTGAAAATGAAACTCATACCCTGTATTTTGTTCACATCAGATTTGTTTTAAACTCAGTTGACTGAAAAAATAAAAAAAACTAGTACTGAAAAATACTAGTGTTCTCATGTGGCTGAGTATATTTGCCAAACATAAAAAAAACATGGAATGAGTTTTACTTTCTGATGCTAATTTGTGAAAACTTGTGGCCTCACCTCTGATTTCTCTATGTGAGAGCTTCTTGTATGCTTGAGAGAGGCTGTGTGTCACACTGGGAAAGCTGCTTGTTTCTATTGCCAGAGTGAAGCTGCTCCCTCTCCCAGAGTTATGACTCAGAGCTGGGCCATCTCATCCATGGTATTATTCAAATGGGACTACAGGTTGTCACACCAGCCTCAGAAATGACGGCTGGCTATCCATGGTTATTTGGTTGAATTGTGAAGTTTGTCCAACTTAGTGTGACAATCTGTAACCCCTGAATAATGATGGGATAGCTTTTCTTTGAGTCAAACACCAACGCCATAATACCACCTGTGTGTGTGTGTGTGTGTGTGTGTGTGTGTGTGTGTGTGTGTGTGTGTTTATTTATGTTCATGTTGATGTGTTTGTTTAGCATCTTGCTTGGTGTAAAATCAGTCTGCTTCACCGTGTAGCTCCCTGTGGCTTTGCAGTGCTAAACTCTGGACTCTTCCTTCACTGTTGTATAAGAGCATCCTGGGCGATATACAACATCAGCCGCCCACCCTCCCTCCCTCCCACTCCCTCCACTGTATCAACATTACACCAAACTAATGCTGATCCTGCCACTAATGCTAGTCACGTCCTGCGTCTCAGAACTCTTTTGCCAAGTCATCCTCTCCATCGCCTAGCTTCTCCTCCGCTAACGCTTTGCTGTAGTCATGTTTGGTCCTTTAGGGTTTGACAGCGTCTGTATTTCTCTGTTTTTGTTGCAGTCTCCCAGGACGTTGTCTCCCACCCCCTCTGCTGAGGTTAGAACCTGCTTTGTAGCACACCATGTCTTTTTTTACCTTATATGTTAAAACTGCTCTCCCAATGTACAACCGTTGCAAATAGCAGTACCCCTACAGCTATAGGTATCCAAGACTATTTTATGTATGCAATTGCTTTCAATATGTAGTTCATGGTCACAGTGCTGCACAGTGTTAATTTGTTTGTGTTTGGGTAATAAGCCGTATGTAGCACTTGTGTTGTGGACCAGTTAAAAGCTACACATCTGAGATTACTAGATTCTTGAGCCGTGTAATAAGTAAAAGCTGAACCTGAGATATGGCAACTATAAGCACTTTATTTTGTACAGTTTCCCTTAGTTTAGTAAATGAAAGAAAATAAATGTGTGTAGTTATTAGTAAAGTGTGGCAATGTATGATGTATGGATGTGGTGTATGTAAGGCAGTATAATTGTAACAATGACAAATACACACTTTCCCAGTATCAATCAATCACCCTTCAAGAGCAAGTGCAATTCAATTAGTGCAGTTCAGTGAGTTTGTTAAAGTAAGAAAAAGTCCTTTTAGGTATTAAAGAAAATGTTGAACTATAAATAAATGCAAACGTCCCTTATGGTATAAACAGAAAATTCAAAAGTAGTTTCCTTTCGGCTCCTTGTGTGGAAAGGAACGCTTATCTGTAATCCGTGTGGCTTTCTTTCGAAGTTCACGAGATGGTGAAGAAACCTTGCTGCAGTTGATCAGACTGCAGCAGGCTGGGCGGTCTAACCGTTGAATATCTTGGACAGGCTCGCCATCTTAGCTCGTCTGGAATCCACTGAAATCTTCTATCCATTATAAAAACCAATCTACGAAACAGTGTAACAGTTACCATCAAACATTTCTGTTCTATGAGATCTCATTTAAACTTTTGCTATAGCATCAAAAAATCGCATATCGCCGTAATACTGCCATAAACGGACGCTACATCTCAGCTGCAACAAGCAGATCGCTAGCACAATTTACTGGTAAGCCAGCATGGCTAACCAACCTTGAGCAGACAGTATTGTACATGGAAGGGTTCGGTTATACACCCGTAATTATCAAGGAAAATGTACAACAATTACATATTTCACCCAAAAGTGTTGACTAACTGTCAACCTAACATTCATTTCTAATATATTAGCAAGCTAATATCACCATGTGGGTTCAATGAACAGATTAGCTGTCCAGATTCGCGTCTAGTTACATTCAACTTTAAATCAAAACAACCAAAGAAAATGTGGATCTCCTACCACTCAAATTCAGCAAATAAAAGTGTCTGTGTATGTGTAAATGCTTCGACTGGTTTTTTGTGAGCTTTCATGGTCTCCAATTCACCATTAGATTGACTATTCACATATCATTCACAACCGTGATAAGATAAACTCACCGAAGCTCTTCTCATGTTGAAACAAAATAAAATATCTTCTTAGTGTAATATAAGAGACATAAAGTTAAGAAGTAGAAAATATATCGATAGATATTTCTAGAAGTTATAAATGTGTAGTTATATCGAATATTTTCTTTAGTTCAAGAAGGTGACGTTCCGTGCTCGGACTGCAAAAGCAAGAGAGAAATAATCGCGCATGCGCGGTGCCTTAGTGGCACTGAATCTAACAGTGCTACACGTATTTCAGTTGACATTGTACCGACTCACTGATTCAAGTGATTGGATGTTTGGTTTGTCTGTCACAGGGTTGCTATGATATGAGGGAACGGATCATGCAGCGGTCGACCAGTCAGGGCTCTATTGGGTCGCCAGTGTATAACCGGCACAGCTACACGCCCACTGTGTCGCGTTCGCCCCAGCACTTCCACAGACCAGGTGAGTTTGTGCCCTCTGAACAGGTCAGGTCAAAGCTTGCTGCTTTGCCGACTGGGCAACCACAGCAAAAACCAAGGATGGCCATATCCCCATCTCTGTTTTTGTCCGCTGTTACTTTCTCCTGGCCAGACCCCTCAGTAGACCCTCTCTGTGGAGCTGTCCCCCTCTTTTTTTCTGCCCATGTGATGCGTTTTTACCCTTCTGTTCATGCTCTGTCCTTGCCTCCTTGTGTCTGTTCTTCCTATTCCTCCTCATTTTTTCCTGTTCTTCCTCTCTTTCTCTCCCTCTCTTTCTGTGTTCCTCTTCTCTCTCTCTCCTCCCCCTGCACTCTTCGTCCGAGCTGCTGGCAGGAATGCTGAAACTCTGTTCTTCTTTGCGCTCCGGTCCCAATGACACCCGCCCCACTTCCCCTTTTCGACATCACTTCCTCCCCCATAACAAAGGTAAGGGTCCCCACCCCACCCCACCCCTCCCTCCCCATGCTTTTGAAAAACCTCCCCCAGGTGAGCCTTTCCTTAAAACAATCTCCCTGTGATCATGTAAGACAAAGTTTCAGCAGAAGCTGTTGCCTCTTACAAAATGGCCACCTTGTGTTATTAAATGTAACTCAACTTTGTACTTTCACTTAATGCTATTCTTTTGATGCACACTTTCTCCCGTCTTTCCTCTTACAGAATCTTTCTGCATAGGTATGTCTTGGCTTCATGGCTGTCACCCCCCTCTCTCTCTCTCTCTCTCTCTCTCTCTCTCTCTCGCTCTCGCTCTCTCTATCTGTATGTATTGAGATTGTTTCTGGTTGCCTGTTGCAGTGCCAAGGCATGCTGAAAGCCTGGATCAGAACACACATACTGTATGTGTGTGTATGTGTTTTTTTGTGTGTGTGTGTCTCTCTCTCTTTTTCGCTGTGCCCCATCTGTCCTGTGTGTATCTTTGTTCATTTCTCTCCACAACTGTATGCCAACTGTATGTGTCTATCGGGCACTAACATTTCTGGAATGCGTTCAGCATGTTGTTGTCTCTTGTGTGGGTAATTCCACTTCTGGAATGACAATTAACAGCAGCCCCTCAACAAATTCAGTCCTGCGTGATCATTTGTGAGTGAACTGTTTGGACAGCTGTAGTGGAATGCATTTGGTGTTAAAGTAATTTGCATGACACGTTCCTGTACATGTCCCCCACCAGTACGGCCACCAAATTGCACATATACATGCGTCCACCAACACGTCACCACGTTGTCACACGTTGTCTCACATCATGCCACGTCCTGTCACCCATGACCCCCCCCTCTCAGCGTCTCCTGTCTTCCCTTCTCCTCCGTCTGCCGGAGGGCCATGCTTTCCCATCTGTCCATCCTCCCCTCCTTCTGTTTCCAGCCCTCTTCTGTTTGTCCATCACTCTTCTTCTTTTGAGCGGCTTTTTAACCAGGATTTATTCCAGCATTCTTCTCTCTTTCTTTCCTTTGTCTGCCTTTCCTTTCCTTTTGACTTCTTTGCTCCCTTCCTCCCTCTTTCCTCTACTGCTCTCTGTCTTTCTTTCTCCCTCCTCTTCTTTTTTGGAGGCACTGAGCCGTCCAGCGGCCGGAGTTCCCCCCTCTCCTCTCGGCCGGCCACTCCGACACACCCATTGACCCCCAAACATTTCCACATCCCAGGTAGGACCTGAAGTTGGAGTGGGCCCCTCATCTCCAGTTCTCTCTTTTCTCTTTTTTCTTCTCTCTTTTCCTCTTCTTGCTGTCTTTCTTTTTTCATTGTCTTTCTCGTTTATCTCTGTTTTCCATTTTCCCTCCCTCCATCATTTCTATTCTTTCATTATTTACTTTTTTATGATTGGGGAGGCGGGTTTATTTGGTATTCTTCTCCCTACCCCCATTCGACTAAGCACACTTTGACAAGTATGGTCGCCATTACAGCCATGCATTCCGAGGTATGTCTGTCCTTCTTGAGTTCTCTCTTCATGTGGTTTTATTTTGGACCTAATCTTCATCTCGACCCATGTGTGTGTGTGTGTGAGTTTTTTTTTGAAGTTCTGGCCCAGTTCACCTCTGGCTGCCCAGTCCATCTCTCCCACCATCCATCAGCACATCCAGCTCTTGCTCTAGCTCCACTGAGGGACTCTGTGTTTTTTTTCCCTTTCTCGTTGATTTCTAGAACAAGGAATGAACATGTACAGGAAGCCTCCAATCTACAAACAGCATGGTATGCCTGCCCCCCGACTCTTACCCTGTGTGGTCTGACCCTCTCCCATCATATTACTGTTCCAGTCTCTAACCTCTCTGCTGGTGCTTTTGGATGGGCACGTCTGGTGTTATGGATGCTTCATTTGCACTCAAAAGTAACACCGTATTGTATTTCAGATACAGACTTTAGTATAAGCATCTACACACTTCTTGTTGGTGTCGGTGTGCAGTATGCCTTCTGAGTCATTTATTCTTGTGCAAATGAGATGCCCATAATGCAGACTTTGCCCAAATATACCCTGTCCCATTTTATCAGTATGTGTAGATACCTCCTTTGTGACAAACCCTGTATTCTAGCGATAAAGCATCTCCTCACAACTTTAGAGGTAACAATGAATTGCTCCTCTTTAGTAACAGAAGATATTGCACAATACATACTCAGTATCTTTAGCCAAGCTGTTTTGTTTTGAAAGTGTTTGAGATGCACCTGAAGGTACTAAACTTCTAATTTTCTACACTAATTTGTTAATTAAAGCAACTAATGAGTACTTTTCAGTAACAATTGGTGCAACTGACCATTTTAATGTGTTAATGTGTGTGCTTCTGTGTATAGAGAGGTTGGGCTCATTGACCGTTGTGTGTGGTTAACTTTGTTTGTATGTTTTTGGTCATGTTTCTGTTGCTCCATCCTACCCATTAACTTGTGGTTGTGACTCATGCTCCATGATCATCGTTTGCTCTTGTGTAAGTACATGTTTGAAGTCATTCAGCAGTAACACTCTGAGCTTTTTTTCCACCTTTGATTGCTGTCTGCCTCTAAAACACTCAAAGAAACCTCAAACTAAATGCCTAAAATCTAAAATGCCTAACCATCCACCTCTTTGCATGTTTTGAATTCTAAACATGACTCAATTTGATGACTAACCAGGAATACATCTTCTCAAAAACCTAGAATATACTATTTGATCGTTTTAATAGTGTGTCTATTTATAACAGTGTTTATGCTTGCCAATTCAACTACCTTCAAATACTTTCAAATACTTCCTCTAAAGCTTTATAGTCCAACTTTCACCAAGTGGCATATGACCATCTTTTTACTTTCCTCACTGCAAAGTTGTATCTTTGTTTCAACACTTCAGTCAAAGCAACCTATATTACTGCTTTCTCTATCTTCTTTTCAAATTATCTTCAATAACACCACTACAACCAATCTGTCATGAATCTAATATGAATGAAACAACAAGTTCTCCTCGACAAGCTTTACACTACCTTCTGTAGTGTATTTTCCTATGCCTTTGTATAGTGCGGTGGTGGCCAATAAAGTGCAAATGTCCTTGACATTCCTAGTCTGCTGGGAAACTGTGCCCCTTCTAACAGATAGCCATAAGAGCTAATAGTCCAGGCTTAATTTATACAGTTAATCTTTACAAATTGCCTTCACAATCAATCATTTTTAATGGAGCATCTGGAATGTCAGGCTTTGCATTTGTGATTGGCCAGTTCTGCCTTATCGCCTATCGCCGTTCGGCCTCTTGTCAGCCAATCACTGACTCCCCAGTTCCCCCTCAAAACACCAATCCAGATCCAGCTGCCATGGCAGCCCAAAGCAAGTCCTCCGAAGATATCATCAAATCGGCCAAGTTCCCCGCTGCTCACGCCCCGCGGCCCAACGAAACGCCAAAGATTGAGACTGACTACTGGCCCTGCCCTCCCTCCCTGGCTGCCCTAGGTAGGCCCCTCCCACTGGTTCCCCAGGACAGCTGGCAGAACCAGCGGCAGGCCAGAGCAATCACTCACTGATTCCACTCAGCTCACTATTACTGCAGTGATAGTCTGTATAAATATATAGAGATGTCAGATCTCTCATCCTTTAGTGGTAGTTGTCATTTGTGTTCAAACATTTGTAGTAGAATTAGTGAGATTTGTTGGTTGACATACAGTAGACAACAGAGATGTAAAAGTCCGGCTTCAGAAAGTAAAAGTCATGCCATGTATAGGCTCTATGCACAACTCCATTTTGGATTCACTTATACTGGCATATCAACTTCCTGTTTACAACTTCCTGCTTTTTTCTATAGTCATTGTCTTCAGGACCTTGTCTCATGGTAATATAGACCCTCCAGCCACTGCCACTCCCTCCAGCAAATAGGAAAAGGATTTAAAATGTTCTTAACCTTAACCAAGCAACTGATGTTACTGAACTGGTTAGATAACTTTAGCTATGTTGTTCAATTAGAAATAGCCTACTATATCAAAACTGACAGACTTAACAGGAAGTTGATTGTCCAGTAGGAAGCAAAATGTAGGAAGCAAAAATTCAAAATGGAATCCTGCATAGAGTCCATTGATTCTACCAGTGCACTTAACACAGTTGATTTTACTAATTAGCTGATATACTTGACTTGAGTTGTGCTAATTAAAATCAGCTGATTAAGTGAATGGTTGAAACAAAAACGTGGCAGGACTTTTACTTTCTGAAGTTGGACTTTTATACCTCTGGTAGACACGGTAGGGTGCTGCATGATGCTGTGTACTGTACAGTCTCTAGCGCAAATGTAATATGTGGTGAACTCATTTAGTGTGAACTGGAACAAAGACAATTTTCTTTTAATATGAATATGAAAATACATCAGGTGTAGTGATGTATCTGTAATAGATGTAAACAGTTGCAGATAAATAAACCTAAATTAATGGGTTAGATTTTCAGGATAGAAATGTGACTTCAAACTGATAATCATGTCACCTCATCAATCTGTTGTTACCGTCATTGTTTTTTTGTCAAATATTTGATGTTTATGTGGATATTCGGATGGATGTTTCCGCCTTGAAGCTCTTGTTGCCAAGGCTTAGGCTAATGAGTAATGAGTTTGAGTGTGAGTTTGACTGACAGTTTCTCACTGGTCCCATGCCAATCACAGGATCAGATGGGCGGAGTCGTTCAAGAGACGATGAAGAGGAGGAGATGCTAAAACGCAGACAGATTCAGGAAGAGCATCTCAGCAAGGTCTGAGATACAAAGCAGTTCCCTACTCTCCTTCACGCACACAGAATTACACACACACACACACACACACACATGCGGCGCACACACACACACAACAGATGTAGATGTAAACTAAACAGCTTCACAGACAAACCAGACTGTTACCTGGACGACCAGGGAAATTAACCCAAACAAAGCAGTAGCAGCTTAAACACAGACACACATGAGACAGTTATTATTAACCCACTAACCCCGACACCAGATGTCAAACAAATTACTCCTCATCAGGCAACCTCAAGGGTGTGACTGTGCAACAACAGAAGCTCCCACTGGGTGAAGAGATTTTACTTGCTGCTTTTACCTTGCCTGAACTCCTAGGAGGATTTAGCTTCATGTTCTGTGTAGAATTGATTTATTTTAAACTGTCAAAAAAGATACAGTATTTTTCTATGTAGATGTATTTTTGTAACTCTTCTGGGTTACCAATGAGCATAAATAAATACATAAAGAAGGGTTGAAACACTGGATATTAATGACAAAAAAAAGATTTCTTGTGAATTTATTACACTGTATCTGTAAAAGTAGGTCTACCTCTGTTTAAGTAGGTCTTATCAAAGTAGACAGTGGACTGAATATAATTGGATGATGGCTGAACTGTGCTGTATTGACTGTTTCTGTTTTCTTCCATGGCAGATCCAGTCTGGCCTGGGCAAGCTCATCCTGAAGGAGGAGATGGAGCGTGAGCAGAACAGGGAGAGATACAGCTACACCACTCCTCGCTACAACCAGCAGTTCACCAACTGCACCGCAGGTAGAGCAAGCTACAGTAATACTCCGCATGAATGGGTCAGGGTTGGTTTGTTGATGGTGGTTGATCTTCACTTGTGACTCCTGCAGTCAAAGTGATTATGAATTAAAAGAAGCTCAATCAGTAGTACATTACTTAATTAAGCCTTAATTAAGCTAATGGAATGGTTTTAGGATGCTGATATTCAGCACAGTACCAGGATTTTTTCCTGACTCCAAAAAAACCTAGAACAGAAATGGGCATTTGCTTTCTGGCTTGTTTTGAAGTGGAATGCCAAGAATAAGTAGGCCATAGTCCATGGAGGACACAGTGGTACAAATTAGATGCATTCAAAGTGCACTGAGGTTTGGGGGAATTCACAAGTAAGCTTTGAACTGATCAGTATCTTATGTACTGTACATACAAGGATACAAGGATACAAGGAAGTTTATTGTCACATGCATATAGTTACTGGAAGTAAGAAATGCAGTGAAATTATGTCTGGTGTCAGCCTATTTGTGCATTTATGGGGGTAAAAAGTGCAGTAGAAGAGGGGTTTAGTAGATTAAGTGGCAAGGGCTGCATAAGGTGGGGGAGGATTGGGATTGGTGGGGGCACCAACAAGGAGCACCAAGAGCAACAGGGGCAAGGAAAACTCCCTTACCAAGGAAGAAACCTTGGGCAGATCCACGGCTCAAGGGCTAACCCAACTGCCAGGGGTCTTGGTGTGTGTGTTGGGGATGACAGGGAGATGGGATAGTGTGCTGTGTATGTGGGAGAGGGCAGTGTGTGCAATATGTGTGTTGGAGAAGCTTCCTCATGAGATAATGTGCTGTGTATTGGGGGCAGTGTGCTGTAAGTATGTTGGGGATGTGTGTTGGAGAAGCTTCCTGATGAAATAATGTGCTGTGTAGGGGGGGGCAGTGTACTGCAAGTATGATGAAGGGACTTACTATTGCAAGCAGAGTACTGTATGTATAATGTATGTGAGTGATGACAGATGTACATAGTTTGTTACTTACTAACAGTCTTCAAATGGACATCAGTTGAGGTTTAATTCTTGTGAATCAACAAAACTTCAACAACAACAATGACAATAGAAACTCATGATTGCTATGTATGTCAGAGACATATCTATTATTTGTGTGTCTGGTGAAGTTAGAACTGCTTTGTCCCTCTGCAGATCCAAGCTCGCCAACCACCAAGACCTCATCACTGCCTGGGTACGGACGAAACGGCATGCACCGGGTAGGAGATTGTGATTATGTGTGTGTGTGTGTGTGTGTGTGTGTGTGTGTGTGCAAAAGACAAAGAGAGAGAGAGAGAGAGAGAGAGACTAATAAGTTGCACACTGATTTCCTCCTTCTTCCATCAGGGCCATTAGGTTAGGGCCTCATCAGAGCAAGCCTGCTGTTCGTTGTCACAGTCATTGGCTTTCTGTGGTGTGTGTCACTGACTCGTGTTTCATTTGCATTCCTCCTCCAGCCTCAGTCCACAGAGCTCACTCAGTATAACAGCTATGGGGACGTCTGCGGAGGTGTGAGGGGTAAGCTCTCCTCTCTGACTCACTGACACCGTGGTGTTATAAATCCATTTTACTACATATATTTTTTGAAAGAAAAACATGTTCTACTTAATGTTTTGAAGTCTGGTGGGGAAAATGAGTACAGTTTCTCACACTGTGCCATACACCTGTTTATCTGCATCAGAGGTACGACACTGATGGCTTTAACTACATACAGTATAATTCATGATCTTCTTTGGTTTTCCCTCGCTCTTTCTCTCTCTCTCTCTCTCTTTCTTTCTCTCTCCCTCTCTTTCTCTCTCTCTCTCTCACTCTACAGATTTTAAGGTATGTGGGCATCCCTTTTCCCCCTTCTCCCCCCAGCCATGTAGAGCATGTCCACTGTAGTGGCCCCCCTGTGTCTCGCTACCCATGAGCAGTGTAATGGAGCAGCTCCCCCACCACCACCACCACCACCACCACCACCGCCCCATCGACTGTGCTTGGGTGTTGGGCAGATAGTTACCCCTATCAGCAGGTCCTGGATCAGCAGTGTGTCAACTCCTGTATAGGTGTTCAGAGTATAAGAAAAGGGTAAAAAGCTGGATCCAGGTCAGCACGTATGGGTAACCTCTGGCCACACTAGCCTGCGCTTGTGTCCTAGTTGGAATGCCGTGGGGACAAGGTGAGAGGGCATAGTCAAGGGGAGTGTGGTATGTGAAAAAGAAACAAAAAACAACAACAAAAAACGACAACACAACAACAAAACATGGTCAGAAATGACAGTGCCTTCCCATGACGATTCCACATCAGGGTTCTAGAGAGGGAATAAGATAGAACTCAGAACTGCATCCATCGTAGCACATGCCATATACTGGTTCTGCATTCAGTAGTTATGGACATTATTCAAAAGCACAAGCTAAGACCTTAAATCTGCATGAATGGTGTTGAGACGCTTTATGTTTGCAGATGTCTCATTCTCACAGAGTGCAGGGCTCATAAAGTCCTTATTTATCATGACTCTGTGTGGTGAGGACAGACAGCATTTATCACATGGAGAAGCCAGGCCACCCCAGCCCCACATATTAACTCATTCCTCAGCACGCGAGAATCCACTGTGACAGGAGAGGTTCTTATTTTCTTTATTTCTTTATTATTATTTTTTTCACACAAACCTCAGAGGGTTTTTTTTTTCCCTCCTCCACAAGAATGTTTTTTTTTTTTTGTCTTATCCACAGCGTTTTTGCTTTGATTTTCCACCATGTGTCTTTGTTCTATTCTGTAGCCAATCCCTGATGGCCAGACTTCCAACAGATTGGACAGGGGAGTGTCTATGCCTAATATGTTGGAATCAAAAGCAAGTATTTTCCTCCCTCCACCGTTTTATTAACTTCAGATTCTCTCTTTTCGTTTCCCACCCTCAGTTTTCTATCATTTTTGTTCTTTTCTTTCCTTTCCTTTCTTCTTTTCTTCATTTTCCTTTGTTCTTGAGGATATATTGTGCTCCTCCTCTAGAGTTGAGAGAAAGGGATTCTTTAAGTGTTTTGGAAATGTTAGAATGACATAATCTGCCTTCTTCCAAGCCAATAGAAAGGGTTCAGTAGGTGCAGACCAATAGAAAACTAAAATGTTATGAAAGCAAACAAAACAAAGAAAGCAAGCTACTATTTGTCCTTCTGTTCTCTGGACTCTCCATTGTCCACTGTGGAACAGACCGAATAGGTCTTACCATTACACAAACCATTTCACCTACAGTAGTAACAAAGATGGAAGACCCAAACACCAATAGTCCAATAGTCACTTAGTGTGCAGCAGAAAGTGGCCTTTTCAACTGCTGGGGTCATGTCCATGTTCCTCTATGCACCACCTCTTGCAAACGCTTTCTGAGCTGATACCTAATATAGATCATAGCAGCACTGTGAAATACATACAGTATATGTATACAGTAAACAGTATCGCACTATAGTGTTTATTTTTAGGGTAACACTTACATGCACATACAAGCACATACACGCATTCTCTCAGACACATACTCATACACACGATTTGCTCTGTTGGTGTCACCCCACACCACACACCCCCCTTTACTGTCCCCCTCTGTGTCTATCCTTTACTGTGTGTGTGTGTGTGTGCATGCAATGTGTATGTGTGCGTGTGCGTGAATGTGTTGTGTGTGTGCAAACATATGCATATGAGAGTTCTTCAGAATGTGGCATTCTGAGTTTGCAGCACCCCACCCTTTGGCCTGTTGTCCCAGCCATCCAGCCAGTCAGCTGCGTCTGCATACATCTGTGTGTGTGTGTGTGTTTGAGATCATTTGTGAGTCACCTGTTTGCCTGGCGTAGCATTCTCCATAACAACAACAATCCCTCCTTTTGTGAAGGTGTACCCATATGAAATGCTCACTGTCACCAACAGAGGGCGAGCAAAGCTACCCAGGGACGTGGACCGGACCCGGCTGGAGGTAATTAACCACAGAGGCACCGGAGTCGCCGCCGGGCTGCGTGGGGGGGGGGCGTGGAGGGGGGTGTGGTGAGGGTTGGGAATGGGGTCATTTTCTCGGTGGTGAATACGATGTGTGAATGTCTGAAGTCTCGCTGAGTTTCCCTCTACTTTCCCACACAGCTTTCTACATCTACCGCCCTCTCTCTCGCTCTCTCTTTCTCTCTCTCTCATTGTCTTTCTCCCTCTCTCTTTTTCTCTCTCACTCTCTTTCTCTCTCTCTCTTCTTTTAGCACCGTTTTTTGTTTTATGGCTTTAATCAACATGTACTCATTTCTTTCTCTTTCTCTCTTTTCTTCATGCTCTCTCTCTCTGCCTCTCTTTCTCTCTCTTTCTTTCTCTGTGCCTCTCAGCGCCATTTGTCCCCTGAGGTGTTCTTTGACATCTTCGGGATGCAGATTCAGGAATTCGACAGACTTCCCCTTTGGAAGCGCAACGACATGAAGAAGAAAGCCAAGCTCTTCTAGTCACCTGTCCCTGCATGTTTTTATTTTCATTTTTTTTATTTATCATTCACCCCAGTAATAATAATACTATTAATAATGCATCATTACATGTAGTCTTCTGATTTTCTGATTTTAATTTGCTCCAATAGAGGGAGGGTTGTTGCATACATACAGACATGTTGTAAACAAAAAACTTCTCTCATTTTATTTTGGTTTTGGAAGAGAAGATTATAAATCATACATAAGCTTTTGTACCCCTCCCTCCTTCAGGATGTAGACATATGTTTGCAATGTTTGTTTTATTATTTTTTATGTTAGAATATATACATTATCTTAAAGATAATCAGTGAATCCCTTGTTTGGAGAGGGAAGGTGGTAGAGCCTGCAGGACTCTGTTGACCTCTGCACTTGTTTAGCGACGTCCCCGAGCGAAGTCTGATCCTTCATTCCCTCCTGCTCTCTTTTCGCGCCCCCTCCACTACCCCCCGCCCCCTCGTACCTGCCCCTTTCCCATAAACTGGGGGGCTGTAATCCGGTAAAGCTGAGGGAGGCCTGTGGGGGTCCCCCTGTTAAGCTGCTGTTGAGGCGCGACGGGCGGACGAGTTTCAGGAGGACCACCTGCCGCTCGCCAGGGCCTAACGAGTCCCCTTGATGTGAGTTAACGGGGGGAAGTGGCCACGGTCGCTCCATCTTCGCATGTGTTTGTGTGTGTGTGTGTTTGTTTGTGTTTGTTTATGTTTGTTGTGTGTGTGTGTGTGTGTGTGTGTGTGTGTGTGTGAGCACCAGGGCACCGGGGAAGCCCTCAAGGGCCATCCGGGCCCAGAGATTCTACAAGGCATTAAGAGAACTGTACACACACACACACACACACACACACACAGTCTTTCCTCCACCTCATGTGTCTTCTGTTCCTTAAAGAAGCTATTACGGTTGCCCCCCCCAAACCCTTCTCTGGCCAAAAGAGCTAGTGAGACAATGGGACTACTTTTTTAAACCCATACACTACTTCCAATCCTAGCACTGCCCCCTCATTCATTTTCCACATCACAACTTTATGTTTTGTTTGGTCTTCAGATGAAGTGTTGGCTAATTTTCAGGAATTCAATTACTGTGGGGGTTCTACCACTAGAGAGCAGGCTTGTGTTGCATCAGAATGAATGAAAAAGAGGTTGCCACTGAATTTTGAACGCCACTTTTCCATGTCACCCTTCTCTCTCCCTCTTCCTCTCTTCCCTACATCCTTTACTAACATATTTCTTTGTTGTTGCTTTCTGTCTTTTTTGAGTCTGACAATCCACACTTTTTTTTTGTTTGTTT
The DNA here is from genome assembly GCF_017589495.1 of Alosa alosa. NCBI lineage: Eukaryota > Metazoa > Chordata > Actinopteri > Clupeiformes > Clupeidae > Alosa > Alosa alosa. The sequence continues at coordinate 9,776,232 of NC_063210.1, forward strand.
GACCGCTCTCCGGTCCTACCTTGCAATATATCCCATTATTATCTCCAACAGCATATCACTTTGAATAAAGCTCAGATTTGAGAAAATATTTGCATTTGATATGACTTGCATTTTGTAAACGTTTTGAGACTTTGAAACTGCCACTGTGTTGCGGTGGGGTGGGGCTGTATGTAGTAACATAAACATGAAATGAAATAGAAGAGGGGAAAGTGTCAAAATAAAAGTCATTTCCAGAACCTCAGGCATGCGGTGAGCCAATACCATGATCTGTTATTGGGCAGATAGTCTGGTTTGCACCAATCAGCGACACTGGTTTGTTTTTTTTTTTCAAGTGAAGTCATAACCCTGAGATGTCAGGGTCTTGGCGTTGGTACAGCACCTCAAATACCCATGCTAGCTTTGTGTAGTGCCTATAGGTGTACAAACCGCCCAGGGCTCAACCATTGTGTCAACGCTGGCTAGGGTGTGTAGTCTTAAGTATAAATGTTTCAATTCTCCATGTGTTGACCTAATCTGTGTGTGCTAAATGTGGTCAGCATTACATTAACAGAAACATCTAGAAACTTCAGATAATGTTTTACAGTACAGATCAAACACTATAACAATGCCAACAGCATATTGTAGGAGCTGGCTGGTGATGTGAAGTAGAAGTATCTAACTGAATGGCCATACGGGAGGAAATGGATTTCTGAAGGACAAGGAGAACAGTAGCTCAAAGATAAGACAAAGCTGCCTGCATGTATTTTCCATGACAGAGGATATGAGCTAACCGGGGAGAATGTGATTTTTCTTTTGTAATTCTTCCAAGATAAAAAAATGTAGATTTTGAGATGACGCCGTACTAGAAAACTACTACTACAACCCCCCACCTTGTATACTGTGTCACTTTAAAACAAATGGGAATGAGAGAGCATTTTGATATCCAATCTTTGTTCCTCACCTTTTTCTCGGTCTTTTGAAGGAAAAGACTTGATGGCAATGATGTATTTGCGTGACAGCGTAATAAAACACTGCTTCAAACATTCACAACGACGTCTCTCTTTCACTATAACATTTATCAGATCCAGAGATGAAGGTGTGACTGTGACTGAACCTGTGTGTGTGTGTGTGTGAGAGATTATCTGATTTCTGTGCCCTAGATGATGATGTCAGATTATGGGTTGTTGTGAGTAAGATTAGTGTGCTTTGATTCAGTGAATGAGCTCTTCTGTTGAAATTGCTCAATGCTGTCTTGCTCAGTTCTGTATGGTTTCATTCTCTAATCCTTAAATGCCTCTGTACAGTAACTCACCTTGTATGCGGTGGAGTGGCCCTTCAGTGGAAGAGCCGTGTGTTCGTGTTGGAACAACAGTCCTAGTGATTGGTGAGATAAGGGTCACACACCGACAATGGAAAACACAGACACAGAACTGTTCTGGGAAAGACGGTTAGCCCCTCAGGCTTGTGTATACATGTAACTACTTGACTTATTGAAAACTGCTTGAGTGCTTTTGCATGTAGAAAAAAAAACACTGTTCCAAAATGCACTTCTAATAAACAAACACTAACCAAAAATGCTGATGACTATACCAATTTGACTCTACAAATAAATAAAAGTGATATGGTTTAAAAGTCATCTGACATATTTCAGGACCTGTTTACCTATGTGCTGTTTCCTTGGTTACAAGGGCAGATTCCCCTGGTTGGATACTATTACACTGGGAGTCCCCTCATTCCACTGCTGTGAGTGGGGCAGAGGTATGTTCACGCCTAGGGGCCCCGTGGACTAAGGGATGCATCCCTGGTGAGGTCCTGTCTATGTTCACATCCCACATGAGTAGTCAACTCAAAAGGGGAGGAATGCAAGTACCTTCACAAAGACTCTAAGCCCCTGGGCCTAAAGGTCGAGGTTGAGATTCCCTAGATTTTTTATTTTTTTATTTAATATTTTTTTTACCATTGTTACCTTACAAAGGTAAGCATTTTTTGAATTACTTTACCCATTTATTAATTTAGCAGATGCTTTTATCCAAAGCGCCATACATACATACGTCAGTTATATTACAAGGGCCTCTGTCCCTGGAGCAACTCGGGGTTAAGTGCCTTGCTCTGGAAGCCGGGTATTGAACCCACAACTTTTCATGTTACTACATACAGTACTATCCCAGCATACATACAGTACTATCCCAGCATACATACAGTACTATCCCAGCATACTATCCCAGCATACATACAGTACTATCCCAGCATACATACAGTACTATCCCAGCTCTTTAACCACTACGCTACCACCACCCTTTGTGTTCCCTGAAATACATTTGGAGGCATATATTTGGGCTGGATATTATTACACTGGGAGCCCCCTATTCCCCTGTTCTCTGTGTGTAGGGGGCCAAGAGGTATTTAAGGCCCAGGGGCCTGCCTCTAATGAGGGGACTGAGAGGACACCATTCCTGTTGACCTCTACATCCCATATGGGGAAGGGGGCCGATGGAGACTACAGAGGCAGATGAAAGATACATTTATTGTTGCAAGGACATGGGTCTGACATCTTGTGGGGTCGTTTAAGGTTTGCTGGAAATATATCATTTTAGGATAATATGGTTCCAAACAGCAGGGACATGGACTTCTGCCTTCTCTTTTTCTTCCTTTCTTTTTTTAGGATTAAATTGGGCACAGACCTTGTCATGACAAGCTGAACTATAGCAATATAACAGGATCAACAATCTATGTGTTTGTGTGTGAGAGAGAGTGTGTGTGTGTGTGTGTGTGTGTGTGTGTGTGTGTTTATGTGTTTATTAGTGTTTTTGTTCATCCATACCAAAATGGCATGCCCTCAAGTGATGTGAGAGAGGTACATTCTGCAGGTTCAACAGTGTGTAACATGGGACCCTCCTTAGCGCTCTCTCTCTCTCTCTACACACACACACAAATCTGGATACACATTTACTCTACACACACATCCACAAACACATATGGATACATGAGCATGCACAGAATAATTACACACGTCACACACACACACACACAGGGAGAGAGAGAAACATGCCCTTGTTCCTCCTCCTGCCTCCATGTTGGTCCTGAGGAGCTCATTACCATCAGTATGTTGTTCATACACCCAGAACAAACATGCAGCATTATTGCACATCTCTCTCCTCACCCCTCCTCTCCTCTCTCCATCTCCCAGGGAGACCAGCACAGACCCTGTATGCTGCAGTGTTTATTCTCTTCCCATCTCCTTCTCTTTCACTCACACACACAAACACACACACTCACACACCAATAGATCAGTGTTATGAACTAGTCTGTTTTGGTTTTTGTCTGTTTTGTCACTAGTGATTCTCTGCCATATTTCTCTGTGTTTTTTCCTCTGTTAGGACTAAGTAGCCCACTCACGTATGTGTTAGTAGTGACCAGCCCTCGTCCCCCTCAGACCTGCATGTGGTCTCTTATCTCTCTCTCTCTCTCTCCTTTTCTCTCTGTTTTACTCACCATTCATTTTTCACTCTGGATCAAAGTAGCCCATCTTATTTATGTTTTTCTTAAGAGCCCCCAACACACACACACACACACACACCCTCCTGTGTGTGTTACTGTGTGTTCCTCTCTAGACGCTGGTGTGTGTGTTGTGACTGTATGTTCTCCACGCCTGCACTCCTGAGACACTGGGGTGTATGTGTGTGTGTGTGTGTGTGTTATATGCTCTCAGGGCTCTTGTGTAGCCTGTGCGTTGTCAAGATCCTGCCCTTCTCCAGTTGCAGACCCCACAGGCTCCTGTCAGAGTTATAACGCCACTGAGAGCGAAAAAGACACCCCAGGTAATGAGTTGGGGGGTGGGGGTCAGGGGATTAAGGGTGGTCACTCGAGAGGTGTCCCGGAGGGCACGTCGCCTGGGTGTTTTCCGAACATTTCCTCTCCAGATCATTTTTCGCATCGTCGGCTTATATACCAGCAGCCCTGTTTTCACTGGGTGAGGCAGACACACAAATATATACACACATTCACATGTGAACACGCCTACACACACACACACAACACAAACACACACACACACATATATATAGACTAAATCTGCTCAAATATGCACTCATGTGAAAACACAGACTAAATCTGCTCATGGGGAGAGTCTGATATAGAATAATATTTTCATGTGACATAATGTTCTCACTCAGAATACCCTCATGGGACTAAACCTGAGAGTTTGGTCAGGTGCCTTTTTAGTCTTGTTAGTGTGTTTTAAGACATAGCTGTGTGTGTGTGTGTGTGTGTGTGTGCATGCGTGCATGTGCATGTGTATACGTGCGTTTGTGTGAATTTGATAGACCGTTGAAAGGCCACTTCAGTAGAAGGCCCGTCCATTCTAGCTCTGACCCATCTAGGTGGACACGTGCACTGCGGGTGTCTCTTCAAAGCGCTGCTGGCTATTTGTGTAGTCTCACCCTACCGCGGACTCACCACGACAGAGATTACTCCTCACCCCAGCCTTCAGCTTCCCACGGACCTGCTCTCAACACAGAGCACTCCTGCAGCTACTTTCTCACACACACCGTCATACACACACACACACACACACACAGAGGTGTTTGGACACAGCGCAGCACCTTGTTCAAGAGCTGTTTGTTTGTTTTCAGTTTGCAAGGCATCTCTCTCCTTCCATCTCTCTCTCTCTCTCTCCACTATTCACATCAGTGAATTCCTTTTGAGACTCTTTATGTTAGCTGACCAAAAGTGTATGTATTTGGATAAAGATTACACCAGGGCTTACGCAAGAGCTGCACAGACAGTGGTCAGATTTAGTTGTCAACATTAAACATAACATTACATTACTGAAGGTGATGACACATGTAAACGTGTAGTGCTCCTCTAATGTCGTCCACCTCTCTTTCCTCTAAACTAAAATGATTTGCCATCGCAGGAAAACACTTCTGCTATTAGTGAGTGAAAACAGTCAAAAAGTCGTGTCCACTTACACAGACTCCGTAATGTACTCTGTGCTCACATACGTGTAAAGATATTTCATGCTTCTTATACAAGTTGCTTTAGTGCAGAAGAATCCCTTCGGTTCATAAAGACCCAGCCCATAGCTCTTTGATGCATTCCACTCCAACAGAATTCCTTGAATATGAATCAGGATCTCGCTGTGGTCCCCCAGAGTTGCACAATATATGAGCCCTTTGTCCCAGTCCCTCTCCTCACCTACGGCAAACAATAGGTAACTTTCTTCCACCACATCACAAGTTTCATTCCCTCTCCTCCTCTGCATCGTCCTCCCTTTTTTCTTCTCCTCCACCACTTTCATCTTATCCCCCTCTCCACTCCTCTCCACTCAGCTCCCTCCTCTGCTTTTCATTCCTCTTTCTTTTCCTCACTCTCCTTTCCTTCTCTTTCAACACCCCATTATACATGTCTTTCTTCTGTCTTACCTAGTGTCTCCCCTTCTCTCTCTTCTTCCCTTTCCTCTTTCCGCTCCCTCGTTCTCTCTCACCCATCCTTCGCCAAACTGACACACTTGGCAAGTCATCTCCTCTGCTTGAGCGGGCCTTTGTGCAACAGACTGTAGGGGTGTGTGTGTGTGTGTGTGTGTGTGTGTGTGTGTGTGTTACATGGGAAAGGTCCCTCGAATCAAAAGAGGCCCAGTACTCATACTGAGGCTGAGTCAGTGACCTTTGACCTCTGAGTCACAGCTGTGGAATGCTCTTTGTGCTCCTACCAACAGCAGCAACAGAGGGAGAGAGAGAGATAGAGATGGAGCGAAGAGAGGGAGGATCCGCCCCATCCGAGGCTACCATCTCCCTGCCTCTCTCTCACTCTCTCTTCCATTCTCTTGCTTTGTATTTTCCTCTTTGAGACTCTGTGTGTGCATGTGTGTGTATCCAGTTGACACACACACACACACACACAAAGCAAACACACACCACCTCGAACACTGTTGGTAGATGGTCAGCAGCAGGACCATTCAAATGATAAACTCTGCACTCCGCATTCTTGCCTCCTCTCTCGTGTCCAAGTGTGGCCGTCTGCTTCCCCCACTCCTACACTGCGCTGTCGCGGAGACGCACCCAAGCACTCATAATGATGCCTACCAACAGGGCCAGCATGGGGCGAGCGCCCACAGCGGGCACCGACCGCTCAAATTCCCCTTCACGCATGGCGAGCCGGGACAATGGCACTGCCTGCGCCTCTTCTGTGTGTCTGTGTGTGTGTGTGTGTGTGTGTGTGTGTGTGTGTGTTTCTTTGTATGTCTTTGTGTATGTGTGTGTTTTGGGGTGGCAGACAGCTCTTTTGGGAACTCGAGGGGGACCACCCTGGAGGCTGCAGCCCCCTCCCGAGTGCTGCAGCCTGGGCCACAGATTCACCCCCCCCAATCAGACACAATCAGTCAACACCAGACAGAGGCCGTGCTTTCCCTCATCCACTCTCATCCTCAGCACAATCATCATCTCCTGTCTGAATGAGGTAGATTAAGACACTGGGGATGATGATGATCAAGCTTCCTCTGTTCTGAACCCCAATTAGTGGCATCTAATTTTGTCGACAGAAATGGGTGTTCACAATTGTAAACTGTCAAGGAGAATCCTCTGTAACTACTGGACAGTCTCCAATTACAACCACTCGTCCTAAATCATTACCGTGTTTCAAATTTGACCCTTTGGAGGCCACTGACAACAAACAATAAACACACTCTCAAGCACAGACCGGCACTGTTTATACACTTGCCACCTTTAAATAGAAAGAGCAAGTCTGGCCCTCCCGAGCTGCACCCTCCACACCTCCTCCACTCTCCCCTCCAGAGCGAGGCGGATTAACAGTGCCCACGTCCCACGCTCTGGTCCAGGGAGGGGGGAGAGAAGAGCAACAAAACTTCACAGAGGAGGAGGGGGGGGTTAAAGCAGGGATAGGGATGGGTTGGTTGCTGTCATCCTTGGGTTTATTGTACAGTGTGGGCCTTTAAAAAGAAGAGAATGGCCCTTTGTTTGGGTCTGTAAGGGGACTCTTTTTTGGTTGATCAGGCAATCTCTTTCATCCTCGCTTTTACATTCCCTCCACACAGCCTAGTCTGATTGGAGATGCCACTAAAAGACTTTACCTGCCTCTGAAATGTGAATTATTATCGACTGTTAGGGGAAGAATTCCTGTTCTCCAAACGTAGTGTGTAATAGTGTAAAAAGGGCCAAATTGGAGTGGGTAGCGAATCGATATCAAATAAAACACTCCAAGATGAACATGACACTAAAAAGGTCTCAGGCATAACTGGGTTATATAGTCATTCCTCCCTTAATAGAGCTATACTATACTCCCTTAGTGCCGTTGCAGTTATATTTTAAACTCTCAAAACAATTCCACAAGCCGTCCCTTCAAAATGACCAATGTGGTTGGCACTTGGAGCGCTGTAACTCTGTAAGGAATCCCCCATAACTCAGTAGAGAGAGGAGAGCGTGCATAAACTGCGTGTAGTCTCTCACACACCCACTCTCTTATCATATCCCACCTCTGACGTTCACTCCCTCAGTTCATCGCTTCACCTCTCCTTTCAACGACCCCCCCTAATTCTCCTTCTCTCCTCTCTCTCTCCCTCTCTCTCCCTTTGACAGAGTCTGAGAACACCCCACACTGGTTCAAACTGCCGCCACTACTCTCTAAATCAGATGCAAACATCCCACGCATTCTGTTTGACTGCGTAGACATTGAGGGGGTGGAGTGGTGTAGGGGTGGGGTGGTGTGTGTGTGTTTGGGGTACTCCTTAAATAAACTTCATGGGATGAGCAAAAGAGCAGTCTGCCTCTCAGTTTGTAAAACCCGTAATCCCCTTAACCCTCCAGTGCTGTCTCAGTGGTCATTCATCGGCATGAAAGAGATCGAGGAGAAGAATAGAAGAGAATGACGACACGATGAGCTGTCCGACCCGCATGTCAAAACAAGACAGACGCTCAAAACAAAGTTGCATTTCCTGCGACGCCTCCCGTTGGTCAACAGGAGTCTGGGAAAACAAGCTGAGTTATCATCAGTAGATGCCTTTCTGTGGTACTCACTGATGAGATTTTTGATAAGATGGTTTTCGTAGTAAGCTTTGATTCAACACTGTATGATTGTAGACAATGTGAACAACAGGAAATGTGTTGTAATGTCTCAAGGGTTATGTAGCCGGTGTCAAATTTAGAAATGTGTAAGAAAACTTTCTTATTTTTGAAAATGCTTTTTGTTACTATAGTGTCATGAAAAGGATAGTATGATTGTTTCTTCAGCATAATTATTTTACCGTAGTTTTCATTATAACCATTCACAATAAATAATGTAACTACTTCATCTGATAAACAGTGTACCTTGTGTAGTGCTCTTAGACCTGGACCAGTAATCCAAGCACTAAACATCAACCTAGGCTCGGGAGAGGGGTATGCTTAAATGGACTAACTCACAAGAGGAATTAATAAGTTGAACAATTGACAGTTTTATTGCCTCCGAAACAGCAGTGTGGTTACACAGCATTGAATGGGCAAAATATAAATGAAATGATAAGGAAGAGCTCTTCAAAGAAATAAAATATGAAAATCAAAGGAAACATAGAATTCAAGCCCCTTATTCCTGTATGTACTGATTCAAGAAAGTTCAATTCCTGTATGAAAAGTGTATTGATTCCTAAAGTTCAGTTCCTTGAACGTGTGTGTGTGTATATCGATTCCCAAAGTTCAGTTCCTTGAATGTGTGCGGATATGACTACTGTGTTGAGTCAACAGTGTGGAAAATCTTATCTGGTGTTCGATGAACGAATGAACAAATCTTGGGGTTTCTCTGAGACAAATCGTACGGTTGGCCACACCGCTTCCACGATCGTTCTCAGTCTCACTGGGCTGGGCTCGCCATCTGGGATCCGAATCTGATCTGGTCGTTCAAAAAACCAATCTACACAAAGTGCAGAATAATAAGAATTCTGTTCTATTTCTATTCTTCAACATGAGACCTCATTAACTTCTTTCTTTCTTTTAGAACATCTTCTAATGTGTAACCAATAACTAAGGATGCACTTAAGATTACATTGAGATAAATTACTTACATCACAATAAACTATACAAATGAAATATAAGCAATTACATTACTTATAAGCATGTACTTTCAGTACAATTCAACGAATTGCAAATGAAACAACAATAATGTTTTTAACATCATTAAGCAGTGTGCTTATCTATTTTACACTTCCATTTACTAAAACATTTTCCTTTTTAACCTTTTCAAGGACTATTTTAACATATTGCATTGTAACATGACTATGAATTAAATGTTACAACTAACTTATTCAAAATATACACGTGAAACTCAAAAGCTATGCATTTCTAATGCATCTGTATTATAACTCATTAGCATCAAACTGAATGCTAAAATGTAAACAAGTTAACCCTCTAGGCTACAGTCGAATTATAGTTGACAAGATCGGATTACTGAATAAAAGCGGCCGATTTAGTCAAATGGGGTGTCATATTTCGTTCGACCTCCACTCCACTAGATGGCAGACATGTCACGTCATCCCCCAGAAGTCGAAAAAGGGCACTTTTAAACAAAACTTTTGGCGCTACAGCTGCATTGAATCAGTGCGTATAATACCGAGCTAGTGTGCGTGTGAGCCACTTTGTCAGAGGGATATTGTCAACGTCAGCTTAGTATTTGCATTAGATTATCGCCTAATGGCATCAAAAAAGTTTACCTGAAATGAAGTGTTTGGGTCTTCTATTCGCGGACCCTGATTCTGAAGGGGAATATCTGCCTTCAGAAAATGACGGTGATTCGTTTAGTGAGGCTTCAGATGCGTCCCTGCCTTGCAATGATGCAGCTGGACAAAGTGAGAGTTTACTCCATAGTTTAGCTTACACCAAGCACAAACGTTGAATCGTTTGCCCAATGTCACTGGTGGGAATAATGTTTCACGGGTTCAGAGTGTTCATCGGGAAGTTAGCAGGGTGTTAGTGGTGTGGCGAACGAGGCTGGAGGTAGCATAATGACCATAGCGCTAGCTTCTGTCTTCTGAACGTGTGCCTCTCCACAATCGCGGCGACAGTAACGTGGTGGAGCCTTTGTCTAATGCCACTGGGTATGTCGAGGTCATAGGTATGTCGAGTGCTCATAGGACAGTTAGGGGGGAACGTAGTGGCAGTGTGGGGAGTCACAATGAGAATGACAGTAGGCCTAGTCCAAGCTGCGCAAATTCTCTCCACTCGGCGCGTGCGAGGCAGATCTGGCCATGCTGCTCGCATGGTGGATGTGGTGACACGCTCTCTCCCTCTCCCACACACACACACACACACACATTAGGTCATGCCATCAGGTCTATCACAAGATGATGGGAATGCCGGCCCTATAGGGATAGGGAGTCATTATCTCTACAGCAAAAGGCCTGCTACAGAAAAAAAAAGTCAGCCATTTATTAGTAATGATTTACACTGTTGATTTGCTATCTATTTCCCTGATCATTTAGGACATACACTTTTTGTGTGTTCATGTCCTTGTGATGTGTGTGTCTTTGTCAGCTAAGAAAAAAAACAAAAAACATCAACAAAAAAAAAACAACAAAAAGAAAAAAAATACTAACATTGTCTCTTGTCTTGTCTCGTCATCTCCTCCTGATCTGTGCCTTACCGTGGCAAATGAGCTTTTGAACTAAACAGGTCTTGTCTACTTGTGTTTGTGTGTCATCTGAATAATATATATGTGCCCCATACATGGAATCAGAGTGCCTACTGTATGTAGTAAATGGAAAATCTCTACAGCAAAAGGCCAGTCTACCGCTACATGCATTTGGTTTGTTTCTGCCATTTATTAGTAATGATTTACACAGTTTGTTCACTACTTACTATTTACCTGAGCATTCAGTATTGTGCAATATAGCATACAGAAGGTGAGGGACATTTTGGGGGGAAAGAAGTGGTGCATTTTATCTTTCAAACATGCGACTTTTCATCAAAGATTGTTAAGGCGGAGCAAGATATTTCATCAGGAGCCACTTCCGGGAACCGGATCGATGATGAGGGGGGGTCAAAAATCCCCTTTATGCAGAGCAGAGGCAGCGACTGCTCCATTGAAGTCTATGGACATAGCTCAGAATTTCACCACATATGCTAAGGTCTTGGTTCTATAGAGTTAGGAATGTGAATTTCGGGCACATTTTCATGATCCTCAAACCCTTCTGAACATTTCAGGTACATTTTAGCATTTTGAGCAATCCAGTCTGGAGCAAATCAACCTTATATCAGGTGTCGCCGGTTATTTCTGCCGCTGCTGTTGGCGGTTGCAACTTACATTCGTCAATACGTCATCGACCGCCTCTTTATGCAGACAGGATTCGATCCCCATTTGGCCCATAGACATGAACTCTGACGAAGTATCTTGCTCCGCCTTAACAATCTTTGTTTTCATGAAAATTCTATAATCCAAGATGGCCGCCACCATATGACGTCATAATATGCAAATTAGATATAAACATTTAATCCCTACATAAACTTTGGGTCATCCTTAATATTTCTCTAATTTACAGAAAGTCTGTATCTCTTATTACTTTTAAGATATAGCCTTTTGAAATGAAGATGTCAAAATCGAACGTTTCGAAAAAAAAAACTTTGGCGCCTAAAGGGTTAAGCGCCATGCATCTCGCATGGTTCAAAACGCTACTAACGGCTCGGCTGACCAGGCTACCATGCTGCGCCAGCTAGTTAGGGCGTTAGCTAGAATTTAACATTGAGCACAATGACACGGCTTGTACCAAAGTGGCAGGAAACATTAAGATTCTCGTCAGAGATTAAACATTCTATTTAACTATGATATGGCATACCACTGTTTCATACAAACATTGAGCATCGTCTCACTCATACTCCGATTAGTTTTTATGAATTACATCCTTTCCTAGATGGCTAGTAAGAAACTAGCAAAACGTGCTTTACTCACCGGAGTTCCAATTTGCTGTAAACTCAACAGAATCACTTTTCTTTCTTATTCAAAGTTGAGTTTGAGGTAGACTAATATCTTATGGATATAACTAGACGTAAAGTATTGACTTTTCAAAAGTATTTCGTTATTATTTATCTTCTAATCCGGGAGCTCTTTCAGGTGCACGTTCACAGGAAATATGTCGCTGGTAGAGAGAGAGAATGTTTGCTAGTAGGACGCTCTAGTCTTCTAACACATAGAGCGCCCTCCATAGGAAGATACATGTAATTGCATCTAGATTAGTAGCCCTAATTTCATGAGGGTTACACCTGGGTTTGAGTTCTTCGATCAAGTAATATGTTTCTGTGCAATATCTGAAAGAAAAATCGTTCAAGTGTTAGGCTATTTGTGTGGTGATCTACAGTATATGTTTTCTCAGCAGATGCATGAAGCAGTAGCAAAATACCGGTAGGCTAACTGTAAAACTCATAAAGTCATTTTTGCAAGTAGCCTTAAGTTATTATCAAGTGGAATAATGTAGTGTCAATCATTAAGCTATCGGAAAACAAATCCTGACCATACCTGTCATTGATCTTTGAAAGTAAAGGAGATTTCCCCACAGGGCGAACAGGACACCGATGCGAAGCGGAGTTGATATGACAAGCCCGTTTTACGTGACAGACTGAAGACTGAAGCCTATTCTCGCAGTTGATAAGCAGCAGTATTTCATAATTCAGCCGCAAATACAAAAATGACTTGCCATTGGCGCTTGGCGGGTGCTAATTTCGAGCCCTGCACCACTCTATCTGTCATCATATCAAGCCCGCCCCATGCCGGATAAGCAATTGTGATTGGATCCTGGGTTTCAGGTGATTTGGAAACGGTGTCAATGGGCTCCTTCCCAGACGGACCTGCTGAACAAATTAAAATTTGCTAACAGGTTCGTCTGGGTTCACCTGTTCACCAGGAGGTGTAGCTGGCCCATTTTGGGGGAGTAGAGAAGTCAACCAAGAGCTCTAGAAGTTGCTCCTCTCCCTCCCCAGCAGTGAGCTCTGACAGGAAGATGCCTGGGCCAGCAAGCGGAGCTTACATGGAAACTTTCCTCCAACCCCATGGGCCTTAGAGAAGAGGTCAGGGCTTTCTGGAGCATGTGATATTGGTGGACATAAAACACACACACACACACACACACACACACACACACACAACAAACAAACATGTACACACACACACATAAACACACACATACACATGCACATAGTCTTTCCATCCCCCCTCTCTCTTTTCTCTCTCTCTCTCTCTCTCTCTCTCTCTCTCTGTCTCTCTGTCTGTCTCTCTTTCTCATCATCAGTCACACACAACAGAAAAGTTCTCACACTCCCCAGCCAATGGAGAGACGATGGCTTGATGTGAATATGGTCATGTTTGTCTGAGGAGTGAATCTTTCTCTATCTCTCCCATCCTCTCTCTGTCTTCCCCTCTCTCTCTCTCTCTCTCTCACACACACACCCACACACACATACAAACACACACTAGGGATGGACATAGACTTAATCATTGTATCAGAGTATGTCATGGTAATTTTTGTGATAACACTATAAATGACTATATGAAAGTAGTACCAGTCCTGACAGCCATGCAAACACAAACATTGATCCAAATAAGTCAAACATAACACTGACCATCACTGACCAACTCTTCTTCCTCGCCAACCGCCATGATGGTTCTCGTTCTACATGTGAGCCTTCCACATTGACGCATATATAAACTTTCATCAGCTATATTGTTAATATTGTGGAATGACAAATTCTATCATAGACAACACAATATGGCACACACACACAAATACACACATATATACCCCGCCCCACCCACACACACAAACACACATACACATACACACAAAACACACACACATTTGCTCTGTGTATTTGTGTGTGTAACTTTCTATGGGTACAAGGAAGACAGATGGAGAGAGAAAGAAAGAGAGAGAGAGGAGAAGAGGAGGAAGAGAGGTCAGATTAGACACGTTTCGGCCATGTTTGCCAAAGCTGTGAATGGGCTGTCCAGCAGGTTTACGGGCTGTGTGAATAGACCCTTCCCATGTTTGCGTTGCTTCACCCGGCAGGGTCTTGCTCTGCCCTCACCCTCTTGAACCCATCTGACAAGAAAAGAAACCACAACTGGCTGGGCTCTTAGTAGGGGCCTTGCGTGATCGCTATAACAACCACAATCACCCAGGACAATAAGAAAGACAGATTCTTAGGGTTCAAATGGTTTTTCGTTGGTTCAGCTTTTGCGTCAAAGTTGAAGGGGGGGAATAAGTCACTCTTGCTATAAGGCCTGCAAGTTGCCACAATATGCTCAATCATCATCTGGCTGAAGTCAAGCATGGTGTTCAAATACTGTAGGAGGTCCTGAGAGAGGAGTTTTATATTGAGACGAGTTCTCGTTCTCTTCTGTTTTTCCTGGAGGATGACTGAGTGGTCCGCAGTCCGTATGCATAGTCATCAAAACCCCATAGACGCAAGATTGTTATGCCATTATCTGAAGAACTCAGCCATGCCACTGACAGCTTCAGTGGTTGGTTCTCAGAGTCCTCATATATTGGGTTTTCTGAGAGGCTAGCAGTGTAGAAGAGGAAAAGCGTATATGACATGCACGGATGTGGAGGGATCTGGTGGTTTTTCACTCTCTCTTTCTCGCTTTCTCACATACACACACACACACACACACACACACAGGTCCAGACAACAACAAGGCTATTCATGACACAGGAAGGCTTTGCAGTGCAGCTTGTCAGGCTGTGATGAGTTAATCATTATCTTCTCAAGCTATCCACACTCCCACCCCTGCCTCCCAGCTGTGGTGGCCTACCTGTAATTACAGCGGGCATTCCAGCCCTCACTGCCGTCATGACATCATGGCTCGTCATTCTGGAAAAAAAACATGTTGCCATGTCTAAGTTGCTTCACGTGCTGATGTGTAGTATTATCCAGTTCCTTATTCCATTTCTTCAATCAGAACGAACTGAAGAACACTCTCTTCCCCCCCTTTCTCTCTCCATACATGTTAATTTGTTTCTGTAAGTGTCTAAATAGGCAAAATATGGCGAAAGAGGCAGATTGCTGTTGGAGATACATTTCATTGCTTTGTGTTTACAACTGAGCCTCCAGCTCTTTTGGTTAATAGTTCCACTGCTCCCCTCAATGTACGTGCTCCGCCACATTCCTGCCGTTCCTTCCCCAGGTCAGGACGCTCCCATGGGCTCCGTGATCAGTTTGAAGTTGGGAAATTCACCCCTTTCTGGCACAGAGCGCCGGGGCTTGCTTTCTGGGAATGTGCGCTTTTCTCCGCATAATCCAAACAATCATCCGCGCAAAAGAAACAGATTGGATTGTTTTTGTTATTCATATAATAATACCCTCTCCGACTTCCTCCCCGCTCCACGAATATCTGCGATTAGAGAGTGACTAAGATACAATGTGATGCAGAAAGCTGCATATTAATGGATTCAGAATCATTAACAACGGTGGTTCTCCAAAGCTGTGGTTAACTTTATCTTTGAGTGAAAGTGTATTTTTCAATTCTACTCTTTCAGTGGAATAACTTGTAGGAATGTTTGCCTTATGAGAAAACAGTTTACGTGTTAATATTTTACGCGTAAAGATCGCAACACAATATAGTGAAAACAATTTGGTTGACACACTGACAGACAGACACAACTAGGACAGCCTGTAGAACTGGTCCAGCGTGACGTTTACCTCAGGAGGCGCGGCAAATTCGTCGACTGGAGTGCGCTTCTGTGGAGGAGTTGATTCGAGAGTGCGGAGACAGAGGCTGGAAGGGACAGCTGGACAGCGCAGTGGGAGCGTTCGAAGTGCCGCTACACTGACCAATTGTCAGAGAGCGACTTCGGATTGCCTTGAAACTATTTAAGGATCTTTGTAGCAAAAGCTCGCGGGGAGAAAAGAAGACAATAAACAGGAACATAGTGATTTGACAATGGAGAAGCATAAAGGTATGATAGAGCCATAACTTATACATTACATGAAACAGCAAACATGAAAGAGGGAGGGAGACAGCTTCATTTTTGGTTTCTGATTTAAAAGTTTTGTGAGTGAATAATTGTTACATAAGCTAATTCTGCTTTATTGTGTTTCACTTCTTTTTGCATTATACCCTGCTGTGAAACATTGGCTCTCATGTTCATCCTCTTAGCACCCCACTTACTGCAGAGATACGTGACAGGTTTTGAAAACCAAAAAAATCCATTCATCATATTGCCCAGCAGTGGGACATAAATATTTCATTGACCGAGCAATGATGTCTGAGGTTATTTCGTCTGAGTAACTTCAGTAGCCTGCGCACTCGACTAGTGCTTCACACACCCTTCCTTGGCAATGCATTAGGAGTCTGTCCTCTCGCTTTGTATGCCTGTCCACTGGTTTAATACTGACAACAGAAGTGTGCTGTACTCCTCACGAAATAGCACGAGGCTGCTGTTCTCGTCAGGATGAATTATAGGTGTTGAAAGTAGTGTGTGTTGGATATAAACTAGCTGCAGGTGGGCGTTGGGGCTTGCAATGAATTGTCAAGTAGGCTACTCTCAAAATCTGCTGTAGCCTAGTTTTGGCTTGTTGCCTATAATCACTCCCACAGTCGCAGACTCTAGTTAAGTTCTGGCCACCAGTTTACTTTTTTGGCGATGAGTATTGATTTATGACACGACCTGATTGGAAATGGCAATTTAATCATTTCTACCTTATTAATGAAGGACAGTTTACTTATAGCCTGACCGCACTGAACACAGGGAATAAAAATAGCTACGTTAATGTCTAGTTCACTCCTGTTCCTTGTCAGATCGCTCTCTCCCAATTTATTGGTTCAGAGACACTGATGATTTTCTCTGTCTGGCAACAGGCCTAGTAGGAGGATGTGTGTCCACAAGAACGCAATCAGATAAAATGAAATTCACGTGGCCCCTGTGGAGAAGTCACCGTAAATATTTACAGCCCCGAGTTCAACTCTTCATCTTTCTCCCCGCGGGGACGAGTGTGTGTATTTGTCATCTGTACATTTTCCGATTCCACGTTTTGAATCCCCTCTTGTCTGGCTAATGGTAAATAAATAGACATTTATAAGAGAGCGCTTGCTGGGGATGTTCCCAGTTGGAGCAATTGTTCCATTGAAAGATTCCTTGGATGCCTGCGGCTAGCTTTTTATTCTGCGGAATGTGAGACCTTAATATTGTTTCGCAAACTGATGGCTTAGCATGGGGAGGTGCGATAAGCCTTTGACAGTGGGTTGTAGGAGGGGAGGCAGGATGTTGAGGTCGTCAGCCTCCGGGTGGAATGCGTCCATGTAACATCAAGTAGTCCATACGCCATGCTATTATTACCAGTGATGGATGTGGGGAATGTCCCCCCACCGTGTCAGGTAGTATGATGACGACATGATCATATTGGTCCAAAGATGATCACGTTCTACTATTTATCCAGATGGGTATTATCCAGATCATGCAGTATTGTGACGTGAGATAAATCTGTGTCTGGCTGTTCACACAAGTTATAGGTGTCCATCAAGACTCCACAGGTGGATGAACATATGTCAAGTGAAAGTAACTAAGAGCTAGGCATGCTTACTTCTGCTTGACTGCAGTTAAAGGTATGAGGCGGTTTGTCAGTAATTGAAAGTAGGTAGGTACTTGGGAAGAACAAAGCCTCAGTCTGACAAAAAAAGAGAAGGCTGGCACATATGAAACTCTTGGTTCTTACATCTTGTTCCTTTCTTGACTGAAGCGAAAACAATGCACAACTGTTTCTCTGCTTCTGCACAAAAATGGAGGTCTGTCATCATTCATCCACTCACAAGCCTGCAAACTGAGGAAACAAAATAGTTTATCCATTACCCCAGTGCTTCCCATGACCTGATACGTCTTATCCTGTGCCCCTACCTAAATCATAACTGGTTTGTAATTCAGAACACATGAAGATGCTCTGAACATCCTGTGCAACAAGTCACCCTATGACGTTAAACTAATTTAGCAAAAACTCTTTGGCAGGTACAGTAAGTCATTTGGTCATTTTCATACTGTTATCCATTAACTAAGATCCGGAAACCTCCCTCAACTTTCATCATGTTCAAGATTATGAGGCCAGTTTTCATATGAAGTTCAGGGTGGTCTGATGAATTACGGTTGAGAAAACTCCTCAAAAGTGATGCTGACGAAAACAATGGAAAACAATGTGAAGACCAACACTAGGAGATATTTTAAAATACTTCTAAATCTTCTATCACTGCTATCACTGACTTGTAAACTCACACAAAACCATTAGAATGCATACTGTATCTCCAAATGTGTCTATCAAGATATCCATTACATAGCTGAGTAGGTTTTACAAGTTCAAATGAAGAGGACTGTGTGTTTTCTATTTTATCCCTCCAAAATATTCTACCCGCATTATCAAAGACTAATTGTTTTTTTTCTTCGTAGGTCTATAACAGTGCTTGTAGAGCGCTGTGGTTTTGATATAAGAATGTCCCTTGTAGAATAGCAATCACCCGTGTTCAGCTTTGTGTTCAAATTGTGTTGTGGTCAGAGACTGCTGAGTAAAAACGGCCTCTCTGGAGAGAGAAGGGGGGTGGGGACATGTGAGTTTTTGTTTTTGTGAGATAACAGAGTGAGGGAGTGTAACAGACAGGGAGAGAGAGATGGAGCGAGGGAGAGAGAAGGCTGGCAATAGGGTGCCACATCGGAGAAAAGTGTCTCATTCGTCCCCTGATAAACAGTGAGTAGGGGTGGCATGTTTTCCACAGGCTTTGTGGTTTGCCGTTTGTTTGCCAAAGGGCAGCCCACCATATTGACACTCCCTGTATTCCTGACAGTGTTGTTGATAGATAGCCTAATTATTAATGTCAGTGTTTGTGATGACGATGATTTGTTTCTTTGACATATCAGTGAAATGAGACAGATGATAAATGTCATGTACAGAGGTATCTACAAAGGGCTTTCAGCTTGCCTGTTGAAGAATGCACCCTCTTGAAGTGAAGTATAACTTGTGAAAATATCTTTTAATGGAATCACATTAGTAGTACTCCTGAAGTTAGGATTCATTGCTAAAGAGAAGGAAAGACGCCTTTGAAGACCCATAAAAGAAAGCCAAACAAGCTTCACTAAGGCCGAAAGCCAAGAGCGAGACAGACACAGCTGACGGATAGCTCTCCTGTGTCATCTATGTGCTTACAGAAGCAAATCCATGCTACATTACTGTAGCCCAGGTGTGTCCCTGCAGCACATCGTCCCACGTCTTTTGAGGGGGGGAAAAGGAGGGGGGTTGGTCGGTGGAGGTGGAGGGTGGGGGGTGGGGAGAGGTGGAATCGAAATCCATCCTCAGTGAGCTGTTTCTTTTCTTATCCCGCCGATTTCCTCCTCTTCCGGCCCTCTTCTCCTCCCCCATTTTTCTCCGCGCTTCAAAGGAGGGAGGTTTTTTCTTTTTTTTCTTTCTGGGGAACCAGATCTCACTCCGGAGAGGCCCAGGCCCTGATACCACTGAGTTTCCTGACCCCACCCTCAGGGTCACTCTAGGCCCACGCCAACTCTTCTGCCACTGCGGCCCGCCACTGCTGATGGTGCCACTTTGACTCCTGTTCAGATCTCTTAAAGTAAGAGAGAGGGAGGGAGTAGAGAGAGAAAAGGAAAGAGGGGAGGGGAGAGGAAAGAAAGAATAAGAGAGCTTTGGGGGGGGAGAAGAAGAAGAAGAACAGTAAGAGAGGGCAGAGGAAAAAAGAGAAGGGTGTGAGACTCTCCGACGCCCGCTGCATCTCAATAAAGACACAGAGCGCACGAGGAGGGGAGAGGCGCTCCAAAGACAGCGCTCAGGAATGGGAGGATCAGCAGTTTCTCTGGCTCTCCCTCTCTCTGTTTCGCGAAGGAGGTAGAGAGAGATAGAGACAGAGCCAGAGAGAGAGAAGGGAAAGGAGAGGAAGGGAGGGAGGAGAGTAACCATCTCTCTCGATCTGCCGTAAACCCTCTCGCTCAAAAGCCCGCTGCCCTCATTACATCCACATCTAAAGCCAGTCAAGTGGGACCCAGCTCTCATTAGTATACAGCCTGTCCACAGAGCATCCCTGGGAGAGTGGGAGCAGGAGAAAGGGAGGAGAGAAGAGAGGGAGGAGAGGAGAGAGGGAGGAGAGGGGAGGGAGAGAGAGAGAGAAGAGATACAAAATATATTCTCTCTGATCATCTCCCAAAAAACCGCATTGCCCAAAATTTGACAAGGCTGCACCATGGCGTTCATGTTTGCTTGTTGAGTGGGTGCTACAGTATGATGATCTGATATGATCTGCAGCTCCCCATAACTCTCTGTGGGTGTAAGTGTACTGCCTGAAGCAACACGTCAGTTTACACTGTGTGTGTGTGTATGAGTATGTGTGTGTTTGAGTAGGCCTGTGTGTGTGTGTGTGTGTGTGTGTGTGTGTCTTAAAAGGCCTTATCAGGGTGCATAATGGTGCCCGCCAGTGCGTCGTAGTGGTGGCTAGCGCTAATGCTATCAGTGTGGGGGATCTGACCCAACTGAGGGAGAGAGTGTGATTTTGAAAGGGGATGGGAGGACTGGCTCAGTAAGATCACGCCTTATCTTGAGCCACTGCGGACTTGTTGAAAGGGCAAAGTGGTTGTTTCGAGGGGACGATTGCATCGTGGTGCTGTAATCGGGGGGTCTGCGGTGGAACATAAGTGGGCTGAAGTATGCGGTCGCGTGGGAATCAAAAACAAGGCGCGCGCCTGTGTGAGTGCGTCAGCACTGAGGTCAGTCTCCTTGATTTGCCTTTCTCTCCACCCATTCTGGCTCAGGTGAAGTGCTTCACCTTTTTTTTAATAAAAGTGTTTGATTAACCAGCAAAGGTTAGGTTTTTTTAACCAGGAAATGAGAGAAGGGGAAATTTCTAGTAGGGGTGTGCACTATTAGTTCACAAGCACTTGAGAGGATTAACTCTCTTAAAGCATAAACATTAGATATTTGATATCAGCTTATGCAAATCTGTCTTTCCCATGGAGTTTTCATTTCACACAAAACCATGTGGTTTCATTTGTAAAGTTAGTGAAGTTCTAAATGTTCTAAAGTGAGATGGTTCCTTATAGTTCTGTTTGTCAGTGTCCCTTCTGTACTCCATGTTACCTCTCTGTCTTTCTCTTCTGCATGAGAAGGTAAGTCAGGAGGGTTATTGTTGGAGTCATTGCAGAGTTTCCCTGTCCATGTCCATGTTCCACTGATGCTTTGACTTAGCGGCCAACCTGGAACTGGCCCAGCATGGATTAATGTTATACTGCCGTCAGGGACACTTTCTCCCCTTCGCCATTTACATTTCCCCCTTAATTTCAAACGTTTGTTTGGAGATTTGGACCAGCCAAAAGAAACGTATGTTACATTGGGGGAGACTGAAGTCCTCTGCATCAGTTGTGTCATCAGCCAATTTCATGTTGATGAGGTCATGCTAGTCTCAGAGTGAGGCGAGCCAATCAGACGCTGGAGATTTGGCCACAGACTTGTGCTGCAAATGTACTTGTCCTGCAAATGACCTCCCAATCAGGGCTCACGACAGTCAGACAATTACGAGGAAAGGTCATAAGGAGAGGTCATTAAGCTGTTAGAGAAAAAGCTATCATTTTTTTTAAACTGTTATTCTGAGAAGAATGACACTGACACAAGTGACTGGAGTCGGGTTGGGTAGGTTATGAGTTAACAGGCTAAAAAGCTTGGTAGAGTCGTTTTGATATATGAAGGGAGGGCAGCAAGACATTAGCATCATCCTTTAAGTGAGCCATCACTTGTTTGATTTCCCTGGAACAGTGCTTTGTTTGACTGGTTGTGTCTTCTTCCTCTCTCTGTCTGTCTCTCTGTCTGTCTCTCTCTCTCACTCACACACACACACACACAAACACATGCACACACACAAACACATGCACAAGCACACACACACACACACACACACACACACACACACACACACACACACACACACACACACACACACACACACACACAGAACGATGACCTCAATTCCCCTTTTAAAACAAACACGGCATCCAAAAGCCATCTCTGATTTGCCAGCAGCATTACTCATAATTATCATCTGGGCTGCAAATGTCAATCAGAGAACCGACACACCATCGCCGTGACGCCAAGACCAGAGAGCATAACAAGGACGAGCCCTGATCTAAAACGAGTGGAGCAAGAGAGCAAAAAAAAGCCAGCAAATCCCAAAAAAGGCCAAATGAAATAAATATGTAAAAAAGGCTGCAAGGGGAAAAAAATCCAAACAAGGAACAACAAACATAAACCGGAGATAAAATCCAGGGCTTAACGGACATCCTTTTTTTGTGAGTGTGAAAGTCCCTTTTAGTCTTTCCGAAGTCCTTTCCATGGCCCGTGGCACCGCAAGCCTTAAAGGAATAGACTTTTTTACGGGGTCTTCAACTCAAACAGTCCAAAGATCAGCCACCGTCTTTAAAAGGTCCATGTGACCAAGAGAGAAGAGAGAGAGAGAGAGAGAAAAAAGAAAGAGAAGAAAAAAGCAAACTGAAGTGGCCGAGGAGGAGGGAAGGAGGGAGAGGTAGTTATTGTTGGAGGCAGCTCTGTGGACCAGCATCTGTTCCTGTTTTGCTCCCCCGCCGGTGGACCAGGGCGGCTGGAGGTGCTTCACAGAGAGCCTGGACCCCGGTGCTTTTACTGCCGGGGCCCGGCTCGTAGGGAGCTGACCCGGAGCTACCGGCTCCCTCCCGCATGCACGCACGCCCACCTCCTGCACCGTGTGAACCCCCCCCACGCAGGCGGAGGCCCAGGCTCACTGCCCGCCTGGCGACAGGGAGGGAGAGAGGAGAGTGAGATGACCGAGACAAAGGCCAGTGGAGAGGTGGAACTTGTGTGGACATGAAGAAGTCTATGAAAAGGAAAGTCTATGGGAGAGAACTCACGCAGACCTGCACACATAGACATACATGCATACACGCACACACACACACACACACACACACACACACACACACACACAGACACACATAAAAAACATGCTCATATACACACACACACACACACACACACACACACACACACAAACATGTTCACATGCTGTAGACACACACATACAGTATACACACACACACACACACACACACACACACATGTGATTATACATACGTTCTCACCCCCTGTGTCTTTCATGCCTCTCACTCACCCTCTGAACCTACTCAAGGTAGAACAGTACTCTGCTGGGGAAAGGAGAGTTGGCCCACTGCAGAGGGGAAAGACTTGACAGAGAGAGAGAGAAGAAAGAAAGAGAGAGAGAGGAAGGGGAACTGCAAACTAGGGAGAAAAATATCAACTCTCAAGTATGTACAGTAAATGAGGGGGTGGAGAGCAGAGAGAGAGAGAGAGAGTGTAAAATATGTGTGTGTGTGTGTGTGTGTGTGTGTGTGTGTGTGTGTGTGTGTGTGTGTAACATTCACGATTGTTTCAGTAGACAGATGATGGACAGGAAGTCAGGAGGGTTGGCCCACTCCGCTGCCTGAGGGCTGAGGAGTGTCTCAGCTCTGCACTGCAGTCCACTCTCATTACACACACACACACACACACACACACACACACACACACACACACACACACACACACACACACACACACACACAGTTACAGCTGTGGCCACACACATATACACTCAATGTGCACTCAAACAGAGACAAATGACCACTCTCTCCTAAGGTGCTTGACCATTCAGATACAGATTGTTCATGCCACTCCTTGTGCCATTCTATGGCCATGACCCTGTCCAGGTATATAGCTTGTCAGTTCACATTTTTTCTCTCAAGGTCCTTCATGAATGTTTTACAGCAGCACTAAAAGCTCTGCTATCTTTTTCACACGGTCCATATACATTGCACATTATAGTTTTCGTGGAATTTTATGGAAACAAACAGTGCCGCTAGTCGAATGGTGAAAATAATGATGCATGGCTTGTGTTTGCATTACGTTTGTTAAACATGGGATTTTTACTCACCTCTGTGGTTCTGTCTAGTCAAAGGTTAATCACTCTCTGAAACCAGTGAGCACAGTGTGTGTGTTTTTGCTAACATCTGCATTTCTTGGACTCTTGATGTTGCTGTAGTGGAATTCGCTGTTTGACAAGTCAGCAGCAGATAAACTGTTGCTTACAGCTGATGTGTTTAGTCAGTAGTTATCGTCTGTTATCTTTTCGGAAGAAGCTTTGTTTTTGTTTTGCTTGTTACACTTCACTACAGTGCAATGCCAAAAAGTGGACATAGTTACTAGCCCTTTGGGTAAATGGAGATTGTGGGAAATTTTTTTTTTCAGCAATTCAGGATGGTGGTTTAGTGTTGATGGCTGTAGACAGATAAAACACACTCCTAATGGACGTCTTAATCTTTTTTACGAGTCACTAATAAAACAATGATACCATGGAATGCTCAACTGTTCCCTTTTGACAAAAATGCCTGGTAGGCCTCAGTGGTTTGAAAGTGAATTAAAAAATCACTGTTGCGGTGGTCTTGGTGGTCGAACTGCTCTGGTTTTGGCCAGGGAAAAAACATCTATAACTTTGTACTCCCTCATTATCTGAGGACTAGTCTGGCCCATTAACTTCCATGTGGCTACCAGCTGTTGACAAGAGCCATAGCAATGTTTTTTTTGTGGTATAAGAGCCTGATACGGTAATATTGGCCTTCTTTATTTTACTGTCAACAATTGTGTTGAATTGCACCATATTGCCTAATTTGTGTTTACTTCCTAGCACTCTACATTGTTTGTACTTGAGTCGAGTCTGCTAAGCGTCCTCTTCTTTTGACTTTGACAGCTAGTATGCTTTGCTACTGCTCTGCAAGAATGAAGAGATCCAGGAATCATAGTGCTTTAAAAAACAAAAAAAGAAACCAATGGTTTGCAAGACTGAAGAGATCCAGGAATCATAGTGCTTTTTTAAAGAAAAAAAAGCTGTCATGTTTTTATTGCGAAATGATCAGTGTCTCAGCACATCAGACCTCAGAGAAGCTCTTCCTTTGTCACTGCTTTACTGTTTGCTAGAGGCAGACTGGCCGGTGGGCGGACCTTGATCCCTGTGCAGGTCTTCCAGGTTGTCCTGTGTGACCATGCTGGGCCGTGTTTTTGCCAAAATCAACATCTGATGCAAGTTGGATGCAACTCCCGAGTGTTTGTCAGTACTGAATTGTTTTAGCTTCCTGTCTCTGAGAGAAGACAGAAAACAAAAACACACACTCAGGACTCTGTAGTCCTCTTGGCCATAGAAGTTTCCTGGCAGGATACCTCAATTTTTTCTTTACCTGCACTGCATGCTTCAAATGTACATATCCACCACCACCTACCTCTGTTTTCCCTTCCATGCAATTTTACACCACAGACTAGTATGTTCCCAGACAAGCGTTACTACAAAGGACTTTGCATTGCAGATCAGATTCCCCATCATTTTTCAAATTTACTATAGCTCAGACATTTGACATTGCTGATGCCTACATGGTCATAGGAGCGATCATGAAAGGGTCCAGGTCATATTTGAGATGCAGTGACTTCAACAACCCACTTGATTCACAGCATCTCGTTTGTCATTTTTTCCGATGCATTTTGAGAGCATTTGCGAGCTGAAGCAGTGGCTTTGAAATGGGACCGAGGATGCACTGACATGGTGCCTGGTGTTCCCCACTAAGTGCATGAACCACAGCTGGTGTTCTGGGCGTATTTTGAGTGTCGGACGGGAATAGGGCTTCTCAAATCGAAACCACACTGGACACTAGCAAGTGCCAAACTGCCACCGAAATGCCCTAGATAGCTAAATAGCTGTTTGAAACCAAACCTTTATTTAGATTGATGTGTATTTTGTCCTCTTTTGTGGGGAAACATCTTCAGACAAATAGCTTTCTTCTTTTTTTTCTTCTGCTTTTAAAGAGACACACACTACTCCCTAAATGTTTATAATATATCTTCAGCTGAGCATTTATGGTTATGTCTCTATCATCATGAAATAATGCTTCTCTTTGTTGACCCAAACTCTCTTGTGTGAGACCCAGTTATGAAATGATGTACTGTAAAACTATGTACTTCAGTAGTCTCAAATGAATCTCACAGAAGTAGTTGACTCAATACAGACCAAATGGGATCATATAAAGTCATGAAAGCAGCGCGGGTATTATATTATCAGGATCCTTAGTATAACACTTTTATTGGAATAGTCTGCTTTGGTGACACTGTGCATGTATAGTATGATCATGCCAATGCAGCTACTTGGAAACTTGGAAGTGAAGTGTGTGTGTGTGTGTGTGTGTGTGTGTGTGTGTGTGTGTGTGTGTGTGTGTGTGTGTGTGTGTGTGTGTGTGTGTGTGCGTGTGGGTGTGTGTGTGTGTGTTTGTGTGTGTGTGTGTGTTGTTTGTGTGTGTGTGTGTGTGTGTGTGTGTGTGTGTGTGTGTGTGTGTGTGTGTGTGTGTGTGCGTGTGTGTGTGTAAGTGTGTGTGTGTGTGTGTGTGTGTGTCTGTGCGTGCATTTGTGTGTGTGTGTGTGTGTGTGTGTGAGAGTCTGTGTGTTTGAGAGAGTAGGAGAGCAAGCTCAGACAGAGGCAAGCAGGAAGTGTAAACCCTCAACTGAATACTGAGGAAATTCCCTTCTCAGTAAATACTCAGGTAAAAGGCAACTGATCTGGCTGCTCCCTTTGTATTTGACACAAGGTCAACAATAGAAAGATAAAGCCTCCAGGAGTAAACAAGGGCTCCAGGGCACATGAGGCAACAGCTTTTAAACCTTTGGATGAGGACATAAGGGCTCAGTAGCTCAGTGTCCCCCCTCACAGACTCACAGACTCTGATCCACGTTCCCGCTAAATTCGTGCAAAGGATGTCCAAAGGGAGGCTGGAAGCTTAAAAAAAACATCGGTAAACAACTGTCAGAAAAAGGAAACGGAAGAAGTATTTGCAACACGTTTTTGGTGGTGTTCGTTTAACAAAATGTCACAGGTGATGTCCCATTCCTGTTTTTGAGCCCTTTGAACCCTTACAGCCTCTAACTCATCACTTATCAACGGATGTCAGTTAAGTCTTTGAGGGTTCAGGGCTTGGACCTATAGGAGGGGCATTGGGATTCAGCCAGTGTGTTTCTGACACCTCTAGACTTGCAATGTCAAGGTGCTTGTGCTTCTATAGCCTAGAGAGGTGCAAGGCTATAATGTTTTGCTGATCTGCGGTGTAGCCATCTGTGAGAGAACCGTGTGAGAACCGTGCGGAACCGCGTCGGGCTGCCGGCCAAGTGGTTACCAGTGGAAACCCCGGAGCTCTCGCTAGACCACCAGTCAGCTGACGGCTCATTCCCAGGGTCCCTCCCGAGAAGGGCATCTAAGTCAATCTCCAAAAACACACGAGTGGGGAGATGTTTGTTGGGACGAAGAAGAGGAGGAGGGGCAGAATAAGGAGGGGCACAGCAGTGTGTGTGTGTGTGTGTGTGGGGGGTACATTCTTGGCTGAGTGGGCTGAGAAACGAAGGCACCGGGGAGAAACCCTGGAGCGGGGAAAGGCTGAGCGTCTCGTTTGTTTGTTTGCACACTGGCAAATGCTCGGGCCCACATTAAAAGGAAACCGCACAACATGAAACCGTTAGCATCCAGCTAGCGCTAATTATTTGCAGAGAGGGAAAACATGATACTTTTTCACTCTGACGTAACAAACGCCTTCATCTGAGTGTGAGAGCGTGTGTGTGTGTGTGTGTGTGTGTGTGTGTGTGTGTGTGTGTGTGTGTGTGTGTGTGTAAAAACTCTCACCCAGGCCTCTAGTATAGTGTGTATGTGAAGTGATGATGCAGGGCTCCCCATCTGGGCAGCACTGGCTGACTCAGCAGTGAGGGCACTGCGCTGCCGTAATGGAAGGCTCACAGTGGGGCGCGAAGGCACTGGCCTCGTCTCCAGCAACCAGCACACTCGCACCCGCAGGCCTGTGTGTGTGTGTGTGTGTGTGTGTGTGTGTGTGTGTGTGTGTGTGTGTGTGTGTGTGTGTGTGTGTGCGTGTGTACGTTTGTTTGTGTGTATGTGTGTATGTGTAAGTGTGTGTGTGTGTAAAACTCTTACCCATGCATCTAGTATAGTCAGGATGTCCCACCCTCAGGGTTCTCTGTGTGTGTGTGTGGGGGGCACCTAACCCCACTGCACAGAGGTCAGCTTCCGAAGGCCTTTGATGTGGTCCTGCTTATAAAGTCTTTTCTCTCTAGTCTCCTTCTCTATCCCCCCTCTCTCTTTCTCCCTTGTTGCACCTCTTCCTCTCATTTTATGATTTCCCCTAAGCTCCCTCTGTAACCTTCCTCTGAAATTCTGGTGAATTTCACTCTCTCTCTCTCTGTTTCCCCTTCTCCCTCTCTTTTTCGCTCGTTCTCTCTCTGTTTACCTTTCTCCCTCTCTTTCTCACTCTCCGCATCTGTCCTTCTGGCTTTCCCCTGACAGCAGAGGGATCAAACAGAGGATAAATATTTACAGAAGTAAGAGTCTTCCAAGCCTTGACTTTTCAGAAGGGCGAAAACGACCCATAAACAACTAACAGTACAATAGCACCTAATTAATGGTGCAGGCAGATAGGGAGGTTTTTTTTTTTTTACCTTCTCAATATGGCTGACGATTACTGCAAAAGCAATCGATCTTTGGGCGAGTTCCTGCCGGAGACACAGATCTGATAGACTTGACGCTTGACGGATTCAGCTGTGTTCAAGCTGCTGTTTAATGAGACTGAACACCCCATGGGAATTTGGCCTAGTTTCTCTGCGGTTCGTTGTCTGCACTCCTTCTTCCCTTCTCTTTTTCTGTTTTCTCACTCTCTCCCACTCTTTCTCTCTCTCTCTCTCTCTTGCTGTTTTTCTGTCTCTTTCTCTCTCTGTCTCCCTCAATCTCTCTCCCTCACAGCCTGTCACAGTGAGGAACCGAAGAGCAGGCTCTTGTTTTTGTGTCCCATCGAAGGAGGGTGTGTGTGTGTGGGAGGGGGGGGTTGTTGAGGGTGATGTGTGTGTGTGTGTGTGTGTGTGTGTGTGTGTGTGTGTGTGTGTGTATGTGTGTGTGTGGAGGAAGGAGGGGGGGTGACACACAAAGAGCACCCCACAACATCTCCAGGCAGGCGGACAGGCTGGCGCAGGCGAGAGAGAGGGACGGCCTCCGGCTTTTCTGGAGGAGCCGTGTGGGCAGGGCAGTGCCCATTTGGGCAGAGGGACAAAGCGCACCCATTCACCCCGAACCCTACTCCTGGGCCCCCCCTTTGCTCCCCTCCTCTCCCTTCACGCTGCTCTGAACCCCCACCCCTCGGACCAAACCTGACCCTTCCTGCCTCTAGCCGCCTCCTCTTCTGGTTCAGACACACTAGAACCTCTCTGATAGTAAACTCACTCTCCCTCGTATACAGGCACTCTCACACACACGCACACACACACACACACACAAACACAAACACACACACAAAAACACACAGGCAAACATGCCAATTCAGGCAAAGGTCACACACACAATCAGAGAAAGAAAGCACAGAGAGAGAGAAAAGGGGGGAGAGGACAGAGTTAACGCCAGAACATTAGCACAGGATATGATGTGCAAACTCCTGCCCGTAACATGTAAGACACACAACAGAACAGTTTTGGATTCCGGAATTCTTCTCAAATCCTGAAATCCAACACGGCTCCTCTTGAAATCCCTCCGGATTGCTCACGGATTCCGATAAGGGCTCCTTTCAAAGGCCTTCATTTTGAGCGCCGAGGTCTCGTCCGTGCACGGAGGAGCGCATGTGACTTTGACCCTCGGTGGAATGTGTTTTTGAACACTGACCGGCCTGGGAGCTAATGTCATAAGGGAGGGTGAGGTCATCCCTGCGGACCGTCTGATTGCTCTAACTGCGCAGAACAAGGCAGGTCCATTCTTACCAGGCCAAGACCAGAGAGTGAGAAGGACTTCATGTCTATGGCCCACGGAGTCTTTGAGGTAGCAAGGGCATCGGTTCTCGCTGAGATTTCTGCTCAAGCGTATTAACTCTCAGGTGCAAGGAAACAATGAATACTGTAGGCCTGAAGTGTTGAAATGCAATTTGAGGTTAATATAATATAGGGTTTTACATTATGCTTGATTGTTCTTGATTATTCTTGAATTTCCCCTTGGGTATCAATAAAGTATCTATCTATCTATCTATCTATCTATCTATCTATCTATCTATCTATCTATCTATCTATCTATCTATCTATTTGTTCTTGGATGCCATTAACAACTTGTTGTTGTTTGTGAATGAGGACACTGACTGGAATTCTGGTAGCATTATATCTTGTGAATTTGCCCTAAAGTCTGTGCATTGATGACTGTGAATCTGTAACTGTGAATCTCCATCTATTAATGTTGTGTGTGGGCTGGGGCTGGAAAAGTTTCAGTTTCAGTTCATCTTCTCTTAGTGCTGACTAACGTTTCAGTGCTTTAAGGGAAACACGCCATAACATGTTTGTGTGTGTGTGTGTGTGTGTGTGTGTGTGTGTGTGTGTGTGTGTGTGTGTGTGTGTGTGTGTGTGTGTGTTTTCTCAGTGTTGGAGCGGTTGCTGGAGGAGCTGCAGAGGTTCTTGAAGCTGCTGGATGCGGAGAAGTTGAGTGGAAACGCCACGGTTCAGAAGAGCCTCCTCACAGACCTGCTGCAGTCCTACACGTCAAACGGCTCATGTGCGTGTGAGCATGAATGTACACAACACACACACACCACACTCACACACACAAACACACACACACACAAATACATTTGTGCAAAAAAGCAAACACACACACACACACATGCTCACTCATACACATCCAGAGCATTCTTCATTCCCTGCATATGAGCCATCTGCCTCTCATCCTTGTGCTGCTGTTGCACACACACACACACACACACACACACACACACACACACACACACACACACATGCTCACTCACACACATGCAAAGCATTCTCCATCCCCTGCATATGAGCCATCTGCCTCTCAGCCTTGTTACACACACACACACACACACACACACACACACACACACACACACACACACACACTCACTCCTACATTAACTTTTGGAGGAGTTCAGTAATTGCCCGACTGGTGTCATGTTTAGTATGTGCCTGGGGGGGCACCCCCGAGATGCCAGGGCTGTTGGCTCTCTGCTTGTCATCTCTCTGTCGTCTTCTCATCTTCTCATTTGTCATGCTTTTGTCTTGTTTTTCATTTCATTCTTCCATTTTCTCTCTCCAAAAGTTTTGTGCAGTATTCGAGTCATTCTCTCA
This sequence comes from Alosa alosa, assembly GCF_017589495.1. Lineage (NCBI taxonomy): Eukaryota > Metazoa > Chordata > Actinopteri > Clupeiformes > Clupeidae > Alosa > Alosa alosa. The sequence goes on from NC_063210.1 coordinate 9,807,434, forward strand.
TCCCCTTCATGATCATGTAAGCTCTGCAGCGTTTTCACTGTCACATACCACCCCTTTTGTCTCCTTTTCTCTCTCTCTCTCTCTCTCTCTCTCTCCTCCTTTCTCTCTCTCTCTCTCTCTCTCTCTCTCTCTCCTCTCTCTCTCTCCATCTCTTTCTCTTTGAGAAGTGAACAGGCGATAGAGTGAAAGCAAGAGCGAGCGAGACATAGGCTTCCATGTTCTGGTCTCAGGCTCTGTCGACTTCCTCCCCTGGCTCCAAACTGTATCATTTTCCGAGGCTGTTTTTATCCTCCAGGGAGACTCACTTCCTCTGGAGTAGCGGCTTATAAATAGCCCTCATTTCCATCGCACCAATCCCCCAATCTGTTTTCACTGTAGCAGAAAAACGCATTCGCACTCCTCCGTCTCTCCCCTCATTATCATATCAAAGGCACTCGCCTGTGACTTCTGGATAGCCTACCTACTTCCTTACCTGTTGCCCCCCCCACCAAAACAAAAGGCCATTGCTTTTTCATATAATTAGATTTCCTTTTTATTTCTTACGGCTGTGACTAGGAGTTAGTTAGCATAAAGAACATTTAGTTTGAGAAGGATACCTGTGAGGGAGATGAGTGGGGGGAAACGGAGGAGCTGCAAGCAGACAATACAAGGCTGTGCTTTGACATTGAGGCACTGTAGCCATGCTGTTGCAGAAGAAGCAATAAAAACTCTCTCACACACACACACACACACACACACACACACACACACACACACACACATGCATCAGGACCACAGCCTGAGGCTCAGGGCTGTGGCAGGACTTTAATTGTGATAGGAGCCTGGCCCCTAGCCCCCAACTCAGCTGCTGCAGCCTTTGATCTGAAGGTGAAGAGGCAAGACATGGGAGGTGCACTCAGGGCTTAAGAAGAGAGAGAGAGAGAGAGAGAGAGAGAGAGAGAGAGAGAGATGGTGTCAAAGATGATGGAGCGAATAGAAAGACTGAGAGGGAGGAAATGACTGAGTAAAAGAAGTGAGAGAATGAATGACAAGGAGGTAGAGAGAGGAAGAAGAAGAGAGAGAGTGAAGCAAGGGGGGGGGCGGGTGTTGAAGAATATGTGTATTGAGGGTTGAGAGAGGCAGACTGCAGGAGGAAGGCCAGAACATCGGGAGTTAGAGCCAAGAGGCCAAGAGAGACAAACAAAAAGAGAGAAGAGATTTGGGGAGGTAAAGTATGACAGAGAGAGAGAGAGAGGAAAGAGAGAGAAAGTAGACAGACCTACTTCTGTTCCTTCCCCATCTCAGCTGGGAGTGCATGTTTGAGTGAACGAGAGGGGAGACAAGAAGGTTCAACTGCTACAAAGAACTCGTGTGAAAAGCAAGTCATGTCATCGGCCATAACTCTGCGCTAGGTTCTGGAGGCCATGACAGTTTGTCAGAAGTTTCCGGAGCGAGGCCCTTTGAAGCTACAGTATATTTTCCAGGGAAAAAAACGGAGTGGATCACACAGCAAGTCACTGGTGGCTAATAGCTGCCTGAAAGAGTCTTGGTCAGTCTCTCGTGAGGCATCGTGTGTACCAGAGGTCACTGAAGGAAGGGGTCAAGCCACCTAGAAGGACAGTTTATGAAGAATTACTGTTAAACCTGTAGAGACCAATAAATTGCAGACATCCAGAATTGTTGATAAATCATCACTTTTTTCATATCTTAGCGTGCTCCAAATGCATACTGATTGCTTAAGGTAAGGACAGCAGAGTTTCTTGCCCATTTAAAATGTCTTTGTTTTTGTTTGTGTGTTTCTGACAGGTGGGGATGAGGAGTACATTTACATGAATAAAGTCATCGTCGGCAACAGTAAAGGCCCAACAGACCGAGGTGAGAATGGCAAATGTCCCCATCAACTCAAATATCAACTTTCTAGAGTCTTATGGAGAAACTGTGTCCTGTGCCTTTCAAGAGGGCTCTGTCTGTTGCCCTTAGCAAACATGGGGCATCCTCCCACTTTTCTTACTATCTTTCTCACTCTTTTTTTATATATATTTTCTTGTTATATTCCCTCGCTGTCGGAAGTGCCAGTGTTATTTTCAACGTGGTGACCAGCGAGGGTGCAAAAAAAAGTGTTGAACCCACCCTTTACAGCTTCCTCCACACGGTCCCCTTAAACCTACCCCTTCACCCCCGCCCCCACCACCACCACCACCATTACACCACCCCTCCCCATTTCCTGTCTGCTGTCTCACTAGCCTCCCTTTTGCGTCCCCCCCCAAGTTCACCAGACCTCCATATGAGGCCAAGCTGTTGTGTTTAGAGTTGAGAGTCCATCATGAGGAATGGAGCCCCATGAAAGAGAGGGAGAGAGACAGACAGACAGAGAGAGAGGGAGAGAGAGAGAGAGAGATGGCTTAACACTCATCCGCAACAAAACAAAAAAAAACCCCAGCCCTGATCTGCAAAGATGGTCGCAGGGAGGACAATCTCTTTGATCAGTCCAGATTAACGAGCCAAGTCATTGCTCGGCCTTTTCGGGAACACAGCTTTGCTCTCATTTCTCTCAGTTGTCGTCCGTTTCTTCTCCTTTCTCTCTTCGCTTTCTTCTCCCCTGTGTCGTGGGTGAGCCATGTTTGTTTTCATGTGTTGGGGCAACAGGAGGGAACACCTGCGGGTTTATCTGAACTGTTAGTCATGTCCTCCCACCCAAGCCCCCGACATCCCAGCCAACCCGGTGCACAGTCATTCTAAAAGTAAAGTAAAAGTTATCTGATCGTTTTTAATCTTCTGATGGGCAATGGAATTAGGAAGAGATAGACGTTTATTCTTCTCAAACCACACACCATTACCAAAGTCGTTAAAGCAATTTGAGGAATTAAATACAGTTTAGGAGTGACTGTGCCAAATGGCTGATAGACAAGACCTGGGTAAAAATTTTCCTTGGAGCTGGGAACCGTAATGAAAACTATTATGACTAAATGCAGCAGTTTGGGCAAAAGAGTGTAGGGTCCAATTGCAGACATAGGAATATACACACACACACACACACATGCACACACACACAGAGAGAGAGGGGGCTGTGAGAATAGTAAAGAATAGGCTGACCTTAAATTCTGAAAAACATGTGCAAACGGTCACTCACAGGTACACACACACACACACACACACACACACACACACACACACACACACAGTGACGCTACTGTAACCAAGTGACTAAACACACATCTTTGTGTCACAACTTTTCTAATGGGGTTCGCCCTCTTTCAAAAGCACCATCTTACCCCCGCACACACACACATACACACACACACACACACACACACACACACACACACACACAGTGCACTCTCTCCTGCAGCACGGCAGATGGGATCCTTTAGAGAGGAAGTCAATGGAATGCCTGAGGAGAGCAGTTGCAACATGGCCTCGAGCCATTCAGAAAAAAAGCCCTCTCCTCCTCTATGGGTTTCAACAGGAGCAGACACAAACAGACCTAGACCCGCTAGCCTATAAACAGCCTGCAGGCAGCTAATGGAAAAGATGTAAACATTCGACTCGTTTGCAGTGCTTACATTCCCATGATTCCCCTCTGTAGTGCTTCAGTGTAGGATGTGAACTGTATCCTGTGTTTGGAGTTCAACCCATGAGTCAGACTAATGAGCAAGCAATGTCATGACAAGACATTACTGAGACTGACCTCTCTCTCCCTCTCTTTCTCTCTCTCTCTCTCTCTCTCTCTCTCTCTCTCTCTCTCTCTTTCTCTCTCTCTCTCTCTCTCTTTCTCTCTCTCTCTCTCTCTCTCTCTCTCTCTCTCTTTCTCTTTGTCTCTCTCTCTCTCTCCCTCTCTCTTTCTCTCTGTCTCTCTCTCTCTCTCTCTCTCTCTCTCTCTCTCTCTCTCTCTCTTTTTCTCTCTCCCGCAGACCACAGAGTTGAGACAGAGGCCAATGGGAAGTATGCTCCAGGCCCTCAGAAGAGTCTTCCAGAGTTGCCTCCGCCTCGATCGGTGAGTTCCCACCGTCCAGTCACATGATCACCACTGCCATCATCACTAACACATCCCTATCAAGTCGCCAACATATCACTATCACATGATCAATACATCATCAATATATCACCTTGACTCCACTCGCTGGTTGTCAGTGCACACCTGTTGCACATTGACATTCTCTACAGCTGTGGTTCTTTGGTATAAAACCGATTGTTTTGGAACCTTTTTTTTTGGAACACTAAAATGGAACACTAAAAGTCCAACACCTGCATCGTTGATGCTGTTGAAGGGTGGGTGATGAACTGGTGCATGCATCTGGAAGGGGTTTCATAGGGCCATATTGTAAAGATTCACAAGTAATGCTAATGTCAAACCAATTTTGGTGTTTGTGTTGGACTTTATTTCTAAAAGTGCTGGAAAAAGTGCTGACGTGTCGAAGACCTGCAAGTTCTCTTCGGTTTGTAGCGGGTTTGGCAGGATCATGGGAGAAAGGGGGAAGAGAAAAGTCTCCAAACGGATTTTGTCCTTCTCTGCTGGCGTGTTTTTTGGAGTCGTCTTCCCTACAGTGCAGTATTCTGCTGATGTTGTCATCCGACACGCGCCAAATATTTTTTAGGGAGGGGGATTTGGTGGGGGACTAGGATCCATGGAGCCCACAGCACACGTCCTGAGCTTCTCCAACGCACATCTGTCTGAACTAGGTCACCACTTTCATTCATCACAAACACACACTCACAAATACCTTACCTGAAGGCATTCAACCAGTAGTACCACAAGGGGCTGGTGGTGAATGTAGTATCCTATAAGCATAGCGGTACGCTATTAGCATCTATCTCGATTAGTGGTTTGTAAACCTTCCTCGTGTGGCCACAAGTTGGTCATCTATAACTGCTCCCCTTATCTGGTTCTCACGCTGGATTGAAACACACACTCACACACCCCCCCCCATCCTCCGTCCTTTAGGTTGTTATTACTTTTATGGACCACACTGCAAATCACCACGAACATTCTCCCATCCGCAGGTTAGCGAGGGCTGCTGACAGCTTGTAAATCCCAGCCCTTTAATATGCAGAGCAATGCACAGCAATCAGCAGCGGAAGGCAGGGTATTAATCCTCCTCTCCAGCGTGATAAAAGAGAGGAGAAGAAAGAGAGAGAAAGGAGGGAGAGGTGTGTGTGTGTGGCGAGGGGGAGGGGAGTGGAGAGTTAATGGAAGAAGAGCAGGGAGGGGAGTTGATGATGGGTTTTCTCTCAGAGTGAAGCGAGAGAGATGGAAGGAAAGTGTTGAAGAGACATGGAGAGAGAGAGAGAGAGGGAGAGAGAGAGAGAGAGAAGAGAAAGTGAATGTGAATGGCTGAGGAGAGGTAAGATGGAGAAAGAGAGAACAAGCGAGACTAGTGTCAGGCTCCTGACATGGCCCAAGGTGAGGGGAGGGCGGTCAGCAGGCAGTCAGACAGGCCAGCAGGTGGGGGTCTGCGCTTAATTCGTCCCCTCGGAGACGGCTTTGAACTCTGCAGCCGGTCCACAGGGGTGGGGTGGGAGGTGTCCGCTGAGGCTCTGCTCCTGATCAAGAGCAGCTGCTCCAGCGGTTTGGGAGGTGTGTGAGAGCCGGCTGCAGAAACTGCTGCTGGAAGTGTGTGTTCGTGTGTGCGTGTGTGTGTGTGTTTGTTGCACGTACAGTATGTGACATGTATGGCTTCTCACTTGTCATTGTGCAAAGTCTGGATGTGTGTGTTTGTGGTGGGGATGTTTGTATTTGTGAGTGCACACACACTTGTACAAAAAAGCACAGATGAACAGTATGTGCTGTGTGTGTGTGTGTGTGTGTGTGTGTGTGTGTGTGTGTGTGTGTGTGTGTGTGTGTGTGTGTGTGAGAGAGAAAGAAAGAGAGAGAGAGAGAGAGAGAGAGAGAGAGGGAGAAAAATAATTCAGTGCGTAGGTGCCAAATAATCTTTCAGTTGCTGAAACTCTCACAAAAGAATGTAATATGTTTATTGGTCTAAGTACTGGATTCCAAATCATGTTGAACTGAACAAAGGACTTTTTTTCTGATGTCAGACAAAACAGACAAACAACACAGAAACAAAGCATACCACACTCTTTGTAATCTCAAAGAAATGTCTATTCATGATCTTCAAGGTCATCCTCCACTGCAGCTTCCCCATCGTTGTCCTCCACACTGTTCAAGCTCTCAGGCCTCTGTGTTGACCCTTTCCTGGGCAGTCTGAGCAGACAGGTCCATAGAGATCCACTCTTGGGGAAGCCGGTCATCTCCCTGCGGCTCCTCCAGCCTCTGCTGCTGACGCTGAACTCCATGGTGACCGATCGCTGCACAGTTAGCGCAGAGTCTCCTCTGATGACTGCGGTGAAGAGCATCCCTTTGCTGTTTATGTACTGACCGGGCAGGGAGCTCCACTGACCGGTTGTAATGTTATAGCATTCGATCAGACAGTGTAGGAAGTCGTCACATGGCCCGTTGCGCATGACGTACAAGTTGTCTCTGTGCGCCACCATGTAGTGTCCGTAGCTTTGTGGACGCACCAGGGTGGTGAGGAGCGTCCACTCGTCCTTGACCGTGACATATTCGTAGATGTCAGTGATATCTGGAGGCTTCCAGAAGCATACAAATATCCTACGCCAGCAGACGGTTCCTGCTGCCCCTGCAATGCGTCTTGGGGCGTGCTTTATGAAAGACCAGGAACCTGTAGCCACATCAAAGATCTCGGCAGATGACATGGTCTGCCTGGCGTGTTCACCTCCCACTGCATACAACTTACCCTCCAGGCCGAGGAGTGTGAAGTCGTAGCGAGATTGAGCGGGGCCTGGTATTTCGCACCAGGAGTTTGTTAGTGGGTCATAGCAGAAGCCACAATCCACTGTCACCTTGTTGACCCCCACCACACCCCCGATTACGTACAGTCGTCCGTCCAGCGCGGCCACACCAGCCATGGAGGTGCTGGCGATCACCGGCAGGTCGGTCAGGAACTTCCAGACGCCTTGCTCCTCGTCCAGGTGGCACACAGTACGGTACGAGTCCTGCAGCATCTCCATGGAAGGCGTGTGAGTGCCCAAGGCTATGAAGGAGGCTGGCGTGAGCGACTCAATGTAGCTGAGTATGTCTGGGTGCAGGGACTCTTCTGCCGCCCACTTCAGGTCGCGGTAGGAATCGCGAATGAAAGTGGCGGCGATCGCAAACAGCTTGTTTAAGCCGTAGGTCGCTGCCGCTTGGCACAGCAACAAGCAGTTATCAGTGTCCAAAATGTCAGCCAGGTGACTCTCTAGCGCCTCCACCTGGAGGAACGCGGCACACTCCACAGCCTCCAGGAGCCGATCAGCATCTGGGATGGGGGGCCGCTCCCCTCTCACCACGGCCAGAGCCACAAGGAACCCCCCTGGATGCAGCCCACCTTGCAGGTAAAGCTCGTCCGTGTGGCTGTCCCGCATTCCCGAGCGAAACAGTCCGCGGAAGTACGCGCAACTACCTGCTAGCAGAGCCCGGTCCACTGTGAAAACACAGCCCTCCACATGTACCCTCAAGAGCCCCACCAGCTCTTCGCCCTCCCTCAGTCCCGAGGCTCCAAAGTGGGGCACGGTGTCAGCCCCCGGTCCCGGGCAGCAGGCAAGGAGGGGCTCCATGGAGGGGGAAACCCCTGCAGGCTGTGCCAGTAAGCCGATTGGCGCGCTTCACTGGATCAACTCCAGGACAAATTTTGAAGGTCTTTAGAGAGTTCGTAGTGGGAAAGCAAATAAAACGGTGCTCAGTGTGTGTGGTTGTACCAAATGTTTGTATGTACAGCGTCACATAGCCAGGTCCCTTGGCAGTAAAGGTGAGCTAAAGATAGAACAGTCAGGGTGAGTGGCCAGAGGTCTCAGAACTGGACCAGACACTCCCATGCACACATACAGGAAATACACCTTGAGCATGCCTGCGTGAACTATATGTTTGTGTTTATGTGTGTGTGTGTGCGTGTGCTTGTGTGCGTGCCTGTGTGTGTGTATGCGTGTGAGTCTGTGTGTGTGTGCCTGTGTGTGTGCATGTGCGTGCGTGTATAGCAGGGATGGAAATTAAATATTTTGTCCACCTGCCACTGTGGCTGATGTATTCCAAAATCAACCAGCCACTAGAGATACGGTATGAAAATGTGATATCATGATTATAGTAACCTAAATGATCACGGTTATTGCCATATTTGCGATACGATAAAAATATACTAACTTTTTCCTTTAAGACAATCCTTTGGCTTGAGTTCTGGAGATATCCAACTTGATCTAGCTATACTGTGTAGCCTACATCATTTGATTTTAATATTTACAGATATCTAGGCTATATTTAACATTTAACATTTATTGGTAACACTATAATAACTACACACAATTGATAATTTATTAAGCATTTGTAAACTATTAATAAATGGCTTGTTCATCATTTGTAAAGTATTGCTCAGCCATTATTTCTTAAGCTTTTATACACAAGGTTATAAATGGTACTACTTAAAAATGATGCAATAATAATTTGTTGATGACTTAATATTTCAAAGTCAAAGTCAAAGTCAGCTTTATTGTCAATTTCTTCACATGTTCCAGACATACAAAGAGATCGAAATTACGTTTCTCACTATCCCACGGTGAAGACAAGACATATTTTACCAATTTAAGTCCACAGACAAACATAACATTCAAGTAAACAAAAAAGTAAGTAAATAAGTAAATAAGAGGGCACATATAATAATGAAAAAATAAGAATTGAAATTGTGCATAGACAGTCAATAAAATACTAGTGCAAAGTCAGGCCAATAAAAGGCTTGGGTAGTTCTGTTTGACCTAAGTAATAAAGAAAGTGGCATAGTGGTGCAAGTTATGTAAGAGCAGCAGAAGTGTTGTGTTTTCAGGACAACAACACCAAGTTGTAAAGTGTACAAGTGTGCAGTGTTCAAGTGTGCAAGTGGAGTAGTGCAGGCGGCCATTGTGGGTCCAATGTCCAGGATGTTATGTAGCTGAGGGTGGAGGGGGGAGAGGAGGGAGAGAGTTCAGCATCCTTACAGCTTGGTGTATGAAGCTGTTAGTGAGTCTGGTAGTCGGGGGGGCAGGCTTCTGTACCTCTTCCCAGAGGGCAGTAGATCAAACAGATTGTGGCGGGGTGACTTGCATCACTCACAATTTTGGTGCCTTCTTGGGTGAGGTGGGTGGTGTAAATGTCCTTCAGGGAGGGAGTGAAGCACCAATGATCCTTCCAGCTGTGTTCACTATCGCTGCAGGGCTTTCCTGTTGTATTCGGTGCAGCTTCCCCACACATGCTCTCAATGGTGCCTCGGTAGAATGTGGTCATGATGGCTGGTGGAGCACTTGCTCGCCTGAGTTTCGCGAGGAAGTACAGGCCACCGCTGAGCTCTCTTAGCCAGTGATGCAGTGTTGGTGGTCCAGGAGAGGTCTTCACTGATGTGCACCCCAGGAATTTGGTGCTGCTCGCTCTCTCCACCACAGCACCGTCGATGGTCAGTGGCAGGTGTTGGGTGTGACCTCTCCGGAAGTCAACAACAATCTCTTTGGTCTTGCTGGCGTTCAGCAGGAGGTTGTTGTCCCTGCACCACGTGGTCAGATGGTCGACCTCCAACCTGTATTGAGTCTAAAATTAGCCCTTGGTGATGAGACCCACCAAAGTTTGTGTCGTCAGCAAATTTCACTATGTGATTGTTGCTGTAGGTTGCAGTGCAGTCATCGTCAGCAGGGTGAAGAACAGCGGACTGAGCACGCCTTAGGGGGGCCCCTGTGCTCAGTGTGATGCTGCTTGAGGTATTGTTACCAACACATTACTACTTGGGGCCTCTGACAGAGGAAGTCCAGTAGCCAGTTGCAGAGGTAGGTACTGAGTCCCAGTTTGTCAAGTTTGCAGATGAGTTGTTGTGGTATTATGGTGTTAAATGCAGAACTGAAGTCTATAAACAGCAATCTCACATATGAGTCTCTTTTTCCAGGTGGGTGAGGGCTGGGTGGAGGCAGAGCAGATTGCATCCTCTGTAGACCGCTTGGCTCGGTATGCAAACTGGAAGGGGTCCAGGGTGGGGGAGAATGGCTTTGATATGTGACATGACAAGCCGCTCAAAGCACTTCATGATGATGGGTGTCAGTGCCACAGGGCGGTAGTCATTGAAGCAGGATGGAGCAGTTTTCTTCGGCACAGGTATGATGGTGGTGGCAGCTTTGAAACATGATGGGACGATGGCTTGCTTCAGGGAAGTGTTAAAGATGTCCATTATTTAACACTTGTTACATACATATGCATTGCAATGATTAGTTAGGATGTGGATAAATGTTTTATAAACCACTTCCTAATACTATAATTCATGATTAACTCAGGAGTTACAAGTGGTTAGTTAATGCTGTTTTGTGAGCTCATCTAAAGTGAGGACTTTTTATCCCTTGCAACACATTTTCAAATGGGTTATAAAGGATACATTTGCATTTATTCATTTAGCAGACAATTTTATCCAAAGCGACTTACACATATCAATTAAATTAAAGGCCAATAGGATAACAGTGAAAGCTGGGAATTGAACCCCCTTTTCAGGCTGCTGTATATATGCTAGCCCAGCTCCTTATCCACTACACTACTTCTGCCCAGTTACAAGCACCTACAACCATGCAAGAGTTTCTGTTTTCTTCTACTACACACTGTTAAGCATTTATTACACATTTGTAAACTATTATTAAATGCTATGTTCCTTGTTTGTAAAGCATTACTCCTACATTAATTATGATCTATATTATATTAATGAATTGATTGTTGTAATAGAACTGGGCAGAGGTAGTGTAGTTTGGCTGGTGGCAGGTGCTAATTTCCATCCCTGCTGTGTACGTATGCCTACATGTCTACTGTGTGTGTATTTGTGTGAGTATGTCTTTATGTGTGTGTGTGTCTACATCTTTATGTGTGTGTTTGTGTGTTTTTATGAGTGTGTGTGTGTGTGTAGTGTACAGTCACTAGAAATATATTAAGTAAGGGATAATGTATAGAACGCCGGTCATTATCAGAAAATAAGTCCCGACAGGGTGGCCAGGACCCCAACACACCAGCAAAAAAAATTAAAATAAAAATCCGGAAGAAAAAAAAACTCTATATGCTTTGCTGCGCAGCGGTTATAATGATGATAGTAGTTAGTCATGTGAAGATGAGATAAGCACACCTGTTGTTCCCTCTAACCACCTTGATATTCACTGTGCAGTTTTGTGCTTAACCTGAATCTAAAAAAAAAACAGCCTTTACAGCAGAACGTTGTCGAATGTATCACCAGAATAAGTTAGTTACCAAGCTATTTAAGGGTTTATCTGTGAAATCTGTGCTGGTGTTTGTTAGCTGTCAGCTAGTGAGCATGCTAATTTGCTACAAAAACTCAAAAGTCTCTTTAAGTCCATAAAGGATACTCCTTGATTTATTTTATCCAAAGCAACAGTAGTACTTGTTTTCAATGTTGTAATGTGTGTCTGTGTACAGTTTTGTCGTTATGGCCAGCGTTGATGTGCAGGAATGATATTCTTGAGTCAGAGCCAGAGAAACTCTGAGTCACTCAGACAGGGCTTGCAAAAACACATAGAAATATGTTTATTCATCAAAATGGTTGCTTTACAAAATCGTATTGAATTTCCGATCGCCTCCACATCCTGTCAGACAAAAGAATGGTTTGTTTTTAAATAAGATAAGGATCCGCTAACGCTCTTCAAGACCATTCTCTTTTGCTTCTTGTTCATCTTGTCCCTCCACGTTCCCTGGCTTCGGAAGCTCCCCTGGTAATCCCTTTCTGGATAGCCGGAGTAGACAGGTCCATAGCGATCCACTCTTAGGGAAACCGGTCATCTGCCTTTGTTGCCTCCACCCCTGCGTGCTAATGTTAAACTCGACGGTGGCAGCTCGGTTGACCGTGAAGGCTGAGTCTCCCCTGACCACCGCGGAGAACAGCGCCCCCTTGCTGTTCATGTAGTGTCCCGGCAGAGTGCTCCACTGGCCCGTGGTGATGTTGTAGCAATCGATAAGACAGCGCAGAAAGTCGTCGCCGTGCCCGTTGCGCATGACGTACAGGTTGTCCCTGTGCGCGACCATGCAGTGGCCGTAGCTTTGGTGATGCACCATCGTGGTGACAAGCGTCCATTTGTCCTCGGCGGGCACGTACTCGTAGATGTCGGAGATGTCCGGAGGCTTCCAGAAGCAAACGAAGATCCTACGCCTGCATACGGCCCCCGCGGCTCCTGCTATGGGTCTCGGGGTGTGCTTTATGAAAGACCATGTCCCCGAGGCCACATCGAAGGTCTCGGCAGACGACATGATCTGCCTGGCGTGCTCACCTCCTATCGCATACAACTTACCCTCCAGGCCGAGTAAAGTGAAGTCGTAGCGAGATTGAGCGGGACCAGGTATGTCAGTCCAGGAGTTTGTTAGCGGGTCGTAGCAGAAGCCAGCATCCACTGACACTTTGCTGACCCCCACCACACCCCCGATCACGTACAGTCGTCCGTCCAGCACGGCCACGCCGGCCATGGAGGTGCTGGCGATCACCGGCAGGTCGGTCAGGAACTTCCAGGCGCCTTGCTCCTCGTCCAGGTGGCACACAGTTCGGTAAGAGTCATGCAGCATCTCCATGGAAGGCGTGTGAGTGCCCAAGGCTATGAAGGAGGCTGGCGTGAGCGACTCAATGTAGCTGAGTATGTCTGGGTGCAGGGACTCTTCTGCCGCCCACTTCAGGTCGCGGTAGGAATCGCGAATGAAAGTGGCGGCGCTCGCAAACAGCTTGTTTAAGCCGTAGGTCGCTGCCGCTTGGCACAGCAACAAGCAGTTATCAGTGTCCAAAATGTCAGCCAGGTGACTCTCTAGCGCCTCCACCTGGAGGAACGCGGCACACTCCACAGCCTCCAGGAGCCGATCAGCATCTGGGATGGGGGGCCGCTCCCCTCTCACCACGGCCAGAGCCACAAGGAACCCCCCTGGATGCAGCCCACCTTGCAGGTAAAGCTCGTCCGTGTGGCTGTCCCGCATTCCCGAGCGGAACAGTCCGCGGAAGTACGCACAGCTACCTGCGAGCAGGGTTCGCTCTACGGTGAAAACACAGCCCTCCACACGTACCTTCAAGGGCCCCGCCAGCTCTTCGCCCTCCCCCAGTCCCGAGGCTCCAAAGTGGGGCACGGTGTCAGCCCTGGGTCCCGGGCAGCTGGCGAGGAGGGGCTCCATGGAGGGGGAAACCCCTGCAGGCTGGGCCAGAAACCGATTGGTGCTCTTCACTGGAACGACTGCCAGGGCAAATTTTGAGGGTCTTCAGAGGGTTCCTGCCCAGGAAGAGTGGCAAACAAAAGAGCGAGTGGAGTGTGAGGAGAGTGTGCGTGCAGGAGGTTTGTGCAGCGTCATACCGCTGCAGCCCTCCTACCCTGAAATAGAGCTGAGCTAAAGATAGCCGTGTCAGTTAGCTAGGGTGTTGCGGGGCCTGCAACACGAGCTGCTGCTCACATGCTGACATGCATGCACTACGTAGACACTCACTCACTCACGCGTGCACACACACGCACACACACACACACACACACACACACACACACACACACACACACACACACACACACACACACACACACACACAAACACACACAAACACAAACACACACACAAAACACACACAAACAAAAACACACACACACACACACACACACACACAAACACTAGTAAGCATAGAGCCTTAAATACACACTCTCGTACGCACATACTTTATTACCTTCACATAATAGTTAACCACAGAAAAGGTAATAGGCATATCTATTGACTATAATTGCCACCAGAGGGATAAAAAAAGCCGTGCTGCTCAGCGTCTATATTGCTATAATTACATTTACTAGCACACCATTAGTGCAAGATGCCTGCATTACTATCATTTGAACCACTTATTACCATCTGACTGATGTATTCATGCCTGTTTTTTTGTGTGTTTTATGAAGTGATCCTAAGAGATATCAGGTTGAGGTGAATTTATAGTTGGCTACACATTCACTTGCATGATTAGAAACACCAAGCCATCAAGTACTGACCGATCCAAGGTCAAAAGCATTAACACCAGTCCACTCACCAGCTGTTATTTTCCATATATGCACATAAGTAATGTGTCAGTACTCTAGTGCAATTTAATCTTCATTAGAATTGTATCACTTACATTAAAAGCCCCACATTTTACTGCATTACAACCATTAGGTGTGGTATGTGTATTAACAATGTGTACTCCATATGCTGACAATATAATGTGTGACATATGCTTAATATTAATAATATAGCAATATCTGTTATGGGAATACATTGATTGACTTCTTGCTTTGAATTTATTTTCATTCATCTGTAGCCCTGTAGAGCAATCCCACAGATGAGAGAGTAGGCAGTTGGCTAACATACTGTACACAAGTTGCTAATAATGTTCCTGTGAAGAAGATAAAGCGATAGCATACATACCGCCCCTGCCAAAACCTTCTGATAAATAAACAAATGGAGATGTGAATGAGGTCGAAGGAATGTTTGCACAGTGCTAAAAGCCAGTCAGAGGAAGCATGTTAGGAGCGTTGGGCCCGTCCATGAGGAAATTCTCTGGAAACTCCATTTGAAATGCATTCGTTAGGGGCTGTCTGCAGTAGGGGTTTGTTCATATGGCCACATGCACGGCTGCCCTTCTAGCAGGATACATACAGCTGATTAGCGTTATCAGCCGCTAGCCTCCCGCTAACCCTCCAGGCGTTCGGTCCCAGCCGGGCTGTGTTTGCTCGGCACTGGAGTCTTGGCATGGGAACCAGGGATTTTCCATGTTTCTGGGTGTCCGTTTGGTTTCTTTCCCACTCCTTTTTTTTATTTTTTCCTTCTTTGGTTCTTTTTTTCACCTCTTTTTCCCCCTCCCTTCTTCCAGTGCAGGCTGTCTCTTCAACATTATTCATGCCTGACTCCTAGTCGGCTTCTTCCTCCTCCTTCTCCTCCTCCTCCATCCATCTCAACACAAGTTTCCATGGAGATTAAGGATTATGGGGTGGGGGTCACTATGGAAACAGAGTCTGTTTAGACAATGAGGGGTTGGGGGGACCCTGCAGTAGATAGAAGGACTCTTAGTGTTCTGCAGTATGATTTACTGACTGCCTAACAGTGTCCAGGGCCACTTCATTCTTTTAGGGTCAAGTCTCTACAAGTCTGGGCATGTCTTAGTGGAAGTAAAATTAAATATAATCTAATAATTGGACATTTTGCCGACCTGGTATAATATAATAATTGTCATACTTTTGATGTTAATCGATGTTAAACAAATGAGAAACTGTACTAGCAAGTGGAAGTAGTGGGTTTCAGGTAGACAGAATTGTTTTGGCAGTCTAAAGGCTGTGGTTGAGCTGTCCAAATGTCCAAATCCCCACGCTCTCACAATCATGAATACAGTGCATTCAGACACACACAGACATAGATTCTCTCGCTTTCTCCCATGCACACACACAGACACACACACACACACACACACACACACACAAACGCACATGCATTTGTATGTCAACAGATGGTCTGGAGATCTGGCTCATCATACTGACCTTTGGTCCCAGGCAAAGAAGCAGCAACACAGAGACTGAGAAAGAGAGAGGGAGGCAGAGAGAGAGAGAGAGAGAGAGAGAGAGAGATGGAGGGAGGGAGAGTTGGGGGGATGTAGGAGGAGAATGGTTTGGTATGCGTATGCTGCTGTTCTAATCACACACAGATGCCTTCAGTCTAGCGTATGTTTTCTGTGTTTGTGTGTGTGTGTGTGTGTGTGTGTGTGTGTGTGTGTGTGTGTGTGTGTGTGTGTGTGTGTGTGTGTGTGTGTGTGTGTGTGTGTGTGTGAAAGTTTCAGGGAGTGGGAGGGAGCTAGGGAAAGATAGATAAGGAAAGTGATGACAAAAACAGAGTTTCTGCTAAATTTGTCTCTGATATTCTATTAGGTTACTGAGGGCCTGCAGATGCATCAAATACCCCTAAAAATACTTCTGCTGTAACTGTACCTTTCATCGTTAGGCTTCAACTTGTTTTGGATTACGTCACAACTGCAGCATGTCAGAGCACATGCACATAAACAGGCACACAAATAACACACATACATACACACACACACACACACACACACACACATGCACACACACACGCCCCTCACATAAAGACACACACCCACACACTGGAGACAGTGAGTCAGCATTACCTATCCTGATGAAGCAATAAGATAACTGTCACTTACAGTCACAACATCTCAAGCATGGACATGCATGTGTGTGGGAGTGTGTGTGTGTGTGTGTGTGTGTGTGTGTGTGTGTGTGTGTGTGTGTGTGTGTGTGTGTGTGTCTGTGTGTTTTGTGTGTGTGTGTGTTTAAACCTTTAGTTGAAACACTCTGCTTTGGCTGTGTGTCTCGGGTGCACTGCAACATGTCACCTCTACAGGGAATAGAATGTTTCCCCTTAAAATGAGAGAGCCTGTTTATGTCATACATGGGTGACAGAAAAGTCAGAGCCAGATGAAATTATTAAAACAATCTCACCCTTTTTATGATTTCTTACTGCCAAAAACACAGAGTGAGTGATTGCCAAAAAAGTAGAGTGAGGAATTTCCTGTGCCAAAGTTTAACTGTGAACTTAACAACCTGTCATCAATCTGCACTGAACTATGTAGCGATTCATAGAAAATAGCTTCTTTTCCAGTGATAAGATCCTCGTTATTAAATTTGGATTTGATGATGACAAACTTGATAACATTAAGATTAAGAGCCATTTTCCAATATTGTGTGTTTTGACAAAGCTTTCCAGTTTCCACTCATAATCATATTAAATGCATTGTCAGATTTCAGGTGTGTAAATAGAAGCGTACCCTCGCATATGGGACCCTCATATTCCTGTTGGAATACTTGTGTCAATCACTCAGCTGTGTGACAGGATTATCCACAGACGTGTGTTTTAAATATCATTAATGGCCGCGAGGGATGTGCTTAGTCAGAATGTACACAAGGTTGCATGATCTAAAAGGTTTGGGAACCACTGCTATAGGCTATGAATACCGGACCATTCCTCATGGAGGAGAAGAGAGAATTTGGTTGTTTGTTTATTTTGAGAGACTTCGGCTTGGACGTTAGCCTGCGGAGACTTCAGCTGTGGAGACCTCACTTGGGAGGCGTCCGCCACTGGACTGCAGCTGGTTTTGGGATGCGGATGAGGACGGCTGGTGTGGTGGTGGGAACGCCGCCTGTGGCGTTGGCCCCTGGTGCGTGTGGTCACCGCGGGCGACGTAGATTTAAAGGGGGGGGGGCAGTTGTAGGGGAGTTGACAGCGTAGGGAAAACCCACGCCCCGACTCCGAAGGGCGATGACTCCTACAGGCAAACACGTGCAGAATCCTGAGCCCAACCCCCATGCTCAAGGGCTGAGGTCAGCGCGAGGGAGACAGAGAGAGATCGGTTACATGCCGATGGAATTCCCCCAACAGTTAGAAGCGAGAGCCAGCAGATGAGACAGGTGCAGGGAGAAAAAAACGAGAAATGAAAAGGAAGGAAAAGAGGAAAATGGAAAGAAGATGATATGAAATGACAGAGAAATTAATCGAATAAGAGAACGGAATCTCTGGAGGGGCCCCGGGCCCTTATTATCCCATCTGGGCTCTAGAGGAGTCGGAGCTTACAAGAGGTGCAAGCTTGAGGGGGTGTATGGGGTGTGGGTGTGTTGTGTGTGTGTTGTGTGTGTGTGTGTGTGTGTGTTTGTGTGTGTGTGTGTGTGTGTGTGTGTGTGTGTCTTTGACTGTGCCTGCTTTTAGTTTATACTGTAATATTTAATCTACCAAGTCAAGACCTCAGGAAATTTTGGAAGTTAAGAAATGTGAACTTACTCACCCTCCCTCCATCTCTCTCTCCCCTCTCTCTCTTTACTCTCCCCCTTCTCTTTCTCCCTCCCTGTTTCTTTCTCCTCCATCTCTCTCTCTTTCTCTCCCTCTCCTAATCTCTCTCACTCCTTCCCTCCATCTCTCTCCATCTCTCCCTCTCTCTCTCTCTCTCTCCATCTCTCTCTCTCTCTCTCTCTCTCTCTCTCTCTCTCTCTCTCTCTTTCTCTCCCCCCTTCTCTTTCTCCCTCCCTGTTTCTTTCTCCCCATCTCTCTCTCTTTCTCTCCCTCTCTTCATCTCTCACTCCTTCCCTCCATCTCTCTCCCTCTTTTCATCTCTCACTCCTTCCCTTCATCTCTCACTCCTTCCCTCCATCTCCCTCTCTCTCTCTCTCTCTGTAACAGTGTGTGGTGGGAAGAGAGCCCTTTCCCTTGCCTGCTGTGCCCAGTGAGTCCCCTGAGGGCTACTACGAGGAGGCCCAGCCTTACGACACCACCATCAACGGTAAGTCCAGCTGCATGCTCCCAGGCCCATAAGCGTCCACCGCTGCTGCTGCTGCTGCTGCTGCCGCCGGCCACAACCCAAACACTGCAGGCCGGCCAACAGTGACGTCCCCCCTGCGCCTGTGAGTACAGGAACAGAAAAGGAGAACTGGGTTCCCTGTGCAGAAGCAGCCTTTCAGAACAGCAGTTGTACTCCCTTTCTGGATTTGATGACTAGCGCAGACTCAATGAACCTGTTGTTTGAATTAAGAGGGGAAGGCAAATGGTTCTCCATACACTAGTGTGTGACAAGCATTTGGCAAGGTATTAGAGATATACTTCTGTGCTGATACATGTTCCACTGAAGGAGTTGAAAACAAAGCATCATGTAACAGCTCAGGAGGAAACCGCCATCATTAAGAACAGTATCGTAACATAAAGCAAGAGGGTGGTAAGATGAACCAAGCTGTCCCCCTGCTCACACCCGATGTCATGAGAGAAGCTCCTGAACCGTTGACTTCACTGTTGTCTTTCGCCCTGTTCAAGCGAGCCGCTATGCTACGCTATGCCTACTCACACCCTCCATAGTCAGTCCCAGCAGACAACGGGCCCAAACAACCGCCGTCGTGAAGGCTGAAGGCTGAGAATAGCAGCAGCATTTTTCTAAAATGTGACATTTTTGAGTGGCAGCAGCAAGCTATTTTATCCTCCTGCATTATACACCAGCCTGCCCGACACCCTGGCCTCTGCAGGCTGTGGAGCAAAAACAGCAGAGAGAGAGAGAAAGAGAGAGAGAGAGAGAGAGGGAAAGAGAGAGGGGGAAACAGCAAGAACAGAGATGGGCTTTGTTCAGCCATGTCCGGGCCTCTGGCAACCAAGAATATTGAATCGGATCCCAGGATGGGATGGGAGATGAGGATAGGGGGGGCCGTCTACCAGATGAGGGCAGGGAGGATGACCCCAAAACATCTGGGTCACCAGCAGTTAGCCCAGTTTCTACTGTGCATAGAAAATGAAGTTGATGAGCAGAACATTTTAATACAGACCTGAATGTTCTAAATCACAGCAGATAGAGGATAGAATGTTTCAGAACAGTGCACATCACGCTTAGTACAGTCAAACTACAAGGAAGAAGACCTTGGAGGATCAAGCAAGAAGGCCATAGATTGAAATATATTGTTTACATATTTATTTACATAAAGACAGTTAAGACCACAATGCATTTTAGGGAAATCTGTGTCACTACTGCCTGCCTTGATTTGAGTGGGGGTTGGGAAGTATTATTAAGGCTCACACAGGAAATGTATCATTCAACATCTCATCGACGTATCAATGAATCATTTGCAGTTTGTAAAAGTGTTGCATGTCTTTGGCTGGGTAAAGGCCACTCCACACACAAACAGCACACCTTCCAGTAAGTATGAACAGTGTCAGGTGTGAGTGTAAAACAGGAACTCACACTGTGACCATGCAACAATGTGCACTATAGGTGCCGGCAAACCACAGTGACCACAATAGAAGAAACATGTTGAGCACAATAGGAAAGACTTGTTGACCTGTGGGTTCACTGTAGAAATACAAACTTCTGTGAATATATCATCATACAGGAAATGGATTAATAAAGACTGTATTTTAGTGTTACCATCAGCATAATATGACATCTTGAATGCTTATTCTATGAATGTTCATGAACTTCCTTGTAAATGTACTGTTTTTAGTACTAACACACAGAACACAGTCTAGGTTTACAGGTTCTAGCATGCGGAAAAAACACTTTCAAATCAGAACATCCGTATCTGATACTATTGTGTGTGAATTTAGTCTGTTTTTCAGTTTCATAGGTGCAGGCACAGTTGGATTGAAAGAATGTCAAAAGAATGTGCCTGCTGAACTTCTTACAAATAAAGACCTTTTTTCAGTCCACAGTTGCCCCTATCTGGCCTTATCTACTCCTCCTCCTCTGCCTGAGACACTGTTTCTTGTTTGTTTTCTCTCTCTCTCTCTCTCCCCTCTCCTCTCCTCTGTCCTCTGTAGATTTTGGTTGTTTTGGTCTCATCTCAGGAGCACGGACATGCGTAGAGGCCTCAGACAATGTGGTCTATGCTGTGATCACGCGTGGTATTCAGCTCTCTTTTTCACTCTCTTTCTCTCTCTGTTCTTCTTCTTCTTCTTCTCTCTATCCCTCGTGCATCTGCTTGGCTGAGAACGGGGCCCTGAGAGTCAGCGAGGGCCAAGCGGTCTCAGCCGAGGAGAATGCATTGGGGGGAGACGCATGCCAACTCCACTGCAACCCCCTCCGAG
Organism: Alosa alosa; assembly: GCF_017589495.1. NCBI lineage: Eukaryota > Metazoa > Chordata > Actinopteri > Clupeiformes > Clupeidae > Alosa > Alosa alosa. The sequence continues at coordinate 9,828,048 of NC_063210.1, forward strand.
ACAGAGGAATGTGCATGGACGAGCTGTGTTTGCGCCGTGTTTGCTGCTTGTTCTCGTTGTCATGTTCGGTGTTTTTGTCAGTCAGTCTTGCAGGTGGATGAGCTCATTATGAAAAACAAAAACAGAAAGCCGCACGCACAAATGTTTTTGTTGACCAAACATGTTTGTTTTAGAGGTGCATGAGGAACAGTTAATGTCATCCTCACCCCCCACATACTCCCCCTTGTTAACTCTGTCTGCATCTCTCTCACACTCTCTCTCTCTCTCTCTCTCTCTCACTCTTTTTCTCTCTCTTTGTCTCTCTTTCTCTCTCTCTCTCTCTGTCTTCATCTCTCACCCTCTCATCCCTCTTATAAGGTTTTTTTTTTTTTTTTTTTATCCCTGTCTTGTTCCCCTCCAAACTCCCACTCATTTGCTCACGACCCCTGTGAGACAATAACAGAGGAAAATAAAAATCTTGGCTTGCCACTTCAGCCTCGGAATGCAGACAGAAGGCTTCCCATCATCCCCCTCGTTCTCTCCTCCCCCTCGACCCCACAACAACCCCATCCCTCCATCTCCCCTCCTCCTCCAGACCGCTCTTATCCTTCCCTCTCCGCCTTGCAACACCTACTGACTCCCAGCGTGTATTGTGTCCACCAGACGACGGCGAAGCGGTCAGCAGCTCCTACGAGTCCTACGACGAGGAGGAGGTCTCCAAGGGCAAGTCGGGGGCGGCGCAGCACCAGTGGCCGTCCACTGAGGCCTCTATCGAGCTGATGAAGGACGCCCGCATCTGCGCCTTCCTCTGGAGGAAGAAGTGGCTGGGCCAGTGGGCCAAGCAGCTGTGCGTCATCCGTGACACGCGCCTACTGGTGGGTCACCTCAGCACAGTAACTCCCCATACGCTCCACTCTTGCATTCATTCATTTGGCAGATGCTTTATCCTAAGCCACATTGTTATGCTCAATTGTGTTTTAAGCCCCCACCGTCAACTGCAAGGCAGCGCTGCGACCATTGACTTCAGAGCACCTAACCCTAACCCTAACCCTTGCCTAACCCTAGTGCCTTCCATGCAGCGTTGCCTGGAAGACGACGTTGGGGGCTTAAAACACTAAACACCCAATTGTTACATTGTCCCCGGAGCAACTCGGGGTTAAGTGCCTTGCTTAAGGACACAACGGTTGAACCCACAGCTTTTCTGGCTACTGCATGTAACAAGTACGCTACCACAGCCCACCACTCTAACTTGACACTCACACCACAGCACACGTACTAGTAGAATGAGTGTGCAGGGTGTACTTACAGCTTAGCCACAGCTGAATGCAAATAGTAGTATTTCAAACTTATATGAGCCCAAAGGAATAATCTGCGTCACTGTGTGATTTTGTTCTCTGGAGTGTGGTAAAAAGCAAATTGGATTCCCACATGTGAATATTGTAATACTTACTGCTAGTCATATGTGAACATTTCTGCTATTTTTTATGTTTCATGGACAGAGAAGGAATGATAGTAGGCATTGAACCATGCATCATTTGATATAGTGCTAAAATGCAAATGTATAAAAGTAAAAAAAAAATGTTTATTTAAGTTTAATTTTAGTGTTAATTTAAAGCACTCTTAGAAAAAACTGCTAGAAAACAGCCTAAAAAATAGATATATGGGTTCCCCTGGCCTCAATCTATATTATATATATACTTTACTGCCATGACTGATTGGCTGTTTGAGCTCAGCTGTGACTCGACAGCGTGGACGGCCTTTGCAGGTGCTTGTGGATGCCCTCACTTAGCCTCTCCCAGATCCACTGGGGCCTCCCCTGAAAAATCGAGTGAGACTCGAATCATTAAGGGAGTCATGACTGTGTAACACTGTCAATCTGGTTGCTGTGTTTTTTAATAGCTGTTGTTTATAGCATGTCACGTTGGCCTCAATAGCAGAACCAGATGCTATCAAGAAGTTGGAGAGCGAGCTACATGAGTGAGATTCATAAACCCCTCAGGCTCCACAGCTTAATCAAGAGGGAATTCAAGCTCTATGTCATTACAACTCTCCTCCATAAGTCCCCATATGAGTATCATTTCAGATGAACGATGTTCTGAACAAAGTTCATCGATCGCACTCCAAACTGTTTCTCTGTGAAGCATGGAGGCATCTCCTCAGAGCAGAAGCTATTCTTTTCATCTGGGCCAACTGGACTTGTAATTTTAGGCAAGGGTTCCTTTTCATCATCCAGCGTTCGGTTCAACACATCAAACGCATCTCACGCCGAGCCGTACCACCGCCTTTCTCACTGTACCCACTCACATAGCTGGAGAAGGGAATTCAATGCCATTGTGAATAAATCAACTGGATCTGACGAGGCTTTGTTTTGTGTTTTGTGTTTTGTGCTTTGTCTCTCTCTGTTGGTTGTGGCGTCCTGTCTGAAGTGCTACAAGAGCTCCAAGGACCAGACGCCGCTGCTGGACGTGAGCCTGGTGGGCTGCTCTGTCATCTACAAGGAGAAGCAGCCCAAGCGCAAGGAGCACAAGCTGAAGATCATCCCACAGGGCGGCGAGGCCATCGTGCTGGGCCTCCAGAGCAAGGAGCAGACTGAGCAGTGGCTAAAGGTAGGGCTGAACCCAGATCAGGGAACAGTGGGTCTGATGGATGTTGAATTGAAGTTATGGCTGATCCCAGATCAGGGAGCAGTGGGTCTGAAGGATGTTGAAGTGAAGGTACTGCTGATCCTGGATCAGGGAGTGGTTGGGTCTGTAGGATGTTGAAGTGAAGATACTGCTGATCTTAGATCAAGGAGTGGTGGGTCTGTAGAATGTTGAAGTGAAATTGGTTTCAGGCTGTGGATCGGTTCTTCAGATGGCAGCGGGATGCAGTGAGAGTTTGTTACTGTTGGATCAGTCCTGAGACTGCAGAGCAAAGATGTGGTGGTTGTCTTGGATCAAAGATCAGGACATGGTGCATCTTATGGTTGATTTGAAGCTTTCATTTTTTGTAACCAAAAATAAAACAATCTGCCATTTAATAAATACCTTGTGCAGTAGTGATTCAAAAAATAACAACCGCTTAAAATATACTTTATCTACCATATTTTGGGTGATGACATTGACTTTGGTCTACAGAGCAAGAAGCAGACAGCCATTCAAGAAAGCATAGAGCTTTTCTGATCCCAAATAAGGTTGTGGTGGCTGTCATGGTTAAAATGAAAGGGGTCTATGAACTTTACTACCTTTGACTGCATGTCATTTTGAGTTTTCAAGTGGGCGTCCACAGAAGTGCCTGTCATATGTCAAGTGTGTCAAAAAACGTTTTCTTAGTCACCATTCCAACAGCAACAGCAAAACACTTTTAGATAGCCCATGGGCTTTAGCTGGGATTTTCTTTTTTTCTTACAGTATTTTTGGGCAGATTTCGTATTTTCGGGGGATTTTATGTGTTTTCCTGTAGTCTGGCACCTAAGCAGCCATTAATACGCACCGAGTCCGGGGTTCACGTGGTGTTGGAACTCTCTGGTCTGCCACTTTGGGCCTCTCCAATAATAGCCCGGGCAGACGCTCCAGCCGCGGAATCTGCAGCACTTATCAAACCAGCATGTGCTGGACAGACGGCCGGCCTTTGTGTCACGAAGCCACGGGAGAGACGCTCCTCTCCAATATTGCCAGTCTCTTGAGGGCTCGTCCAGCTCCTAATCTCAGACAGAATCGGCCAGGCCTGCGACAAGTTAAATGGATGCGTGGGGTCGACTACTAGACGGTGGTTAACTACTATGCAGCTGCAACACACAACAGCTGGTGTTGGGGTAGTTGTTTGGGACAGAAGGTGTATTTTAGGAAATGGGGGTTTTCAATGTGGTGGTGGTTGAATTTGTAGCATAGTTGGTGTAGAGGAGATAAAAGAAATGATGATCCGGTGAAAGGTCTCATCAATGTTATAGTCTGTACAGTATGTGTCCTTGCTGACCAAAGGTATTTATTGACCGTGTTATCATGAATATACTCACAAATACTTACAAATAGTCCTCAGTGCATGTGTGTAGTCATAGTCATGCTCTGTGTGTTAGGAGTGTACTTAACCTGGGTTATTTGCCCATGTTACCTTCTCAGGTGATTCAGGAGATCAGCCCCAAATCCACAGAAGGGTCCGACGTGTCCGACTCGCCGCGCCTCATCTGCACCAAGGTACCAAAATCAGAACCTTTACATTGCATGATGATTATTTTTCTAACAAGTTCCACTCTTATCTAACATCCAACAGAGGAAACACTACCCTTTGAATACTGAGAGTGTCTTAAAAATGCCTGAAACATATTCAGAAGACTTCAGTCATCATCAGTATACACATTTCCATGATCAGCACAATGTAACCATAATCACCAACAATAATGGCCACCATTTTCTTTTGAAATCAGCACAATGCAACCATAATCACCAACATTAATGGCCACCATTTTCTTCTGAAGTCAATCTTCTTATAACATCTTAAACTGAAACCAGAGCTGTGTTGTCTTTAGCTCAAGTGCCAAAGCTCATCCATGCTGCAGATGAGACTTGTAACAGCCTCATGGGAGAGGCATACATTACACTAAATATGTGTAATTATCTCGACGATCTCGTTGTCTTTCATCTGGCTGTCATATGGTGGGGATTACCCGGCTCTGGTGGAGTTAGTCAGCAGTGGCTTACCATGTGGTGGTCTCCCGACAGGGCGAGCTTGGCGAGAGATACTCAGTGGCGTCAGAGAGCGGCAGCAGCACAGACAGCCCCGCCGAAGCCCTGGAGGCTCGCGACGGTGAGGATCTCATCACCATACGTCACCATGGAGATGTCAGCGATGTGTGGCTTTTTTTCCCCCTAATCTCACTGTGGTATCTTTTGGTCTTTTCTGAGCAGTGAAGAAGAAGTATGGAGCGGGCCTGAAGTTCAGTAATCTGATGAACATCGGGAAGAAGAAGATCTCCTCTTATGACAGTCCAGAGAAATGTGTGGACACCTCCGGTAAGTGATGAAGAGAGCGCAAGAAGCACTTTACCCATTTTTCTGTCCATGTAATTATGGTTACTTTACATCTCATAGAGCAGGGATTCATTGTTCAGATGTGTGACATAATTATTTTCATTATCATAATGTTATCATTGTTTTGTTTTGCTCTGTCTGAAACACACACACACACACACACACACACACACACAAACACACACACACCCACTTGCAGGTTACCTTAACGTGCTGGTGAACAACCAGTGGCGCTCGCGCTGGTGCCTGATCAAGAACGGCCAGCTGTGGGTCTACCAGGACAAGAGCAAGGGCAAGCCGGCCCAGCAACCGGTGCCGCTGGGGGGCTGCCTGGTGCTGCCCGACCCCAGCCCAGAACACCTCTACTCCTTCCGCATCCAGATGGACGGGGAGCAGCTTGCCACCCTGGAGGTGAGAGGGGGGAAAGAGAGAGTTAGAGAGAGAGAGAGTCAGAGAGAGAGAGTGAGAGAGAGAAGTACAAATGGCATATCTGTCATGCCAGTAAATCATATTGAATATTTACATAGAAGAAGTTAACTGTGTAGTTATTACATTGCATCAGTACACTACTGACCACTGACCACACTAAAGTGTCTAGGCTTTATGACTGTCCAGAATAATGTATAGGCATATAGTAACATAAACCTAAAACTAGCCACAATATAGTCAAGGCTGAGTTGCTAGTCTCATTGTGTGGCTGAATAAGCAGTATGTTGTAATGGACTGGAATGAATCATTCTGTGTTTAGCTCATGTTTAGCTTCAGAGTGTCAGACATTTGGAGTCTGTGTACCCTCTCGCAAGCAAATCATGTGGAACAAGAGCATTTTCGGCAGAACGTGGTGCTGTTGGGGCCATACATCTTCATCTGCTGTGGAAATGACTTGTGAGAAAGTCCCTGAAGCTTTAGCAGACAGGTCATAAAGCAGCCCACCCAATTCTGTTTTTCTTTTACTTTCTCCAATTTTTTTGTGAGGGGGGGGGGGTAGTGAGGGCCATCTTTGCCACCTCTTCATGATGAAGCCCCATCATGCGGAGCCCTAAGCCCTTAACCCCCTCTCTCGGGCCCTGAGGGGAGAGGGTGTGGGTCCGTGAGGCAGCGATGGTGTCAGAACTCGGTACCGTTTCAGGCGCCAGCAAACCGCAGATCTGCATTCCATTAGTCTGCTGATGCTGTAGCACAGCGGCCCTCTTCCCAGCAGTGAAGACATGCTGATGTATACACTCACACACACACATACACACATATATACACATACACACATATACACAGATAACCCACAGACAGACACACATATGCAGACAGTCTACAGTCAGACAGAGACACTTACATCTTACATCTTACAAACATGACCACAGACATTTATAATGTACCTCTCATCCAGGCACACACACCCACACGCACGCATGCACACACACACACACGCAGATGTAGACATCATCATTACCATCATTTATGCATACTCATACAGCCCCCAACTCACACGCGCACACACACACACACACACACACACACAGATGTAGACATAATCAAACAGCCCACGCCCGCATACACACAGTCTGGCCCATGGCCCACAAATGGTGAGTAACATGGGGCTTCAATCTCTGGAAACCCCCCTTACACACCGAGTCTCCCCCAAATCCAAATCGCTTGCCTGATTAGTGTCTGGACCACGATTTGTAAGCACTTTACATGTTTTTCATCTCTCTCTTTTTTTTCTGGTGTCACCCCACACACACACACACACACCCCTCCATCTCTCATTATTTCACCCTGCCATTGCAATAAACAAGGCATTATTAAACTGCGCTTGTGAAACAAGATTCTTGGCAAGATGCTAAACAAGCGACTTCCTCTCTCGCGCATTCTTAGACACACACACATTTTTTTTTTGTGCGCTACAGTCTGTCGCCTGTTTCAAGTAAAAGCAGCGAAAGAGTAAACAAAGCCAATCGTTACCAAACCATTACGGTGGGATTACTTTTAATCGGTACAGTAGGGTTATAGACTGTATACTGCAAGATGTATTTGTTTGGCAGAAGTTATTACCTACTGTAACTTACTGTACAGGCAACCTGTGCATTTTATCAGTATGCATACTCCTTGATGAATCACGTCTTGAATGTGAGCCCCATCGAGATGAAAGAAACTAGTTTTTCTGCGTTCCAGTTTGTGCCAGAGCTGAATGAAGACGTAACTTTTTCCCCAGCGTTTACGAGCACCACTGGGTCTTCTGCTCTTGCATTATGGGCAAAAGCGTTCAACCCTCGCAACCTTTTTCTCTCTGTGTGGTCTCTCCACTTCTCCCATTTCTTGCCTTTGTTTTTCATTTCGTTTTTTCCCTCCTTTTTTTTTCACTGTCCGCCCACCTCTTTTGTGTTCCCAGGCCAAGTCGTCGGCCGAAATGGGCCACTGGCTGGGCTTGCTGCTCTCGCAGACGGGGACCAAGACCGACCCGGAAGAGCTGGCCTACGATTACGTGAACTCGGAGAGGATATCCAGCATAGTCAACGCGGCGAAGACCTCCATGTAGTAAGTAAATAGAGTGTTGGTTTATACTCAACATCAGATAACCTGCTACAGAATACTACATTCACAGAACACTTCCATAAGCCATAGTCATGATTTTATAATAGTACTAACCCTGTACTGTGACTCTTTCAGTTATGCATCAGTTGCAAAACACAATGAAATGATACAATGTATTGCTTTGGATCTTCTGCTAGATTTCACACATTTTTGTTTACACCTTGACTACTGGGTTTTTCCAGACCCCTCAAGCCAGATATTGGTTACAAGACATGACTGGAAACGTAGTGTGAAAACCACGTCCGGGCTTTCAGACTACAAAACACAACTCAGACTCTTGCACACTTGTGGGTTTCTGGAGAATGCGTAGGTGCAAAGGTTGCAAAAGCCAATGCGAACAACAATTATGAGAATGATGTAGAAGAATTTTGAAGGGCAAAGTGATCATTCATTGTTGTCATTGTGTGCATGTGTGTGTGTGTGTGTGTGTGTGTGTGTGTGTGTGTGTGTGTGTGTGTTGTTTGTGTGTGTGTCCACAGCCTGATGCAGAGGAGGTACTCTGAGCCCAACACTTACACAGACAGTCCCCCCTCCGACCTCCCAGGATCGGATGACATTTACGATGACGTGCCATCCACCGAGAACGAGATGGAGGTGAGAGAAACATCTGACCACAACACACATTTAAAAACTTACACAGATCCAAACATTGATGGAGGTATGTAACAGGTTTAGACAGGCCTGATCAAACATTTGTGCTATCCGTCCTTTATACACTTGTGGTTATGGGTAAACATGGCATCTCCAAATGGACACACTACCTATTACTGTACAAATGGAGCAGTACTTTGCAAGTGTTTTTGCATTTGGCTTGCTTAGTCTACACAGTTTTTCGTGTACACACACACACACACACACACACACACACACACACACACACACACACACACACACAAAGTTATGCTCACAGCACTAAAAAAGCTGAAATATTTTCCTGAGAATTTCTCATTGCGGTCAACCCATGTGGTGTATACCATGGAGAGTTGTGTTTGTGATGTTTGAGCATACCTTCTCTGATGAACACAGTGGGATTGCTGCCGTGGGTGGCGTGTTTTTGAGTTTCTGCTCAAAAGGCCGAAATAATTTTCTCATGCCCGTAACACTCTGCAGCTTTATATGTTTTGGCTTCAACACGTGAACTTTGTACATGATTTCCATCTGTACTGTACATTACAACATGCTGTAAATGCCTATCAAACTATTTCCATGAAAGACTGCAAGCACTGAAACTGCAAGCACTGATTGTGGTGATATGGGAGCAGGGGCGCTGCTAGATAATTTGTGTCCTATGACAGACAATAATTCTGGGCCCCCCTGTCAGTGCTGGGCCCTTAGAAACCCCCCCCCCCCCTCCCAGCGGCGTCCCTGTATGGGAGACTTTGTTTCTTTGTAGTATTCACTCACCTTCACCTGAAGTTTTACTCTTGAGTTTTTTTTTTTCTATAGCTCATGTTGTTTACACAATGAGGGCAATAAACACCATTAGATGATAACTAAAAACACTGTAATGAACTTAGTCAGTGTGTCTTGATGTAATGTGCATGTTATAATGTTGTGTCAAATGTTCCTCTGCGCTTGCCATACCAGGAGGGTCTGGAGAACGGTGGCGAGGTGCTGACGGTGGAGCAGGACTCGAAGGACCGGCTGTACCTGGACCTGGTTCCCGTGCGCTCCTTCCTGCACACCAGCTCCCCCGGCCACACGTCTCCGCAGTCGTCGGCCCAGCCTCAGGGTCAGCAGCAGCCACAGCCGCCGCCACGGGACGGCAGCCCAACGGAGGCCCCCGCTGAGGAGCCGCAGGAGAACGCCTACCAGGTCAGGAGTCAGGGGTGAAAGGTCACAGGGTCACGGTCGCTGTTACAGAAAGTGTTGAGATGGCAATAAACACATGAGTTAAGGGAGAGTGCTACTGATTACGGAAGTTTATTACCCCCACACCACCCAACCCCCCCGGATACTGCAGGAGGGTGGATCCACTGAACTCTTCCTCTCACATACACATTCTCATTGTGACCATCTGCTTAGGGATTGTACTGTAATCAGGGCATTGTTTGTAAATAGAAATCCCATAAACACTGAACCAAGTCAATTGGTGTCACATCTCTGCTGTGCATCTCATATCTCATTACAGGATGTCCTCCCCAACGAGGAGCAGTACGAGTCCAGCCTGCCCTGCGACACGACCCCACCACCCAAAGCTGACCCCGAGCCCCCGTCCTATACCAGCCCTCGTCTTCACACCCAGACCCAGAGCCAGAACCAGACCAAGTCCCAGAACCAGACCCCGACCCCGACCCAGAGCCAGAGCAAGCCCCAGAACCAACCGGACCCAGAACCAGACCCCTGAACCCAGACCAAGCCCCCAGAGACCCCCACCCAGACCCAGAACCAGACCCAGAGCCAGAGCCAGAGCCAGAGCCAGACCCAGAACCAGAGCCAGAGACCCAGACCCCCGACCCGACCCAGAACCAGACCCAGAACCAGACCAAGCCCCAGAACCAGAACCAGAACCAGACCAAGCCTCAGAACCAGTGCCAGACCAAGACCCAGCCCAGCAGCTTCCTCAGCCAAGAGACCACCAAGAAGGCAAACACCAGCTCCAGCTCCAGCACCCACCTTCAGCCCCATGTGGCCTCCCAGACCCCCCAGAGCCCCTCAACCGTCCGGGGGAGAGCTGCCAGCGCGGACAAGGCCCGAGTTCCTGTGGCAGGTGAGCAAGCGAGCAGGCAGGCTGCCCCCAGAGTTCCACAGCGAGAGAAGAAGCCAGAGTCAGAGCCGGTACCAGGGCTCATTGGTCTTAATAAGCTTAATCGCATTTCCCCTTAGCCAGTGGAATGTGCCCTCCTAGCTGCAGCTCCGACTGCAACTTATCCCCCAAGCACGTTAGCCTAATCCACGTGAAGCTGTGTGTGTGCCGAGTATGTGTTTGGAAACAAGCAACACGCTTAAGACCGTGACTAAGCACTGAGCTGCACCCCCCACACACACACACACACACACACACAGACACAACACACACACACCACTCATCATTGACTCCCACATTCCTCTCTCTCTCTTGACCTCTAGCGTGCTCGGGGTCGATCGAGGTGAGGCTGGGGAAGAACCGGACGGAGGCCGACGTGCGGCGCTACACAGACGAGCGTGACTGTCTGGAGAAGGAGCGTGAGGAGGTTAAGAGCAGCCTGGCCACCTTCCGGAAGGAGCGGCGCGAGGCCAAGGAGGAGCTCAGCACCTGCCAAGGTACCACAGCGCCACCTACTGGACACTGGTCAAACACCAACACACAGGCACACTGGGAAGTGGAAGAGAGCACCATAACCAGGGTCTACACCAGGGGTGTCCAAACTACGGCCCACGGGCCAACTGTGGCCCGCCACGCACTATAATCCGGCCCGCCGAGCATTTATTCATTTATCATAGATCTGGCCCGCCACGCACTTGGCCTGCTGAGCATTTAATTAGGTCATCATAGGCCGCTCGCTGTTTTCCAGCGATAGACGACGTTGTGATTAACTTTAGGCTACTGCAAACTGTTTTACACTTTTCTTAGTGAGCGTTTACAATGGCAATGTCAAAACAGCTTGTTACATCGAGATACATAGTATCTCCATTGTAGCAGATCTAACTAATGCTACTCCATGTAATTGGGACCACATTTGAGCGTGCACGAGAGGGAGAGAGTGAGACAGATTCCAGCTGGCTTGTCATTGTTGATAATTGATATCTCCTTTTTATAAGAAACTTTTAAAAGGAAATCGCGATGGCAACAGTAGTTCCCACTGCTGACCATTTATAAACTGTGAGAGGGCACAGCACTAGCCACAGCACTAGCCATAGGAGAGTCTTGAAAAGAGTCTTAAAGTGACAGTCCACCATTTATAAATGAATTAAACAACATCAAATGAACAGTATTTCTTAAGAAATTCATTTTCTACAACAAAATTACTTTGTCATTTAAATGATACAAAACGTTATATATATACACATAATTTTTTGTTGTGTGGCCCGCCGGCCATTTTTTTGAAAACCCAATGTGGCCCTTGAGTCAAAAAGTTTGGACACCCCTGGTCTACACTTAACAAATGCATGACTGATTTCATTGATCAGTCACTTAAGTGTGAATATCACAAAAATATCACAAGAATAATGAGTTGTCCATGCACACAGAATTTATAACTTGAAAATGTGTTATGTACATTTATAATTATTGACAAAGGTACTTAAAAAAATATGATTTGGGAATGTTGGTATTCTCGTCTTTAATAGTGACACAGCCAATACAACAGTATACCTCTATTATGTGTCTATGTAAGTCTGCCTATCTTGTGTTATGTATACCAGTGTGTTTACTATATGGCGGACGTATGTGTGTCCTCAGACCCAGCGAAGCAGGCCATCCTGGAGGCGTGTCTGAAGCTGAAGGACGAGGCGTGTCGGGAGGCGGAGCGCCGGCGCGTCGAGGTGGAGCTGCGTCTGATGGAGGTCAAGGAGAGCCTGAGGAAGGTGGAGGCCGGCCCCTTCACCCTTGGCACTACTGTGGACAGCAGCCTGCTAGACACCACTGTGGTCAGTTGGAGCCTCTCTCTCACACACACACTGACTCAAACACACACATAAACACACACACATACTAACACCCGCAACACAAACACACACACACACTTTCATGCACACACTGACTCACACCCACCCACACACATTCATACTCACACTGTTTCACACCCACAACACACACACACACACACACACACACACACACACAATCTATTCTCTCTCTCTCTGGTGTCAGCACTCTTCCAGTCCAGTGATTAGATTTAGTGGGCTGTTCTTTGTTAAATGAACTGAGAATGCTGTCATTTACTAGCTAGCTGGGCACTCACACCTAACTTATTAGCGCTTATTTAATGGACTGTTCTTTGCTAAATGAGGTGAGAGAGGTCTCACTTGCCTCGGATGGCCTTGCTGAATAGATTTGGAAGAGAAAAAAGGTGGCTATTTCACAAACATTGGCTCCCCAACAATAGCAATATCCCACTGATGCTGATCTGATTGCTTTCTGCTCTGGATCAAATTCTAAACCAAATTCCCAGATGAGCACTGTTCTGCAGACCTACTGTTCTGTCTATATGCAGTAAAATATCTGTTTGAAATTAGGGCAGGGACTCTGGTGCACAGCTACAATTTGCCTTCTGTTCTTCTGTAGGTGACATGAGCCAGCCTCATACTGTTATGGAGATGTGTTTTGGCCACAGACGGTATAGTGTGCGTTTTGATTCTGGACCACAGCTGTGCACTCTGTTTGAACCGAGACATTTGGACTGGGACTCGCATGTATACGCTGCTGCTACGCTGGCAGAATATGCTGCATGTCAGTCGCAAGGGCCAGCGTGGAATTAGCCTGTTGTTTTTGTTATATACGGCCGGCGCGGTGTGGATGTACAGCTGTAATTTCAGAGCTGCCAAAAACTTAAGGAGTTTCTGCACATCTTCAGCCTAAGCGCCAGTGTTAGAGTGCAGCTTAGCGTTCGGGATGAGGTTCTAAGCCGAAACGGACCGAGGGCTCAGGCTTGATGATGATGATGATGATGAGGGTCAATTACGCTCGTTTGCGAACGGAAAGATGGAGACCATATGCGTTCCCATGTCCAGCTCCTCCTGAAGTCACTCAAGATGTCATGCGATGACCCAATATTTTCCAGTAGGGGGTTATCGGGGGTGCGCCGGTCTGATTTCAGTCACACAGCCTTTCCTGAGCTCCATCCTGCCCCCTTTTGGCAGAGACGCCACATAGCAAATGATGGTTTGGTGTTAACAGTGTCGGAACCAAATTAGACAGGGCTTCCATTTTAACATTGTGCAATTGCAAAGCCCGTCAGTTCGCTCCAATGCTGCCAGTTCATGGTTCTTTGCATCAGACTTGATGAGTTTGGCATTCAGTGGACAGTTTTGTAGGGAGTCCAGTACACACTGCAGAGATGCTAGAGGAAGCAGAAAGGTGGAAATGTCTATTTGAAGGAAGCAGTCCAGCCAAGTAAGCCTCCCTCGGGAAGGGTGACTATAAACAGGACACTGAATGTTGTTTGCGTATGCAAATGTTTGAAATGACTGATGGCTTGACCTGAGGGAGGCTATTGTAAAACAAATCATATTAACGGTATATACTGGCACACACATTATAGAATACATTTAAACAGACACCCATTAAAGTGGACAGGTGTGCTGAGGGTGTGTTTGTGACTAACTGCCCTTTCTCTCTCTATCTCTCTGTCCAGTCTAAGGCAGTTCCCACATTTACTCCAGCTCCGGTCCCTGCTGCCCTCACCAGTAATGGCGACACATCACCAGTCAACTCGGCCACAGCTTTGAAAAACAGGCCTCTTTCCATCATGGCCAGCAAAGGAAAGGTGCTCGCCAAGGCAAAGGTCAGAATGGCTTTCACCCCTTTCAGAAGAACTCACAGAAAGCACACTGTCATGAAGATTTTTATATTAATATGATACCTCGTCTTATTTCTTAATAGTTTGTTAAATATATTGTCTATGTTTACACTTTTACACAGTATGCCCTTTTGACTTTTATATAAAGGAGGCTCATCACTCCTTTTAGAAGCTCTTATAGACCCTTTCAAGAGAGTTCCATTATCAGCATCATAGTTGGCCCCACAAGACTTCCTTTTTAACATTCCATATGTTATCTTAATGCAGAGGAAGTAGATTGGGAACCAAATAGAATGTTCAAGCATTGTTTTTGTTTTTATTGTTGAAAGGGTCTATACAAAACACATTTTCAAGAAGACCTATGTTGTAATTATTTATGTATTATTTATTTAATTCACCGTCTTGTTTTCACTTTTACACAGTATGCCGGTTTGTCTTCCATTATCAGTGTATATTTTGTTTCTGTTTGTAAATACTTGCCTCAAACTCCTGTGTCCTCCTTTCTACAGGAATGGGAGAAGAAGACTACATCCTAGGGACGAGGAGCGGTTCACTTGATACAACCAATGCTGATTTCTAAAGGGCCTTTGGCTCGACCAGGCTGCTTCTGCCTAGCAGGACCAGAGGTGGGAATAACTGCCCTATCCTCTCCTCTTGTGTCTGCCAGCCATGCCCCCTAAAAACCTGCTTGTCCAATCAAAGACACAGACAGTACTGAGTGACAACAGGTATCTTCTTTGACACAGCCCACCACTCTGCCTCCCAGGACAACTAATGCCACTGGACAATGTTTGAATTTGGGAGTGACAGGACGACAACAAAACAAGAAACTATTTAATATTTGTTTGTTTGTTTGTTTTTATATATGAAAAAGGGAGGGATTTTAATAACATTGCATTTTTTTCCAGACTTTTTTCAATGA